>NC_048565.1:9693407-10003407 GCF_013265735.2 Oncorhynchus mykiss | reverse complement strand
AGGAGGAAGAATGTGAATCAGTGTATAATTATCCAGTTGTGAGGACAGCAGAGTTGATCTGCAGTCCATGATGATTTACACCCCTATCACATGACAGCCAGCGAGGCTTGTTGACTGTGTCACTCGCTCCATCTACGCGCTTCGGCGCACACACACACGCACTACCTCAGATAGGCCTACACACCTCTTTTGTTCTGCAGCTACACCAGAGTCGAATAGCCTACTAGAAAAGGTTTGGCTCCAATATATTTAGTCATTGTCATGATTCCTCGCGTCCCTCCTGTAGTATGCAAGCTCGTGCTAGGGGCAAAAAAATATATTTTATTTTCGGATAACATTGTCTAGAGGGCGATTTTTATATGTACAGAATCATGATAGGACAAAAGTTGACATCACCCAACCCTAAAATACACATTTATTGGTGCCCGTAGGCCGACTTCCCCACGGTGATGGGCGTGACCCTGGACAGGGAGGATGGTAGCACCCCGATGGAGACGGACGGCGGGGACAAGGGCAAGCAGGGCACCAACTACTTCATCGACACCAACCAGCTGAGGGTGGCCCGCGAGAATATGGAGGTCATGTCACCGCTCAAAAACGGCATGAGTGAGTCTCTCTCCCCCGTCATGTGATCATGGACAATGTGGAAGTTGTATTGACAGCATTCTGCCCGGATGAAGTAAAAGCCAATGCTGTGACATGGCATGCAGAGCGTATAGGCCGAACAGGTAGTGGGAATGCCAGATAATGCCTTCAATATCTAGGACAATGCACAATGTTTTGTGAAGAGGATCCTTGTCTGGACTTTCACTGACCTGAGAATCTTCCTGCGAGATTAACACAAACGGCAGTATTGACATGTCCGGAAGTTTTGCCTTTCTGAAATTGTCTATACTTTACCACTAACAATATACTTTATTGTCCATTTAAACATTGACATTTGTTTTGTGAAGCCAGCATATAAACACACAGAAAAACAACACGTTGACATGTTCAACAGTCAACACAGTGATTTGGAAGTTAATGGAGAGGATGGTCTCTGTTAGAAAAGAGAAATGATGGTTGGTCATTGGTCAGACTGAGAACCATCATGGAATGTATTGGGTGTCTTTCTCCTGAACTGTCCATGGTGTTTATTTGATGCCCTATTTAAAACATTGTTATTTATTTTTTATGACAATGCCATTTCTGACTTTTCTGCTTACGTGATCCTGACTTTAATGTGAATTCAGTACGTGGGCTATTTTAGAGGAAAGTGTGACAAAGATCTTAATAGGCTCTGAGCAGCACTATATATCAGAGAGCTCCTTGGAGTGCTGCCCTGGATTAGAATTCACACATTGCGCTTAAATTAGCCAAGTTCATCAGTCTATTTTCTCCAGTATCCGACCTAGCAATAGAGATGAAAGATGTAGGTTAATATAATGTAGTTGTGTGAGGAGACGTAAGTATGCACACCTTTTTTAAAGGTCGAGTCAGCGATATGACGTAGATGCACAAGGTAAACAGCACAGTGGGTCAATTTCCACAACAACAAAGAGCGTTGGAGCGCGAGGCTAAACTTCCACGCTGTTTTTGTCACGTACCTACCATTCTAACAGTGTGAAGCAAACCCATGTGCAGTTACTGTATGGGTGTGAAGTCTTGCATCTCGCTCATCTCAAAATCTGCGGTGGTGCTCGTGGCGACGCCATGTTTGCTGTTAAGTATTAACTATTCAACAGTACCAGGCTTTATTGCAGGTGACCTGCATGACTTGCCCAAAGAGAGAGGACTGGACACCCCTCAGAGCCTGGTTCCTCTCTAGGCTTCTACCTCGGTTCCTGCCTTTCTAGGGAGTTTTTCCTAGCCACTGTGCTTCTACATCTGCATTGCTTTCTTTTCGGGGTTTTAGGCTGGGTTTCTGTATAACACTTTATGACATCGGCTGATGTGAAAAGGGCTTTATAAATACATTTGATTTGATTTTGATCATTTTCTATGGGTATTTTATACAAGGAAAACTACCTTGGCCCAACCCCTTGCCTACGTGATTTCTTGTGGGGAAATTTGCACTGGTTACCATGACATCCTCTAACTCGGTACATTGGTCTTTTTGTTTGTTTTGTTATCTGTGAAGTCGAGGACTGGGACAGCTTCCAGGCCATTCTAGACCACACCTACAAGATGCACTTCAAGTCAGAACCCAGCATCCATCCTGTACTCATGTCAGAAGCCTCGGTGAGTAGGCCTCGCCTTCGGTTTTGGCATTTAGATCACACGCAGACTTAATAGTACATAGGTTTCATGATCAACTCATTCAGTATGTCGCGAGCCCAATGTACGTTGGAATGAGTGCACACCGACAGCCAGTAGTGCACACCGACAGCCAGTAGTGCACACCGACAGCCAGTAGTGCACACCGACAGCCAGTAGTGCACACTGACAGCCACACTGATAGCCACACTGATAGCCAGTAGTGCACACTGATAGCCAGTAGTGCACACTGACAGCCACACTGATAGCCAGTAGTGCACACCGACAGCCACACTGATAGCCAGTAGTGCACACTGATAGCCAGTAGTGCACACTGATAGCCAGTAGTGCACACTGATAGCCAGTAGTGCACACTGATAGCCAGTAGTGCACACTGATAGCCAGTAGTGCACACTGATAGCCAGTAGTGCATACCGACAGCTACACTGATAGCCAGTAGTGCACACTGACAGCCACACTGATAGCCAGTAGTGCATACCGACAGCTACACTGATAGCCAGTAGTGCATACCGACAGCTACACTGATAGCCAGTAGTGCACACTGACAGCCACACTGATAGCCAGTAGTGCACACCGACAGCCACACTGATAGCCAGTAGTGCATACCGAGAGCTACACTGATAGCCAGTAGTGCACACCGACAGCTACACTGATAGCCAGTAGTGCATACCGACAGCTACACTGATAGCCAGTAGTGCACACTGACAGCCACACTGATAGCCAGTAGTGCACACCGACAGCCACACTGATAGCCAGTAGTGCATACCGACAGCTACACTGATAGCCAGTAGTGCACACTGACAGCCACACTGATAGCCAGTAGTGCATACCGACAGCTACACTGATAGCCAGTAGTGCATACCGACAGCTACACTGATAGCCAGTAGTGCATACCGACAGCTACACTGATAGCCAGTAGTGCATACCGACAGCTACACTGATAGCCAGTAGTGCACACCGACAGCCACACTGATAGCCAGTAGTGCATACCGACAGCCACACTGATAGCCAGTAGTGCATACCGACAGCTACACTGATAGCCAGTAGTGCACACCGACAGCTACACTGATAGCCAGTAGTGCATACCGACAGCTACACTGATAGCCAGTAGTGCACACCGACAGCCACACTGATAGCCAGTAGTGCACACCGACAGCCACACTGATAGCCAGTAGTGCACACCGACAGCCACACTGATAGCCAGTAGTGCACACCGACAGCCACACTGATAGCCAGTAGTGCATACCGACAGCCACACTGATAGCCAGTAGTGCACACTGATAGCCAGTAGTGCACACCGACAGCTACACTGATAGCCAGTAGTGCACACCGACAGCCACACTGATAGCCAGTAGTGCACACCGACAGCCACACTGATAGCCAGTAGTGCACACCGACAGCCACACTGATAGCCAGTAGTGCACACCGACAGCCACACTGATAGCCAGTAGTGCACACTGACAACCACACCGACAGCCAGTAGTGCACACCGACAGCCACACCGACAGCCAGTAGTGCACACCGACAGCCACACCGAAAGCCAGTAGTGTACACCGACAGCCTGTAATGCCCTCAATGTCCGCAAGGGGATCAGCCATGATTTTTGAATGAAAACTAACCACTGTGGAGTTACTATATTTTACAGTATAATATTTGGTTTTCTGTAGTATTCAGCCTATGGGGTCCTGCTGGTTCATTGTACACTGATATCTGGCATTAGGCACCAAACAAAGAAAATGCTCTGAAACAGAAGGTATTATCTGTACTTGTTCAACAAGAAACGCTAGTTCATGTTTCACTTTCAAAATGTTTTGCTATGGTGTGCCTTGTAAAAACAAAAATTGAAAAAAGAGGGTCGTCATGGTTTTCTCTTCCGTTTCCCCTTTTTTCTCTTATCTCTGCAGTGGAACACACGAGCCAAGCGGGAGAAGCTGACCGAGCTGATGTTTGAGCATTACAACATTCCTGCCTTCTTCCTGTGCAAAACGGCGGTGCTGTCTTCGTATCCTTACACAGTGAATTTAAATAATATAGGGATGTTGTCGGGAAGGCTAATGAAGTGGTGGCTCGATGGCGCGTCACTGTAACAAAACACTAGTCAAATGACACGAGCCATCTGCTGTTTAATCACCCCAAAATCTGTTTTCTTTGAATTGTTTTATTTATTTAACCACTTTAGTCTCCTAAAAAAATAAAAACTCAAACATTCTCAGTAGTTGTTTGCTAATAGTGATTGTTTGCTAATTGTTCGGCCTAAAACAATCATCTCTGTAGAAACGCCCCTTCTGTTCCCTTAACTCTGAGTGTCTCAGCTTTGCCAATGGACGATCCACAGGGTTGGTGTTAGACAGCGGAGCCACACACACCACAGCCATTCCAGTGCACGACGGTTACGTGCTTCAGCAAGGTCAATTGTCCAGCTCTCTCATCGCACTCTTTTCTATTTTAGTTTGCCTGGATTTTATTATCCACATCATGTACAAGTCTTAAAAGTGATGGATAAACTCTGACCAGTATGAGTGATGGAGGGGCGCGTTGGGGTCGTCTGAGGGGCGCGTTGGGGTCGTCTGAGGGGCGCGTTGGGGTCGTCTGAGGGGCGCGTTGGGGGTCGTCTGAGGAGGGGCGCGTTGGGGGTCGTCTGAGGAGGGGCGCGTTGGGGGTCGTCTGAGGAGGGGCGCGTTGGGGGTCGTCTGAGGGGCGGCGCGTTGGGGGTCGTCTGAGGGGGGGCGCGTTGGGGGTCGTCTGAGGGGGGGCGCGTTGGGGGTCGTCTGAGGAGGGGCGCGTTGGGGGTCGTCTGAGGAGGGGCGCGTTGGGGGTCGTCTGAGGAGGGGCGCGTTGGGGGTCGTCTGAGGAGGGGCGCGTTGGGGGTCGTCTGAGGGGCGCGTTGGGGGTCGTCTGAGGAGGGGCGCGTTGGGGGTCGTCTGAGGAGGGGCGCGTTGGGGGTCGTCTGAGGAGGGGCGCGTTGGGGGTCGTCTGAGGAGGGGCGCGTTGGGGGTCGTCTGAGGAGGGGCGCGCGTTGGGGGTCGTCTGAGGAGGGGCGCGCGTTGGGGGTCGTCTGAGGAGGGGCGCGTTTGGGGTCGTCTGAGGAGGGGCGCGTTTGGGGTCGTCTGAGGAGGGGCGCGTTTGGGGTCGTCTGAGGAGGGGCGCGTTTGGGGTCGTCTGAGGAGGGGCGCGTTTGGGGTCGTCTGAGGAGCGGCGCGTTTGGGGTCGTCTGAGGAGCACAATGACACAATGCCTCCATTCAGAATAGTGCAAAGTCGATTCAGTGTTCTTGGCCTGTGTATGTCATAGTTGTTATAAGCCTTCATAATAGGTGTCTAAATGATTGGAAGGGAAAAGCGTTTTGATGTTCTGATCAATTATCCTTTCCTCAACTATCCAAGTGACACGTTTTTATGTTCTTTTATTTCAGGCATCGTCAAGTCTCCCCTTGCTGGAGACTTTATGAGCATGCAATGTAGAGAGCTATTTCAAGAGTTAAATGTTGAAATAGTCCCTCCTTACATGATTGCATCAAAGGTGAGACCTGCTAAAGTAAGTCAAAACTGCTCATTTCAGAGATTCCACATCTCACTTTTTGGTGCTATTGCTCACGTTATGGTGGTGGGGCATTTGTAAGTATAGAACTTAGATATTAAAAAGAATAAAAATATTCAGATTGTCTCATGTATTTCCCTTCATCCACTACGTTTTAGTTTCATTAATCACTTTTGTCATAGTGTAACATATTCAAAGGGGGATTTTATATTGGGTTTGTTTGAGAATCTGCATGTAATATTAATTTTGTCTAGATTTGTGCTTTGTAATTTTATGTTTGGCCAATAACAATTAATACAGAGATGCTCTAACTCTGGTATTTTGTTCCCGTACATTGCATGCATGAGCATCGAATTGACATGCGCTATAAATTGGGATAGATGGAATCCGTTTAATCAAGTCTTCACCAAAAGTCCTACATTGATGAAGGAATTTCAATTAAGGCCAATTTCTATTGTCCTATACTTGTATTCAAATTAATTGAAATGAGCATGTCGCACAGCGTGCTTGAAAAAGTCATAATCTACAAAACGTAAAGCAAGGAAATATCTATCATTTAATAAGCTCTGGAAGGAAGAAGCCATTTTAGCACGAAAGAAGAAACCATGATAGGAACCATACTTCACAGGAATCCCATCCTTCTTTCATGCCTTGATTTTTCATATCACAAAATGTGCCGTTGTTCTGAGATGGTCTTCACCATCACCCGTCAGACTCTGAGATGTGATTTCTCTGAATTAATCAGGAATTCCTCAGATTCCGACCTCAAAACGCTGTTTGCCTTTTATCCCTGGCTCTCTTTTATTTTTTATCTCTTCCTCCTCCTCTAGCCTGGTCCCAGATCTGTTGGTGCTGTCTCGCCAACTCCTGCTGTCATTTTCATTGACGGCACAAGCAGATCTAGAACCAGGGTACTTGTCCGTTATGACAATGTGACTGCAGATCTAGAACCAGGGTACTTCTCCACTATGACAACGTCACTGCAGATCTAGAACCAGGGTACTTGTCCACTATGACAACGTCACTGCAGATCTAGAACCAGGGTACTTCTCCTCTATGACAACGTCACTGCAGATCTAGAACCAGGCTACTTGTCCACTATGACAACGTCACTGCAGATCTAGAACCAGGGTACTTGTCCGTTGTGACAACGTCCCTGCTGACCTTGTGTTTCTCACTGTAGGATGCTGTACGTGATGGAACCCCAGCCAGCTGGAAGAAGAAGGAGAAACTACCTCAAGTCACCCGGTCCTGGCACAACTACATGTGTAATGTAAGCAGCTTTGTGTTCTAATCATAAAACAGAAAGTCCTAAACAGTCCAACGTAGGTGGTCGGTGCTCCATCACCATAACATATAGATGTGTGATGTTAACCGGTCTTCATCATTTCACATTTTCCTAATGTGAAATATTCGTTACTGTACTGCTAGAACAATTTATTTCATTTTTTTTTTTGTCCCCCTGCCTCCAGACTGTGATTCAGGATTTCCAAGCGTCCGTGCTGCAGGTTTCAGACTCGCCGTACGATGAACAGTGAGTCCGCCATACTCCCGTTCTATCATGTCACAATAACCACCACAGAATAGTTCTCTCCCTTTTCTAAGGGTTCATTTTCATTGTGTTGAAATGTAATCCTCCTACAGAGTTGCAGCCCAGATGCCCACGGTTCACTACGAGCTGCCCAATGGATACAACTGTGACTTTGGGGCAGAGAGGCTGAAGATTCCAGAAGGCCTTTTTGACCCTTCCAATGCCAAGGTAAGAATCGCTTGAATGCCAAAATGCATCAATCATTCTCTTTGACCGGACCTGTCTGAAATGTGGTGTTCTTGGAATGTTCCGGTTCTCCTCCACAGGGTCTGTCTGGCAACACTATGTTGGGAGTCGGCCACGTGGTGACCACCAGTGTGGGAATGTGTGACATCGATATTCGGCCGGTAGGTGCCCACATTAAAGACCTATCACGTTACTTGTTTTGGCTGCCATGGTTACTAGGCCTGTGTATTTTGTGATTGATACGTGATCTATTACTGTTATTCGGAATTACATATTGAGGCCAGGTGACCTTTATTCCCACAAGAGGTTGTACAGAACTGACCTTTGTCCTTTGTCTCAGGGTCTTTATGGTAGCGTGGTGGTCACCGGCGGCAACACACTCATCTCGGGCTTCACGGACCGACTCACCAGAGAACTCTCTCAGAAGACCCCCCCTGTGAGTGAAGCACTAAAATATTTCTTGTTTACTTATTTTGTCCATTTCTTAGCAAATGTTCCTGTCCACAGTTCCTGTCGGTGTCTAATTTTGTCTTCTCTCCTGTGTTCAGAGCATGAGGCTGAAATTGATAGCCAACAACACAACGGTGGAGCGCAGGTTCAGTGCCTGGATAGGAGGCTCCATCTTGGCATCACTAGTGAGTTCACATCCATGTATACAGGGCATTCAGAAAGTATTCAGACCTCTTGACTTTTTCTACATTTTGTTACGTGACAGCCTTCTAAAATTGATTAAATTGTTGTTTTTCTCCTCATCAATCTACACTTTACCCCATAATGACAAATCAAAAATAGTTATATTTATTCCATTTTGCAAATGTAAAAAAAAATATACACTGCCGTTCAAAAGTTTGGGGTCACTTAGAAATGTCCTTGTTTTTGAAAGGAAATCACTTTTTTTTGTCCATTTTAAAATAACATAAAATTGATCAGAAATACAGTCTAGACATTGTTAATGTTGTAAGTGACTACTGCAGCTGGAAACGGCAGATTTTCGAATGGAATATCTACAGTTGAAGGCGGATGTTTACATACACCTTAGCCAAATACATTTAAACTCAGTTTTTCACAATTCCTGACATTTAATCCCAGTAAAAATTCCCTGTCTTAGGTCAGTTAGGATCACCACTTTTATTTTAAGAATGTGAAATGTCAGAATAATAGAAGAAGAAATAATCATTTATTTCAGCTTTTATTTCTTTCTTCACATTCCCAGTGGGTCAGAAGTTTACATACACTCAATTAGTATTTGGTAGAATTGCCTTTAAATTGTTTAACTTGGTTCAAACGTTTCAGGTAGCCTTTCACAAGCTTCCCACAATAAGTTGGGTGAATTTTGGCCCATTTCTCCTGACAGAGCTGGTGTAACTGAGTCAGGTTTGTAGGCCTCCTTGCTCGCACACGCTTTTTCAGTTCTGCCCACATATTTTCTATAGGATTAAGGTCAGGGCTTTGTGATGGCCACTCCAATACCATGACTTTGTTGTCCTTAAGCCATTTTGCCACAACTTTGGAAGTATGCTTGTGGTCATTGTCCATTTGAAAGACCCATTTGCGACCAAGCTTTAACTTCCTGACTGATGTCTTGAGATGTTGCTTCAATATATCCACATAATGTTCCTACCTCATGATGCCATCTATTTTGTGAATTGCACCAGTCCCTCCTGCAGCAAAGCACCCCAACATGATGCTGCCACCCCCGTGTTTCACTGTTGGGATGGTGATCTTCGGCTTGCAAGCCTCCTCCTTGTTCTTCCAAACATGGTCATTATGGCCAAACAGTTCTATTTTTGTTTCATCAGACCAGAGGAAATTTCTCCAAAAGGTACGATCTTTGTCCCCATGTGCAGTTGCAAACCGTAGTCTGGCTTTTATATGGCGGTTTTGGAGCAGTGGCGTCTTCCTTGCTGAGCGGCGTCTTCCTTGCTGAGCGGCATTTCAGGTTATGTCGATATAGGACTCGTTTTACTGTGGATATAGACACTTTTGTACCTGTTTTCTCCAGCATCTTCAAGGTCCATTTCTGTTCTGGGATTGATTTGCATTTTTTGCACCAGAGTACATTCATCTCTATGAGACAGAACGTGTCTCCTTCCTGGGTGGTATGACGGCTGCGTGGTCCCATGTTGTTTATACTGGCGTACTATTGTTTGTACAGATGAACGTGGTACCTTCAGGTGTTTGGAAATTGCTCCCAAGGATGAACCAGACTTGTAGAGGTCTAACAATTTATTTTCTGAGGTCTTGGCTGATGACTTTTGATTTTCCCATGATGTCAAGCAAAGAGGCACTGAGTTTGAAGGTGGGCCTTGAAATACATCCACAGGTACACCTCCAATTGACTCAAATTATGTCAATTAGCCAATCAGAAGCTTCTAAAGCCATGACATCATTTCTGGAATTTTCCAAGCTGTTTAAAGGTACAGTCAACTTAGTGTATGTAAACTTCTGACCCACTGGATCATTTTGGACCTAAGGATCATTTTGGACTTGGCGCTCCGGTACCGCTTGCCGTGCAGTAGTGTAACCGATGTGAAATGGCTAGCTAGTTAGCGGGGTGCGCGCTAATAGCGTTTCAATCAGTGAGTGTCACTTGCTCTGAGACCTTGAAGTAGTTGTTCCCCTTGCTCTGCAAGGACCGCGGCTTTTGTGGAGCAATGGGTAACGATGCTTCGAGGGTGGCTGTTGTTGATGTGTGCAGAGGGTCCCTGGTTTGAGCCCAGTTAGGGGCGAAGAGAGGGATGGAAGCTTTACTGTTACAGTAGCAAGTCTACGACTTGTGGGACTGGAGTCTTAGACAAGTTTTTGGGGCCTTCTGACACCACCTAGTATATAGGTCCTGGATGGCAGGAAGCTTGTCCCTAGTGATGTATTCGGCTGTATGCACCACCCTCTGTAGTGCCTTAAGGTTGGATGCCGAGCAGTTGATGCAACCAGTGCTCTCGATGGTGCAGCTGCATAACTTTTTCAGGATCTGGGGACCCATGCCAAATCTTTTCAGTCTCCTGAGGGGGAAAAGGAGTTGTCGTGCCCTCTTCATCAGTGTCTTGGTGCGTTTGGACCATGATAGTTTGTTGGTGATGTGGACACCAAGGAACTTAATTCTCAATCCGCTCCACTACAGCCCTGTTGATGTGAATGGGGGAGTGTTCTGCCCTCCTTTTCCTGTAGTCCACGATCATCTCCTTTGTTTTGCTCATGTTAAGGGAGAGGTTGTTGTTCTGGCACCACACTGCCAGGTCTCTGACCTCCTCCCTATATGCTGTCTCATCATTGTCTGTGATCAGGCCCACCCGTTGTGTCGTCAGCAAACTTAATGATGGTGTTGGAGTCGTGCTGGCCATGCAGGAGGGGACTATGCACACACCCCTGAGGGCCCCCCATGTTGAGGATCAGTGTGGAAGATGTGGTGTTGCCTACCCTTACCACCTGGGGGTGGCCCTTCAGGAAGTCCAGGGTCCAGTTGCAGAGGGAGGTGTTCAGTTCCAGCTTTGTGGGCACTGTGGTGTTGAATGCTGAGCTGTAGTCAATGAACAGCATTCTCACATAGGTGTTCCTTTTGACCAGTTGGGAAAGGGCAGTATAGATCACGATTGATATTGCATCATCTGTGAATCTGTTGGGGCGGTATGCGAATAGAAGTGGATATATAGGGTTTCTGGGATGATGGTGTTGATGTGAGCCTTGACCAGCCTTTCACAGGCTATGGGGTAATAGTCATTTAGGCAGGTTACCTTCACTTTCTTGGGCACAGGGACTATGGTGGTCTGTTTGAAACATGTAGGTATTACAGAGGTTGAAAATGTCAGTGAAGACACTTGCCAGTTGGTCCGCGCATGCTCGGAGCACACGTCCCTGTAATCCATCTGACCCCTTGTGAATGTTGACCTTTTTAAAGGTTTTGCTCTGATTGGCTACAGAGAGCGTTTTCAGTCGTACCGAACAGCTGATGCTCTCATGCATGCCTCAGTGTTGCTTGCCTTGAAGCGAGCATAAAAGGCACCTAGCCCGTCTGGCAGACTTGTGTCACTGGGCAGCTTGCGGCTGGGTTTCCCTTTGTTGTCCGTAATAGTTTGCAAGCCTTGCCACATCCAACGAGCATCAGAACCGGTGTAGTAGGATTCAATCTTAGTCCTGTATTTACGCTTTGTGTTACGCTCGTCGTCGGAATGAGGAGACCAAGGTGCAGTGTGGTAAGTGTACATCTTACTTTATTAGATGAACACCAAAAAAACACCAAAATATAAACAAACATAATGCTCATAAGTATGATCCCCAATCAGAGACAACGATAGATGGCTGCCTCTGATTGGGAACCATACCAGTCCAAACAAAGAAATAGATCACCTAGATTGCCCACCCTAGTCACACCCTGACCTAACCAACCACTTTGCCTGTTTGATGGTTAGTCTGAGGGCATAGCAGGATTTCATATAAGTGTCTGGATTAGTGTCCCGCTCCTTGAAAGAAGCAGCTCTAGCCTTTAGCGCGGTGTGGATGTTGCCTGTAATCCATGGCTTCTGTCGGGGATATGTACATACGGTCACTGTGGACACGACGTTGTCGATCCACTTATTGATGTAGCCTGTGACTGAGGTGGTATACTCCTCAATGCATGTGGATGAATCGCAGAACATATTACAGTCTGTGCTAGCAAAACAGTCAACATATGACAACAAATGAATGCAATCTCATTTAATGAGGAAAATTATCTTGGGTTGGAGAAGCTTTGTTGAAAGACTGTGGGAAGATGCAATGCCTTTGGAGGCAGCCGTGCTGCAATCTAGACTTACTGGAGAGGTTCAAACATGTCTTCACATGGTGTTCGGGACCTTGACAAGGAGATGTCATTCAGCTGAGACAGAACGCCACCTACCAATATGTTGACCTCAAGGGACATACAGTGCCTTGCGAAAGTATTCGGCCCCCTTGAACTTTGCGACCTTTTGCCACATTTCAGGCTTCAAACATAAAGATATAAAACTATTTTTTTGTGAAGAATCAACAACAAGTGGGACACAATCATGAAGTGGAACGACATTTATTGGATATTTCAAACTTTTTTAACAAATCAAAATCTGAAAAATTGGGCGTGCAAAATTATTCAGCCCCCTTAAGTTAATACTTTGTAGCGCCACCTTTTGCTGCGATTACAGCTGTAAGTCGCTTGGGGTATGTCTCTATCAGTTTTGCACATCGAGAGACTGAAATTTTTTCCCATTCCTCCTTGCAAAACAGCTCGAGCTCAGTGGGGTTGGATGGAGAGCATTTGTGAACAGCAGTTTTCAGTTCTTTCCACAGATTCTCGATTGGATTCAGGTCTGTACTTTGACTTGGCCATTCTAACACCTGGATATGTTTATTTTTGAACCATTCCATTGTAGATTTTGCTTTATGTTTTGGATCATTGTCTTGTTGGAAGACAAATCTCCGTCCCAGTCTCAGGTCTTTTGCAGACTCCATCAGGTTTTCTTCCAGAATGGTCCTGTATTTGACTCCATCCATCTTCCCATCAATTTTAACCATCTTCCCTGTCCCTGCTGAAGAAAAGCAGGCCCAAACCATGATGCTGCCACCGCCATGTTTGACAGTGGGGATGGTGTGTTCAGCTGTGTTGCTTTTACGCCGAACATAACGTTTTGCATTGTTGCCAAAAAGTTCAATTTTGGTTTCATCTGACCAGAGCACCTTCTTCCACATGTTTGGTGTGTCTCCCAGGTGGCTTGTGGCAAACTTTAAACAACACTTTTTATGGATATCTTTTAAGAAATGGCTTTCTTCTTGCCACTCTTCCATAAAGGCCAGATTTGTGCAATATACGACTGATTGTTGTCCTATGGACAGAGTCTCCCACCTCAGCTGTAGATCTTTGCAGTTCATCCAGAGTGATCATGGGCCTCTTGGCTGCATCTCTGATCAGTCTTCTCCTTGTATGAGCTGAAAGTTTAGAGGGACGGCCAGATCTTGCTAGATTTGCAGTGGTCTGATACTCCTTCCATTTCAATATTATCGCTTGCACAGTGCTCCTTGGGATGTTTAAAGCTTGGGAAATCTTTTTGTATCCAAATCCGGCTTTAAACTTCTTCACAACAGTATCTCGGACCTGCCTGGTGTGTTCCTTGTTCTTCATGATGCTCTCTGCGCTTTTAACGGACCTCTGAGACTATCACAGTGCAGGTGCATTTATACGGAGACTTGATTACACACAGGTGGATTGTATTTATCATCATTAGTCATTTAGGTCAACATTGGATCATTCAGAGATCCTCACTGAACTTCTGGAGAGATTGCTGCACTGAAAGTAAAGGGGCTGAATAATTTTGCACGCCCAATTTTTCAGTTTTTGATTTGTTAAAAAAGTTTGAAATATCCAATAAATGTCGTTCCACTTCATTATTGTGTCCCACTTGTTGTTGATTCTTCACAAAAAAATACAGGTTTATATCTTTGTTTGAAGCCTGAAATGTGGCAAAAGGTCGCAAAGTTCAAGGGGGCCGAATACTTTCGCAAGGCACTGTATATTGACAGTGTGTTAGTGCTCTCGCCACAGCGAGGCAGCAGCCTCCACTGAGCAGCTCAGCAGCAGCCTCCACTGAGCAGCTCAGCAGCCTCCACTGATATATACTTCTACTCTATTGCAATGCTTCTGGTCTCTTGCACACTGGGATTTGTCTATTTGTTTTGGGATTTGTGTGTTGGCCTGTTTTGAAATAGTTTGATAATAACCTACTACTTTGACCTAATGCACTTCATCAATGATGGTGGTTGTATTGTTTGGGATTTGTACTGATAAGCATCATGTTGTCTTACTCTAGGGAACTTTCCAGCAAATGTGGATCTCAAAACAGGAGTACGAAGAGGGCGGGAAGCAGTGCGTAGACAGGAAGTGCCCTTGATCGACCACCAACAGCACCTGCTGCCTCCAGAACTCACAATAACATGTCTAGTTTAACCTTTTACTGTGAGCTCAGGAACACCCAAGGACGGTAGTTCTGTCGATTTAAAAAAACGTTTTTTTAAAAACTGGATAATCGAATCTGCCTTTATCATTTTTTGTAGAAAACATGAACTATAACGAACCGTGTCACATATTCCATTGCTATGAAAAGGGTGAAAGGCTGAGTTCCTTTTGACTCCATCTTCAGTATGCCATTTTCAGTTTGTTTATGGACCTTATATTCTGATCTCAACCTTGTTGACAGGTAAGAAACACTTGGTTGGTGTATGTGTCTTATCCAATGGGTTGTCAGGTGAACGTTGAAGATGCTTCTTGGAGGTGATCTAATGATGTCATTGAATCGCTGTCATTGAGTTGCTCACTGGACAAGACAATTATTCACTGAAAATTAAATCTGTCTTTCATTTCACTTATGTTGATACTTGATTGGCTATTTGCTGTCTTTTGAAAATACAAAAATAAATATAACTGTTTTATGAAGCACTTGTAGACATTCATTGTTTTCAAAATCATATTTTCAGCAAAACAGATACATACTTTTACAATATGACGTGATATGTAAATGATTGTCAAAAGGCTCCAACCACCCAAGTCATAGACTGTTCACTCTGCTACCACACGGCAAGCGATACGAGAGCACCAAGTCTGGGACAAAAGGCTCCTTAACAGCTTCTACCCCCAAGTCATTAGACTGCTGAACAGCTTCTACCCCCAAGCCATTAGACTGCTGAACAGCTTCTACCCCCAAGTCATTAGACTGCTGAACAGCTTCTACCCCCAAGCCATTAGACTGCTGAACAGCTTCTACCCCCAAGTCATTAGACTGCTGAACGTTAATTAAATGGCCACCTGCACTATTTGCATTGACCCCCTTTGTTATTGATGTATTTTTCTAATTGTTTTCCACTGACTCTCTTGAATTGGCTCGATGCACATTCACTACACTCTACCCACACATTCACTGTGACACTGACCGACTTTCACACTAGCTGCTGCTACTGTGTTTATTATCTATCCTGATTGCCTAGTCACTTTTACCCTTACCTACATGTACATACTGTAATACCTCAACTACCTCGCACCCATGCACATTGACTCGGTACTGGTACTCCTTGTATATAGCCTTGTTATTGTGTTACTATTTAGAAAATATTGTCTTACTTTTTAACTCTGCATTGTTGGGATTGATTCTCATCTGAACAAATGAATGCTCTCGTTGTTATAATGAGGAATTTATTTAAATAATTTGGTTTTCCTTGAAGATTTGAATGGGCTGAGAAAGCCTTTCGTGATGGATCTAGACAATCTGGTGAAAAGGGAGGGTTTGCGACTCTTCTCTTCAAGTGGGAAGGACGATGCGATATCATAAATTCCCTCAGGAGAAAAGGAGCCATGAGATGTTGTCATCGTCTCTGCAACGAAAGACCATCCAGCATGCCATCAATTTACATTTTTACTCATTTATCAGACACTCTTATCCAGAGAGACTTACAAGGAGCAATTAGGATTAAGTGCCTTGCTCAAGAGCACATTGACAGATTTTGCCTCGTGAACTCAGGGATTCTGAACCAGCAACCTATCGGTTACTGGCCCAACCTCTTAACCCACTAGGCTACCACCCAGCCCACAGTACAGTATGTCATAGGTAACAACTCAGAGGAGTACAACGTCTTTCCAAATGAATTAGTGGAATGGTAAAGGGATAATGTCTCAGTCTTGACTGAGCAGCAGCCTAAACAGCAGCAGGGCTTACCTGTAAAGTACACAGTAGGGGAAATGTTCTGAGGCTGGTACTCCAGAGACTCTTGAGGACAGAGGTTCTTACTAACGTTCTTGGAACCCTGGTTGGTGGGAAAAGGCACATTAAAACAAACTGAAATGTTTTCGATATCTTAAAGTACAGCATATCAACTGCAAAGAAGCAGTGCAATGCCATGACACAAAGAATCATATAAAAGGTCAACAGCAGTGTTATTCATGAAAGATGTATGTGTACTATACCTTTGTATTGAAGGTGAGGACCTGCTCTCCAGTACTGCTGATGGTATCCCTTTCCAAATCAAACACGCCTTCTACAATGTCACTGGTGGCCACGCTGGTAGCGGACTCAAAATAACATTTAGCAGTGGCTTTGGTGATCATTTGAAGAATGACCATGCAAGTAGAAGTCTTTGGATCGTTCTGGACTGAAACATCAAAGTTTATGTTTTCATACTCATCTGACCACTGTCTCAGGAAGCACTTCACTGTCTCTTCAGCAAATATCTGGAGAAGCTGAGAGGAGAGCTCCTTGGATATGGCACATTGTTCCTTTCCCCATTTCAGCCTTGAAAGAATGGAGTCTGAAGCACTTCTGGCTGCTGCCAATGTTAAGACCTGTGGAGTGCTGTGGCTGTCCTGAAGGGCTATCACTTTATCCACCAATTCATGGCTGAAAATGTGGATGGTCCAAGTGGAAATGATTTTTCTCAATTTCCTAACAGCAGATCGGAGGTCGTCAAGATGTGAAGCACCCTGTCCATCTTCCTGTGTGTTCTCAACACTTTCCACCATAATGTCCACTACCACCCCAGCAGCTTGCCTGACTTTGTCCACAAAGGTTACAGGAAGTAAGTCCTCTGTGTGAAAGAAGTCCTCAATGATTGTGTTTCTAACAATGGGAAAGTCAATCTGAGCAGGAAACTCAGTGGGGATGGGAGTCCCGGGTAAAGCAAAGTGCCATTTCGACTGCCTTAATTTTGAAGTAGGTGTTAGAGAGATGGAGGAGCGTGAAGAATAGGTATTTCTTGTATTTTGGCTGTCAGCACTCCTACAACGAATCGTGTCAATATCCTCCAGCATGGATCCTGAGAGCTCAGTGGTTTTAGGTAGTAATTTGTGCGGAATGTCCACACAGGCATCGTTTCCACCAGGTGTAACACTGCTCTGGTTGACCTCAAGATGGCCGAGACTTGCTCTTTGTGATGCAGGACTGCTTTGATATGTAAAGATTTGGATTGAACCAAGTGTTGTGTCTGATCTTTGAAGATCTTTTCTGAGAAACTCCGTAATCTTACTTTGCAGACTGTAGTAGATGTTACGAGCAACAGACCAGATTCTTTTCTCAGAAACCTGTCCAGTGGTGAGCAGGGAGGTTCCAGATACCATGTCAGATGATTGGGTGGTCTGGGTGAGCTCCTGCTGGTCTTTCACCATGGTTTGTATAATATCAGTAGATGTGGTGGATGTAGATACAGACTGGAGGTACTTATCTGTTGTACCTTCCTCCACAATGTTAAATGATCTAGAGAGGACCTCACTCACTCCTTTCTCAGCTTTGGTTTGGAACTCATGACTAGAGAGTTTTTGGAGGCTCTTTGTTGAAAGACTGTGGGAAGATGCAATGCCTTTGGAGGCAGCCGTGCTGCAATCTAGACTTACTGGAGAGGTTCGCTCAGGAGAACCTTGGAGACGTTCAAACATGTCTTCACATGGTGTTGGGGACCTTGACAAGGAGATGTCCTTCAGCTGAGACAGAACACCACCTACCAACATGTTGACCTCAAGGGACATATCAGATATTTTCTTTCCTACTGTGGAGAAGCAAGGTGCATTTGATGTCTGATCCTCGCATGAGGTCAAGATTGTTGAAATTACCTCTTTGGTACTATTGGTCAGTAGAGCCTCGTCTGTTTCAGTCCAGAGAAGTTTCGAACTCTCGCTGACACCCCTGTGTAGAGCCACTTCAAGGTTCAAACTGTGCAAGTGAGGCACACTCTTACTAGCTTGCCTCAAGTCCTGGCTTGCCAAACCAAGGTACTCCTTAGTCCCAAGATTTTCAGAGTCCTCTGTGGGTATATGACTAGACATTCTTCTCTGCATGTCTGACCTCCGCTGGTGAATGATGAAGTCCTTTAATGTCTTCTGAATATTGTTATATAAACTAGTGGTAGCAGACCAGATCCTACTCTGTAGCTTTTGTGCATTTTCCTGGACGTCAGGTTCTCTCTCCTCTACTTCTGCAGGTTGCGCCAAGCTCTGCAGGTCTTCCACAAATGTGTCAATGATGCCAAAGGCAGCAGAATCCGCACAAATATCCTTTGACCATGTGTACTGGTTTTGAATGGAACAAGACCTGGAATAAGCAGGCTGTGCACTAGTTAAGCTACTGGTGGACTTTTTAACTAGGAACTCACTCACTGCTTGAGTGGCATTTCTCTTAAATTCCTCACTTGAGAGTTTTCTAATACAATCTAACAGACTGGTCAAAGAAGCTGTGGCCTTACTTCTGCTATCCTCAATTTGACAGGGGAACTCACATACTATTGGTGATGAGGACCTGGAATGGGAGATATCCCCAAGCTGAGCCAGAACACCCTCTACAAATGTCTCTCTCTCAATAGAGAAGCCTGATCCTTTTTCTCCAACAGTGTTGTACAAGACCAGAAGCTCTGAGATGACTTCTTTGGTGCAAGTTGTCAGAAGGAGCTTGCTTTCTTCTGACTCAGTTTTTGCCCAAAGAAGTTTTGAGCTCTCACTTAGGCCTCTTTGTAAAGTAACTGCACCAGTGGACTCTGGCAACTGAGGCTCACTCTTACTGGGCCTATATTTCATGTCTAAGCAAGGAAGTGGAACTGTCTCCTTAAACTCAGCATTTGTGATGTTGTCATCAGATGTGACAATGCTCTTTAGGGCAAATCTCTGAAGCTTGCCGAAATAATCTTTCAAGTTGTTTTGGATGCTGTGGTAAATGTGAACAGCAGCAGACCAGGCACTCTTCTGTTGGGGACTCTCTTCAGATTCAGCCAAGGACTTCATATCTGACACGAAAGTCTTAACAACTACTGACGCTGCTGAGCCCACTGGGTGAATTGACTCTGTCTTTACAATGCCAGACAATGTTTGACCTGATACAGCACCTGTTAACTCAGACTGAATGACTGAACTAGGAAAGCTCAAACTACTGACTTTTTTGTCAAGAACTCCACTCACTGCTTGTATTGCTGATGTTTGAAACTCCCGGCTGGAGAGTTTTTGGATGCTCTTAGATGTGAGCGTGCAGGAGGAACCAGATTCACCAATATTGTAGCTGGTCTCGTATTTCCTTATCAGGGCATCAAGATCGTCAATGAAGCCAACATGCGATGCCAAAAACGTGATCTTGTCCTTCAGATCTTCCAGCAAATTCTGTTTGTTCTCGTCAACAAAAGCCACCATTGTGTCAGAGATCATGGTCATGACTTGCCCTGTTAGACTTTTGCTCTCTTGGTCAACTTTTTCAAGTTTAGCAGCCAGCTCTCTCACCATGCTCTCAGTCACCTTGGTCTGTGAGTCTCCCCTTACCGGTGTCACTACAGAGGTTTGGCTAGCGGAGGCACTCTTAACGACCACTGATAAGGCCGACTTGACATCTTTAGCCAACTCTGACATTACAGCAGGGGTTAGCATCATAGAGCCTGCACTTCCAGATGGAGAATTGGACATGCATGCAAGTTTGGATAGAGAACCTTGCAGGCTGTCCTGCACACAGGTGACAAGGGTGTCCTCTGAGACACCTAAGAGGACTTGTAGCGTCTCAGAGTTGGTCGTTTTCTTCTGCACATCAGACAGAGAGGTTAGAGTCCTTGGGAAAAACAACGCAGAAATCATCAAAGTCAAACAAATAATATGTAAGGCTGTGATGCACATTCAGTGTGTCAAATACATCTGCACCATTGAAAACAATGAGGAAAACGCTGCTGTTTCTCTGAGAAAAAACCTTAGTGTGATGTCAGCCTAACTGCTTAATTTCTAAAGCCCAATAAAATGTATTTTGTATAAGTCATTTGTATTGAAACTGGCCTGTAGATATCTATCTATCCTGGCAATATCTATCCTCTACAAAAATCCAAATTGCTATAAACTTCAAATACTGTAACTTCTAATAACTTCAAGGACAATCATAAATACAAGGCAGTTTGAAGAATGTTAAAGGGAAATTTCTAAATGTTTCAACTTCATATTCATCATCTCCAGCACCACCCCAACATCAGCATATGTGAAAAATGGGCATTTCTATGTTTTGTAGTAAAAAAGAAAGAGGAAGATAAGTGTTTTCTATGACATCATCAACCAATTAGCAGGCAATGCCTACTCATAATTGGTTAAAATCACACGATGCACACTGATGATGTCATTAGAATCTAGAGCTGAGCATTTAACCAACATTTTTGTTATTTTTCGGTTTTTAAACAATTAATTGACCGACGTCGGCTCAATTATTTGAATTCCATATAGTTAATTTTTTTCTTCTTCTGTGAGCTCGATGCTCAGTTTCTGTAGAGATAAATCAGATCAAGCACGAACTATGCAATGTAGTAGGGAGTTGTAGTTTCCAACAGGCCAATATTCTACATAGTTTAGCACAGAAAATACGGCAATTAATTCCCATAATCCATTGCACGCCCACTTGCTTGTCCACTCTGTGTGGAGCAGATACGGAAACCTCATTGACTGAGACGGAGAGACGAGAGAATGCATGAGAGAGATAAAAAGCAGTTGCGTTGCGAGGATCCTCTACCTGGAAATACATGATCTAAGTGATTGACAGTTGGTGTTCAGCGGTCATAAAAGTAGGTCTTATTTACTTAGAAGAACTACTAAAATAGTGATTTTGTCAGACAGAATAAGCAGCAGCTCTATAGAGATGAGTTGATGACTTGGAATGAAATAATAAAGTCATCAAATAAATATTTTATATGAGAAAGTAAATGATGGTTGATAAGTCATAAACAGTAATGGACAGTCACTACCATCATGGGACTTTTATTCATTGTTTTATTATGTGTTGTTACAGCATTCAACACACATAATCCATAGTGCATTCAATGTCTAAAAAAAGTATTGAAATCCAAAACCGTGATTATTTTTTAAATATTTGAATGGAAACCAAACCAACCTCAAAAAGCACTAATTTCTCAGCACTATTGGAAACAGTTACGTCCCTCTATATTTTTTTTACTACAAAGCATGGAAATGTGTAATTTTCACATATGGTGATGCTGGAGATGAATATGAAGTTGTTAAATTTCCCTTTAAGAACATACCTCATGGCCCCCTTGGGCAGGTAGCTTCCACTGCCCAGACTGCCCTTAGTCAGGTAAATCTCCTTGAATTTAAGTTGTGATTCCTGTTCTTCTTCCTCTTCCTGCTCCATACAGTTGGAGGAAGGGTAGGGAGTCGGGATGCGAAAGCTATTGTAAGACTTTCGACTGCCTGGCCTCTTAGGTACACCAGCCTCAGTAAATCTCACGCGGGACTTGGTGTTAACCTTATCGTCTAACAGACTGGTGAGTGACGCTGTGAGAGATCTCTGTGACAATGGAGAAGAGGCAGCATCTTGGATGCCCAGTAGTTCGTAAAGACCTGGGATGATGATCTGCATCAGCTTGTCCGATAAAAACTGGACAATTCTCAGACACAAGCCGGCAAGCTTTTGTTTTGTCAGCTGTATTCCAGAAACAGAAGAAGTGTTTTAAAATGTTGCATAGTGCGTCTTTCAAAAGCTTATGAACAAGGTTAAACATTAGGCAGAGTTTTCATGGTAATCTGATTAAATTGTCAGTAACATGATCTTACCGGGTCAAACATGCCCTCACGAATCCCCTTCCATTGCCTGAAAACAATATTGTTATAAATGTTGTCATATCAGGATGCGTGACAGAATTGTTTTTATTTAATTATTTGCCTGATCGTGAAGTTATACTTGCTTTGTGTCAGTTGTTTTGGCAAAATTGCAATGTGACAATTTTTCTAGCACTTTACATTTTTTTCCGATTGATCAGTTTCTAATTTGATCCTATTTCCTTGAAGGTGTGATAGTACCAAAGAAAACAGAACATACTTCTCAGTTAGGTTTTGAAGGAAGTCCATAAGTGTCAGATGTTCCACATTGTTGAGCTTCCCCTCTTCTGTGGTTTCCATCACTGAGGTTGCTCTGCTCCTGGTAGAATTGCTCTGCTCCTGGTAGAAATGTAATTATATTGCAAATAATCAAACTTAATAAACAACAAATATCATACTGAAATAATTATGAACTGTTAAAGAGTGGAGGAGCGTTGGCAACGTTGGGCCAATTAAACAACTGACACACAACAGAGATGGTTGTGGTACGTCAACATTGCCAATGATAGCATCACTATAACATTTTATTGGATTAATGTTGTAAAATGAAATGACAAGGTCAACTTACCATCTCATTGACAGCTTCAGAGGTCAGGTGGTCATCCATCACACAGACAGGCAGGTCTAGAGACTGGGACAAGGCTCTATGGTCATAACCAGGAGAGAATGGAAACATCAGAGCAGTCCCAATGGCAGAACCTAACCACTGTCTTCATGTCAAACACTCACTCACTCATTTGCTTTGTCAAACCTACCCCTTAGAATGACTTCGATATTAAAAACCCAGGCTTTCCTAAAATGTTTACCTCAGCCAGTCTAGAACCCAGGTGTGTCTACAAAACACATGCACTCCTCCATAAGGTTCATGGCTTGCCTATTGTTTTATCCCAGTACAAGAGGGGCAACTGGATTCAGGATTAAACACAAGCAGTCTTTAAGGTATATCTTATTACAGTTTAGGCCTACCTTATAATTTTCTTCCATCTGGCAATATCATTTTAAGGAATGAAATCTGTTTTGTTGCTAGTATTATTAGTAACTGTAGGAAAATACAGCTGTAGAGTACAAGAATCAGCTACTTTCTGAAGGGAAGCCAAGCTCATAAGCAATTTAGAACCTACAGACAATTATGACAAAGTTGGAACGCATGATTGCGTCACAAACGCCTTGTGGTCACATGTTATTTTAGGGCGTGGCTCCGCATTCGTGACCGGTTCTCTTATTTCTATTTCCCGGTATCCGTTAGTGCTGGAATTTGCGATTAATACCTTTCTCATGCCGAAACCGCATTAAATACATACCGGTAGTTAAATGACAAAAAATATGATATTCGCAATGTCATTAAGCAACGATAACAACAAAAAAAACATAAATAGCTACAACAATTTCTAAACATGATTTTGTCATCAGTTCAGTACCATTTGTTTGATTTTTGTGGACCCACGACTAGACTTTATCTATGTTAGTTAGTTGCTAGCGATGCTAGTCAGCATAGGCTGCTACATGATAAACAGTTCGCGTTAGCGAATTAGCTACCTAGCTAGCCAGCCTAACAAGCTGTCAAATCCAATGGAAACCGATGCAACCCTGCTGCCAAATAAGGGCTAGCTCGATGACCCGTGGTAACAGTGAGGTCCCCATGAGTTTCAAGGCTTTAATAAGTGCTATCGTGCAGAAAAAGCGAATAAAATACTGGTTGATGAGCTAGCTAAATTAGCTAGCAAGACGGATATGACCGTTAACAGCGTGCATGCACAAATGCATGACGACACATTGTATCTCAGTGAAGCAGGCATGCAGAACGAGATCGCCCCACCAAGCCAGATAGTAGAGGGGTACAACAACGCCGGGACACAGAGGCATAGCTCATACAATTATATTTTGTTCCAGTCAATGACAATACATGTTGAATAATAAATACCTTCGTCAAATATATGGCATCGCATGCTAGTGAAAAGATAGCTTGCATGAATTTTTAAATAAATCCGGTGACCACTAGATGGCCTCGTATATCCACATTTAGATCAACTGTACTTGATTTTTCATCAGTACTGTGAATCACAAGCCCACTGAATCTAGTTTAATAATCGTTATACTCAGCCGGTAGAGGCCTAGGTACTTCAAATCAGTGCTTAATTTGAGCAGGATCATGCCAGAACAGGATCCGGCACCTTTCCGTTCTGGACTGTTTTGTTCCGGAACCTATTTTACCGAATCCGGTACCTCTCGTGCCATGAAAAATCATTTTCACTTTTTGCTATTTAACAATTATAATAAAAGCGATCAATGTTCGTTCGAGTTGCCTCTGTAACAGGGTTATATTGGTGATTCCCCTTGCCACTTTATTGTTAAGCCAATGGGTTTTTGGTTTGAGTTTGTCTTGCCTTCACCTACTCAACGTGGCATCTTATTGGCTGGTTTGAATAGCTGCTTACGAGGGGGGATGTTCCAGTTAAAATCGTCTCAGTGAACAAGCGCCAAACCAGCGGTAAATTATTGGTTGCAAAGCACTGTACATCAAAAGTGATTTTTATACTCTCAAGTGATGATTTAAATGTACAATTTATATAAAATAGTTTGTAAATGTTATTCGAACATCACACATAAGATGCAGTGGTTTTTGGAGAATATTTGTTGTACATTTTGTTGTAGAGAATTCCCGCCAGTACTAGCTAGCAACTTACTGTGTCTGGTGGGGGGGGGGGGGGGGGGGGTCATATATTTTGTACAGTGCGTGAGTGCAGAGTTGGATGGTGAGACGTGCATTGCATGACGTGCAATTTTGTGCCGTTCCTATCAGGTACATTGTTAAATATATTATATTGTATATTGTAATTGTATTATTTTGGTAACTACCCCCAGTGAACAACCAAACCAGCGTGCGTGAGTGCAGAGTTGGATGGTGAGACGTGCATTGCATGACGTGCAATTTTGTGCCGTTCCTATCAGAATAAATCTACATGACTGGTGCTACATGTTGGAGTTCCGTGTCGATGACTGATTGTACACAACGCAAGAAGAGTACTGTTACACCTCTTCGTCAATTATCCTGCCCCCTCATCTCTCCAGAGTTGCACTTCATCATTTGTTTCCTTATAGAATCATAGCTGCATGAAGGGTTCTGGAGGAATTTTCTAAAGTTACGGAATTACTGCTGTCTGTTCAGAAATAAATGAAATCATTCAGAATAGCCTAATACGTCATGATAAACCCTATAATTTAGCTACAAAGGACCAATGGCCCCTGTTTTAAAATAGCCTAGCTGCGGATTGTAGCCCAATAACAAAGAATAGCCTACAGTCGGGAACGCGAGGCAAATCTGTCAGTGAAAAAACAGCAGGCAGACAAAACAGGCCTTTTGCAATATTTCAAATACAATCGAGGGAAAACACAGGTTGAAAAGCAATGACTCTTGCTGAAAAGATAAGACTATGATGTAGACTACCAAAATATTTGATCAACTCCCAAACATTGTTTTACAAAACAGAGAGAGGGAGAGATAGGCTTTTGACACGAGCGCATCGACAATCTCCAGCGAGTGAGCTGCGCATCATTGGGTGAGTCAGTGAAACTGGAAAGCATTTTTAGGACTAATTTCCTCCTCATATTGTAGCCTACTATATGTTTCTCCACAAACCTAGGCCTATAGGCTATTGATGGATTCAAGACAAGGTCGTTTTTATTGATCTCAGATACTAAGTTTGTCAGTGTCAAAGTAGCCTGCCATTTCGATCATTTGTGCGGATTAAAAAAAGATAATGCCAAAGTCTCCAGTCATGTAAAAGGATGTAGAATTGCACGAAATGCGGTTTTAAAAAGGCCAACACTTTCCCGGACCCTAGGCTACTAAACATGTTCCCCATGTGTGCGTGCACCTTTTATAAGTGGCTCTACCCAAATGTGATGATATCAAATCAAATTTATTTATATAGCCCTTCGTACATCAGCTGATATCTCAAAGTGCTGTACAAAAACCCATTCTAAAACCCCAAACAGCAAGCAATGCAGGTGATGATATGTGTTGATATGTGCGACGTTGACACGGTCGACACGGCTGGCTTCCAGGTTAAGCGGGCATGGTGTCATGAAGCAGTGTGGCTTGGCTGGGTTGTGTTTCGGAGGACGCACGGCTCTTGGCTCTCGCCTCTCCCAAGTCCATATGGGAGTTGTAGCAATGGGACAAGACTGTAACTACCAAATTGAAAAAAAAAAGAAGTCACATGATGGGTTTGTGGTTGCGGAGACCAGCCCTTTGCCGTGGTATATTGGCCATATATTGACCACACCGCCTTATTTCTTAATTGTACACAATTGGACACTTTTACAATTATTGTGTGGGACACCCTCCATTACGGCTCCATCAGTTTTGAGCCCTCTCACTCTGATTGTATAGGACGCTCCTTGTGTTTCCAATCTTCTTCCTCTGGCAGGATTACTTCCACGTGCAACTGTCAGACGACAAGCAGGTGAGGCACTTCCTGGAGCTGAGCTATGCTGGTGCCATCCTTCGGGACAGCTGGGTCCTGACAGACGTTGGCATCACCCCTAGCAGTGCCATCTGCTGCCTGCTGAAGGTACCAGCCGAACACCTAGCTGTTTCTACCCGTGCTTGAAAATGCATATCAAAGTGAGCTGGCTATTGCTTGAAACAGCTTCATACTATCATTAACATAAAGTGTTTCAGATATAGTGTGGTGATATATAGTATGGTGATATATATAGTATGGTTAAATAGTATGATTATATATATTGTGGTAATATATAGTATGGTGATATAGTATGATTATATAGTATGATTATATAGTATGGTTATATAGTATGATTATATAGTATGGTTATATAGTATGATTATATAGTATGGTTATATAGTATGATTATATAGTATGGTTATATAGTATGATTATATAGTATGGTTATATAGTATGATTATATAGTATGGTTATATAGTATGATTATATAGTATGGTTATATAGTATGGTTATATTGTATGGTTATATAGTATGATTATATAGTATGGTTATATTGTATGATTATGTAGTATGGTTAAATTGTATGATTATATAGTATGGTTATGATAGTATATATATAGTATGATTATATATATTATGGTTATATATAGTAAGGTGATATATAGTGTGGTGATAAATAGTATGGTTATATAGTATGATTATATAGTATGATTATATAGTATGGTTATATAGTATGATTATATAGTATGGTTATATAGTATGATTATATAGTATGGTTATATTGTATGATTATATAGTATGATTATATAGTATGATTATATAGTGTGGTTATATAGTATGATTATATAGTATGGTTATATAGTATGATTATATAGTATGGTTATATTGTATGATTATGTAGTATGGTTATATAGTATGATTATATAGTGTGGTTATATAGTATGATTATATAGTATGATTATATAGTATGGTTATATAGTATGATTATATAGTATGGTTATATTGTATGATTATATAGTATGATTATATAGTATGATTATATAGTGTGGTTATATAGTATGATTATATAGTATGGTTATATAGTATGATTATATAGTGTGGTTATATAGTATGATTATATAGTATGGTTATATAGTATGATTATATAGTATGGTTATATTGTATGATTATGTAGTATGGTTAAATTGTATGATTATATAGTATGGTTATGATACTATATATATAGTATGATTATATATATTATGGTTATATATAGTAAGGTGATATATAGTGTGGTGATAAATAGTATGGTTATATAGTATGGTTAAATAGTATGATTATATATATTATGGTGATATAGAGTGTGGTAATATATAGTATGGTGATATAGTATGGTGATATAGTATGGTTATATAGTATGGTTATATAGTGTGATTATATAGTATGGTTATATATATAGCATGGTGATATATAGTATGGTGATATAGTATGGTGATATAGTATGGTGATATAGTATGGTTATATAGTATGGTTATATAGTATGGTTATATAGTATGGTTATATAGTATGGTTATATATATAGCATGGTGATATATAGTATGGTGATATAGTGTGATTATATAGTATGGTGATATGATTATATAGCATGGTGATATATAGTATGGTGATATATAGTATGGTGATATATAGTATGGTAATATATAGTATGGTGATATATAGAATGGTGATATATAGTATGGTAATATATAGTATGGTGATAAATAGAATGGTAATATATAGTATGGTGATATATAGTATGGTTAAATAGTATGATTATATAGTATGGTGATATAGTATGGTGATATAGTATGATTATATATATTATGGTTATATATAGCATGGTTATATATAGTATGGTGATATATAGTATGTTTATATATAGAATGGTAATATATAGTATGGTAATATATAGTATGGTGATATATAGTATGATTATATAGTATGGTGATATAGTATGGTGATATAGTGTGGTGATATATAGTATGGTGATATATAGTATGGTGATATATAGTATGGTAATATATAGTATGGTGATATATAGAATGGTGATATATAGTATGGTAATATATAGTATGGTGATAAATAGAATGGTAATATATAGTATGGTGATATATAGTATGGTTAAATAGTATGATTATATAGTATGGTGATATAGTATGGTGATATAGTATGATTATATATATTATGGTTATATATAGCATGGTTATATATAGTATGGTGATATATAGTATGTTTATATATAGAATGGTAATATATAGTATGGTAATATATAGTATGGTAATATATAGTATGATTATATAGTATGGTGATATAGTATGGTGATATAGTATGATTATATATATTATGGTTATATATAGCATGGTTATATATAGTATGGTAATATATAGTATGGTGATATATAGAATGGTAATATATAGTATGGTAATATATAGTATGGTGATATATAGTATGATTATATAGTGATTATATGATTATATAGTATAGTGTGATATATAGTATAGTGATATATAGTATGGTTATATATAGTATGGTGATATATAGTATGGTTATATATAGTGTGGTAATATATAGTATGGTGATATATAGTATGGTTAAATTGTATGATTATATAGTATGGTTATATAGTATGATTATATATATTATGGTTATATATAGCATGGTTATATATAGTATGGTAATATATAGAATGGTGATATATAGTGTGGTGATATATAGTGTGGTAATATATAGCATGGTGATATAGTATGATTATATAGTATGCTTATATAGTATGGTTATATAGTATGATTATATATATTATGGTTATATATAGTATGGTGATATATAGTATGGTGATTTATAGTGTGGTAATATATAGTATGGTGATATAGTATGGTGATATAGTATGGTTATATATATAGCATGGTGATATTTAGTATGGTGATATATAGTATGGTTAAATAGTTTGATTATATAGTATGGTGATATAGTATGGTGATATAGTATGGTGATATATAGTGTGGTAATATATAGTATAGTGATATATAGTATGGTGATATATAGTGTGGTAATATATAGTATAGTGATATATAGTATGGTGATATATAGTATGGTTATATATAGTATGGTTATATATAGTATGGTGTTATATAGTATGATTATATATATATTATGGTGATATATAGTATGGTGATATATAGTATGGTTATATATAGTATGGTAATATATAGTATGGTGATATATAGTATGGTTAAATAGTATGATTATATAGTATGGTTATATAGTATGATTATATATATTATGGTTATATATAGCATGGTTATATATAGTGTGGTGATATATAGTATGGTGATATATAGTATGGTGATATATAGTATGGTGATATAGTATGGTTATATAGTATGATTATATAGTATGGTGATATATAGCGTGGTGATATGTAGTATGGTTATATAGTATGATTATATAGTATGGTTATATAGTATGATTATATAGCATGGTGATATATAGTGTCGTGATATATAGTATGGTGATATATAGTATGGTGATATATAGTATGGTGATATAGTATGGTTATATAGTATGATTTTATATAGTATGGTGATATATAGTATGGTGATATATAGTATGATTATATAGTATGGTGATATATAGCATGGTGATATATAGTATGGTTATATAGTATGATTATATAGTATGGTTATATAGTATGATTATATAGTATGGTTATATATATAGTATGGTGATATATAGTGTGGTAATATATAGTATGGTTATATAGTATGATTATGTAGTATGGTGATATATAGTATGAATATATATATTATGGTGATATATAGTATGGTGATATATATATATAGTATGGTGATATAGAGTGTGGTGATATAGAGTGTGGTGATATAGAGTGTGGTAATATATAGTATGGTGATATAGTATGGTTATATAGTATGGTGATATATAGCATGGTGATATATAGTATGGTGATATAGTATGATTATATAGTATGGTGATATATAGCATGGTGATATATAGTATGGTGATATATATAGTATGATTATATATTATGGTGATATATAGTATGGTTATATAGTATGATTATATAGTATGGTTATATTGTATGATTATATAGTATGGTTATATATATATAGTATGGTGATATGTAGTGTGGTAATATATAGTATGGTTATATAGTATGATTATATATTATGGTGATATATAGTATGGTGATATATAGTATGGTGATATAGTATTGTGATATATAGTATGATTATATATATTATGGTGATATATAGTATGGTGATATAGTATTGTGATATATAGTATGGTGATATAGAGTGTGGTTATATAGAGTGTGGTAATATATAGTATGGTGATATAGTATGGTTATATAGTATGATTATATAGTATGGTTATATATAGTATGATTAGGTGATTTAGTTCATTCAAACAGGTGCCATTAATACAGGTAACGAGTGGAGGACAGAGGAGCCTCTTAAAGAAGAAGTTACAGGTCTGTGAGAGCCAGAAATGTTGCTTGTTTGTAGGTGACCAAATACTTATTTTCCACCATAATTTGCAAATAAATTCATTAAAAATCCTACAATGTGATTTTTCTGGATTTTTTTCTCTCATTTTGTCTGTCATAGTTGAAGTGTACCTATGATGAAAATTACAGGCCTCTCTCATCTTTTTAAGTGGGAGAACTTGCACAATTGGTGGCTGACTAAATACTTTTTTGCCCCACTGTATAGTGTGGTGGTATATAGTATGGCGATATATAGTATGTTGAGGTCACCCTGCTTGAGACTTAAAGTAATATTGCCCTTGCTCAACCAAGACCATGGTTATGGTAGAGTGATTGGTTAGTAAGGACACTGCTTTATACTGAGACCATGGTTATGGTAGAGTGATTGGTTAGTAAGAACACTGCTTCGTGAGTGTGAAGTGTTGTTGTACAGAGGTCCCTGGGTACATGTCCAGAGCCAGACAGGGACAGAACTCACTCTGTCCCACAAAGTTCTGTGGAAGATTTGCTAACAGAGGAGAGTGGTTATGTATCTAAGTACAAATTTAACCATCAGAATAATGTTTATTTGTGTTCCTTAATCCTTACTTACACATCCCATCATTGACATAGTCAAAGCCAGACCTTCTGTCTGTCTCTCCTTCTTGCTGGTTGACTAGAGTGGAAATCTATAGTATTGTATGGTTGACCTGGGATAGAGCTGAAATGTGGCCCGATGTAGTGTTGCCTTTGTACCAAACACCCTTACAGTCATAAACCTTTTCCCCATGTAATCGCCTCGACCTCAGTCTGGTGTTCGCTAACAGTATCTGAAGAGTCTGTATACCCAGTGGTTTATAGTACAGTAGAGCACAGCAGAGTACAGTAGAGCACAGCAGAGTACAGCAGAGTACAGTAGAGCACAGCAGAGTACAGTAGAGTACAGCAGACAGAGTACAGCAAAGTACAGCAGAGTACAGTAGAGCACAGCAGGCCGTATAGTAGGAGAAGAAGAGGCCCTTTGGGTTCATTGAAATACATATTCATAATATTTCTGTTAACAATTTAATCTGCACCCAGATTAGTCTTCAATTTAATTTACACCCAGATTAGTGTTCAATTTAATCTGCACCCAGATTAGTCTTCAATTTAATTTACACCCAGATTAGTGTTCAATTTAATCTGCACCCAGATTAGTCTTCAATTTAATTTTCACCCAGATTAGTGTTCAATTTAATCTGCACCCAGATTAGTCTTCAATTTAATTTACACCCAGATTAGTGTTCAATTTAATTAATCTGCACCCAGATTAGTGTTCAATTTAATCTGCACCCAGATTAGTCTTCAATTTAATTTACACCCAGATTAGTGTTCAATTTAATTAATCTGCACCCAGATTAGTGTTCAATGTGATAGAACAAAACTCAGTACAGCACATTAATTAGAAAATGTTGTTACAAGTTTGAGCCACGAGATGGTGGTAGATTATAAGTTTAAATAGCATGGACCTTTGATTTGTCTCTGGATAGAAATTGCCCTTGGGCACAGATCTAGGATCAGCATACTCTCACCAAATCCTAACCTTTACCATTAACAGTAAAAACACAAACCAGACCTAAGAGCAGTGCAAAGGAGCCAGTTCATCTTAACCCTGTAATTATATGACTCCTAACTTATATATACTGAGTGTACCAAACATTAGAAACACCTTCCTAATATTGAGTTGCACCCCGCCTTTTGCCATCAGAACAGCCTCAATTCGTTGGGGCATGGACTCTACAAGGTGTTTGAAAGCGTTCCACAGGGATGCTGGCCCATGTTGACTCCAATGCTTCCAACAGTTGTGCCAAGTTGGCTGGATGTTCTTTGGGTGGTGGACCACACAGGAAACTGTTGAGTGTGAAAAACCCCAGCAGCATTGCAGTTCTTGACACAAACCGGTGCACCTGGCACCTACTACCCCGTTCAAAGGCACTTAAATATTTTGTCTTGCCCATTCACCCTCTGAATGGCACACATACACAATCCATGTCTCAATTGTCTCAAGGCTTAAAAATCCTTCTTTAACCTGTCCGCTCCCCTTCATCTACACTGAAGTGGATTTAACAAGTGACATCATTAAGGGATCATAGCTTTCACCTGGATTCACCTGGTCAGTCTTTGTCATGGAAAGAACCGGTGTTCATAATGTTTTGTTTACTCGGTGTATAAACACAACATAGGTATTTATGTAAAACAAGTGAATTTACTGAATGTCCATGGTCTTATACTTCAGCGGGAGCCGGTGGTGCGTGTGTTCAGTGCCGTGACGGGGGAGACCCTCTCAGTCTTGGGCACTGTGTTTCTCCTGAGTACGTCTGTGGCCAGGCTCATGACCCTGGTGTCCCAGCAGTGTGGGCTTCCCGTCAGCTCCTTCAGACTGAGCTCTCCCACCAGCCTGCAACTCTACGACTGCAACTGGCTGCACGACTACGCCATTGACCTGGGTATGGCCTTCCTTGTGCAGTAGATCAATGGTCCTCTGGCTCAACACCTTATGGATGTAACATAGAGACAAATGGACTGTATGGAACACATTCTTGGTTCATGGAAACCAGGAGGACAACCTGCATGTGTCTCTGTCTCCCAGGGGCTACTCTACGGTTGGACACCTGGGATGGGTGGGCGGAGTCCCTCAGAGGCTGCTTCCTGGGACACAGACTGACCGTCCAACGACACCTGTCTAGGGAGAGACCTGTGAGGAGGTCAGAATACACATCTACACACTGAACTGTATGATAGACTTACTATCAACAGTGATGGTACTGAACCTTTATATAGCTTACAATGATAGTACTGACCCTGTATATAGCTTACAATGATAGTACTGACCCTGTATATAGCTTACAATGATAGTACTGACCCTGTATATAGCTTACAATAATGGTACTGACCCTGTATTTAGCTTACAATGATAGTACTGACCCTGTATATAGCTTATAATGATAGTACTGACCCTGTATATAGCTTATATTCTCGTGTTTTTTTCCTTCATATGTTTTTTCTCTTACCCTGATATTTAATACTGCATTGTGGGAAAGAGCTTGCAAGTAAGCATTTTACTGTACTGTTTTATAACCGACTGTATCTTGTGAACTTGACAAAAAAAACTTGAAACGTGTTATAAATACATTGATTCTGTATTATTCCAGGTTCCAGCTCCGGGTGGCACTCTACATCGCTGCTTCTCTGGGCCACCTGGACCTGGCCGGCTGGCTGCTGGAGAGGGGGGTGCGTGTCATTGAGCCGGTGGGGGTTCACCCTTACCGTGAGTGGTGCCACCAGACGGCCCACCCCGACGTCGCCAAGTGTCCCGCTGTCGCCTCCATCGAGCTCGGCCAGCTCACCATCCTCAAACTCTGTATCGCCAGCAGCGTTCTGACCCTTGCCTGTCAGGATCCCCAGGGTCGTGACCCCCTGAGGATCGCCCTTCAGTACGGCCACAGGGAGTGTGTGAGTCACCTGGCCACCAAGCTGTGCTCTGTGGTGGTCCTCCCAGGTATGGCCCTGCCCATGCGGACATACCTCCAGATAAAGGGCTGGGTGAGGCTGGGGCAGAGGAGGGCAGCATCCAGGCACTGCATGGGCCTCAACAGGGCTCCGTTCAGGACCAGGGTGGGCGACACGGTCCTGGTGGACGGCTTCACCCTCCCCAAGATGTCTTCCAAGCCCAGGAGGAGTGAGGCCAAGGCGGGTATCAGGGTGATGTCCACAGCCTCTCAAAGTTTGACCCCCATCAACTGCCCATCTCATGTAACCTGCCAGCTCCGCGCCCTGGCATCCCAGGATAAACCTCTTCAACTACCGAAGCAACACCCTGTGGCCACGAGTGATGAAAGAGAGAAGAAGAGGGGATGTGGAGGGAAGGGATGTGAGGAGGATGAGAGTGGGGATCAGAACAGCAACCAATGGAGGAGCAGAGTCCCGCTCCCGCCCATTTCCAGAGACACCAATCTCAGACCTGTGTTTGCCTCGCCAAACTCCGCCCAGATACTCACCACCTCACTGGAGGCCTTTTCTCTCCACTGCGACCGCACACCCAGAGAAAACGCCATATACTGTTTGGCCTTGGCCAGGTTAGTCCAAGTTTAAATGACAGCTACGGTGAATATGAATATTTCTCTGGAGGTTTCTTATGAAAGGTGTGAATACTGTCAGAAGAAGCCTCCTATAATCAGTAGGGGGGGGGGGGGGGGGGGGACACATGTAAAAGCTGTTTACACACTTTTTATTTTATTTTGTTCAAGCATTTACCCACCTTTTGTGGAAGATGCATTGAAAGTAGAGGGAGCGTTACTTCTTTAATCCTGAACGGCAATCAGCATTTACCAGTCAATGGTTTTACCACTACATCACTGCCTATGATATACCCTTATCCTCCCTGAATAGATTTCAGTACAAACAAATCATGAGCCAACCATCATGCTTAGAAGGTACATAATCAAATCAACTCAAACTTTATTTGTCACATGCGCTGAATACAAGTGTAGATCTTTCCGTGAAATACTTTACTTACAGGCCCTTAACAAACAGTGCAGTTCAAGAAGAGTTGAAGAGAATATTTACCCAATAAACTAAAGTAACAAATAATAAAACATTTGAACTTGTCCGGTGGCCATTTGATTAATTGTTCAGCAGTCTTATGACTTTGGGTTAGAAGCTGTTATAGGTTTACCCTAACAAGTCCTGAAACAAATCATGAGCCAACTATCATGCTTAGAAGGTATATAGTGTCAGTCTTATTGGTTCACCCTAACAAGTTGTTTCAGTATGGGGAGAGGATAGGATGTAAGGGCGCTTCATTAATGTATTGAGGCCATTACATATACAGTATTTCACAATGCTAGGACACAGATTTGGTCTCCTAACCTTGTTCTGGTTGATTGACTCTCTAACAGTGCCTTCACACAGAGACCATGGTTGCAGCAGCTGAATGTAGCGCGGACTCTGTCCAGGAGGAGTGCTCAGCACATTGGGTAGACACCAGGATCCTGGTCATTAGGCAGATTAAACATACTGAAACAAGGAGGGACAACCTGGAATTGTCCAAAAAGGAACTCTTATTTGAGTTTTTATTTTTATTTTTTACAGTGAACAAGATGAGACTTTGGAACGGATGATGCCTGAAACAATGCGGACAACTTAGAATTTCGTTCCTTTGGATGAGGCTTATAGATATAGTCAGTACTGTGTTTGATTTGTGTGCAGAAAGTTTACAACGGCAGGCAGTGGATTCTCAGTCATTCCTCTCAAGGAACAAAAAACGTATCATATTTCACTGGCTATTTGTAGTAGCCAAATGTGAATGGAATTATTATTATTCTAGAATCATTCAGTTGACTGAATGTGACTGTGGTTGTGCTGTATGTGACTATGTGGTTGTACTGAATGTGACTATGTGATTGTACTGAATGTGGTTGTACTGTACGTGATTGTAAGTGTTTGACATGGGTCTAATTGAGGCCCCCCCCCCCCCCCCCCCCCACACTTAACACTAGTTTTTATCCATAGAAATCCTCACTTGCTGATGAAGACCTATAGTGGTTGAAATCAATGTAAAATACAGTATGAACACTGCTGCCTTAAAACTATTTTATTAAGATGTGGATCATTATTGCTCATTTAAATGAGTCTGTGCAGTGTCAAAATAATACACCTGATACATAAGGGGGGAAAAAATGCTAAAAATACCACAAGACATGAAATAATGGCATTATGGGAAAATAATACATACTGTATTTCACGTAGAGTATTTGACAAATTCTTTATTTACGTTACAAAACTGACAACTACTGTGACGATGTGTTAGCACAGCATGTGTCATCATTCCCCTGCAGTGTGTGGATTTACACAGCAACATAGCAGACAGCTTAAATAGTTTATTTTTTATTTAACCTTTATTTCACTAGACAAGTCAGTTAAGAACAAATTCTTATTTACAATGATGGCCAAACCCGGACGACGCTGGGCCAATTATGCGGCACCCTATGGGACTCCCAATCACTTGGGAGTGGGAAGGATACCAAATCCAATATCACACACTTCTTCCTTAGTATTCTGAGAACTGTCAGATAGCTGTGAGAGCTATGAGTGGATCGTGGACCCATGCATAAATGATAACTTTGCTGTAACTCAGTGGGGCAAGTAGAACATCCGGGTTAGTGTATGTGCATTATCTGGACAGTTGATTGTCTTTGTCTCAAAGCCTTTCCATTTCTGGGGTATTGAAGAAGCTTCTGATCTCAACCTTCTTGACAGGTAAGAAACACTTGGTTAGTGTATGTGTCTTATCCAATGGGTTGTCAGGTGAACGTTGAAGATGCTTCTTGGAGGTGATCTAATGATGTCATTGAATCGATGTCATTGAGTTGCTCACTGGACAAGACAATTATTCACTGAAAATTAAATCTGTCTTTCATTTCACTTTTGTTGATACTTGATTGGCTATTTGCTGTCTTTTGAAAATACAAAAATAAATATAACTGTTTTATGAAGCACTTGTAGACATTCATTGTTTTCAAAATCATATTTTCAGCAAAACAGATACATACGTTTACAATATGACATCAAATCAAATAAAAATAAAGTAAGTGATATGTAAATGATTGGCAAAAGGCTCCAACCACCCAAGTCATAGACTGTTCACTCTGCTACCACATGGCAAGCGATACGAGAGCACCAATTCTGGGACAAAAGGCTCCTTAACAGCTTCTACCCCCAAGTCATAAGACTGCTGAACAGCTTCTACCTCCAAGTCATTAGACTGCTGAACAGCTTCTACCTCCAAGTCATTAGACTGCTGAACAGCTTCTACCCCCAAGTCATTAGACTGCTGAACAGCTTCTACCCCCCAAGTCATTAGACTGCTTAACAGCTTCTACCCCAAAGCCATTAGACTGCTGAACAGCTTCTACCCCCAAGCCATTAGACTGCTGAACAGCTTCTACCCCCAAGTCATTAGACTGCTGAACAGCTTCTACCTCCAAGTCATTAGACTGCTGAACAGCTTCTACCCCCAAGTCATTAGACTGCTGAACAGCTTCTACCCCAAAGCCATTAGACTGCTGAACAGCTTCTACCCCCAAGTCAGACTGCTGAACAGCTTCTACCTCCAAGTCATTAGACTGAAGAACAGCTTCTACCCTCAAGCCATCAGACTGCTGAACAGCTTCTATCCCAAAGCCATTAGACTGCTGAACAGCTTCTACCCCCAAGCCACCAGACTGCTGAACAGGTTCTACCCCCAAGCCATTAGACTGCTGAACAGTTTCTACCCCCAAGCCACCAGACTGCTGAACAGCTTCTACCCCCAAGCCATTAGACTGCTGAACAGCTTCTACCCCAAAGCCATAAGACTGCTGAACAGCTTCTACCCCCAAATCATTAGACTGCTGAACAGCTTCTACCTCCAAGTCAGACTGCTGAACAGCTTCTACCCCCAAGTCATTAGACTGCTGAACGTTAATTAAATGGCCACCTGCACTATTTGCATTGACCCCCTTTGTTATTGATGTATTTTTCTAATTGTTTTCCACTGACTCTCTTGAATTGGCTCGATGCACACTCACTACACTCTACCCACACATTCACTGTGACACTGACCGACTTTCACACTAGCTGCTGCTACTGTGTTTATTATCTATCCTGATTGCCTAGTCACTTTTACCCTTACCTACATGTACATACTGTATTACCTCAACTACCTCGCACCCATGCACATTGACTCGGTACTGGTACTCCTTGTATATAGCCTTGTTATTGTTATTGTGTTACTATTTAGAAAATATTTTCTTAATTTTTAACTCTGCATTGTTGGGAATGGGCTCGTAATAAAGCATCTCACAGTTGTTTTCGGCGTATGTGACCAATACAATTAGATTCTCATCTGAACAAATGAATGCTCTCGTTGTTATAATGAGGAATTTATTTAAATAATTTGGTTTTCCTTGAAGATTTGAATGGGCTGAGAAAGCCTTTTGTGATGGATCTAGACAATCTGGTGAAAAGGGAGGGTTTGCGACTCTTCTCTTCAAGTGGGAAGGACGATGCGATATCATAAATTCCCTCTGGAGAAAAGGAGCCATGAGATGTTGTCATCGTCTCTGCAACGAAAGACCATCCAGCATGCCATCAATTTACATTTTTACTCATGTATCAGACACTCTTATCCAGAGAGACTTACAAGGAGCAATTAGGATTAAGTGCCTTGCTCAAGAGCACATTGACAGATTTTGCCTCGTGAACTCAGGGATTCTGAACCAGCAACCTATCGGTTACTGGCCCAACCTCTTAACCCACTAGGCTACCACCCAGCCCACAGTACAGTATGTCATAGGTAACAACTCAGAGGAGTACAACGTCTTTCCAAATGAATTAGTGGAATGGTAAAGGGATAATGTCTCAGTCTTGACTGAGCAGCAGCCTAAACAGCAGCAGGGCTTACCTGTAAAGTACACAGTAGGGGAAATGTTCTGAGGCTGGTACTCCAGAGACTCTTGAGGACAGAGGTTCTTACTAACATTATTGGAACCCTGGTTGGTGGGAAAAGGCACATTAAAACAAACTGAAATGTTTTCGATATCTTAAAGTACAGCATATCAACTGCAAAGAAGCAGTGCAATGCCATGACACAAAGAATCATATAAAAGGTCAACAGCAGTGTTATTCATGAAAGATGTATGTGTACTATACCTTTGTATTGAAGGTGAGGACCTGCTCTCCAGTACTGCTGATGGTATCCCTTTCCAAATCAAACACGCCTTCTACAATGTCACTGGTGGCCACGCTGGTAGCGGACTCAAAATAACATTTAGCAGTGGCTTTGGTGATCATTTGAAGAATGACCACGCAAGTAGAAGTCTTTGGATCGTTCTGGACTGAAACATCAAAGTTTATGTTTTCATACTCATCTGACCACTGTCTCAGGAAGCACTTCACTGTCTCTTCAGCAAATATCTGGAGAAGCTGAGAGGAGAGCTCCTTGGATATGGCACATTGTTCCTTTCCCCATTTCAGCCTTGAAAGAATGGAGTCTGAAGCACTTTTGGCTGCTTCCAATGTTAAGACCTGTGGAGTGCTGTGGCTGTCCTGAATGGCTATCACTTTATCCACCAATTCATGGCTGAAAATGTGGATGGTCCAAGTGGAAATGATTTTTCTCAATTTCCTAACAGCAGATCGGAGGTCGTCAAGATGAGAAGCACCCTGTCCATTTTCCTGTGTGTTCTCAACACTTTCCACCATAATGTCCACTACCACCCCAGCAGCTTGCCTGACTTTGTCCACAAAGGTTACAGGAAGTAAGTCCTCTGTGTGAAAGAAGTCCTCAATGATTGTGTTTCTAACAATGGGAAAGTCAATCTGAGCAGGAAACTCAGTGGGGATGGGAGTCCCGGGTAAAGCAAAGTGCCATTTCGACTGCCTTAATTTTGAAGTAGGTGTTAGAGAGATAGAAGAGCGTGAAGAAGAGGTATTTCTTGTATTTTGGCTGTCAGCACTCCTACAACGGATCGTGTCAATATCCTCCAGCATGGATCCTGAGAGCTCAGTGGTTTTAGGTAGTAATTTGTGCGGAATGTCCACACAGGCATCGTTTCCACCAGGTGTAACACTGCTCTGGTTGACCTCAAGATGGCAGAGACTTGCTCTTTGTGATGCAGGACTGCTTTGATACGTAAAGATTTGGATTGAACCAAGTGTTGTGTCTGATCTTTGAAGATCTTTTCTGAGAAACTCCGTAATCTTACTTTGCAGACTGTAGTAGATGTTACGAGCAACAGACCAGATCCTTTTCTCAGAAACCTGTCCAGTGGTGAGCAGGGAGGTTCCAGATACCATGTCAGATGATTGGGTGGTCTGGGTGAGCTCCTGCTGGTCTTTCACCATGGTTTGTATAATATCAGTAGATGTGGTGGATGTAGATACAGACTGAAGGTACTGTTCTGTTGTACCTTCCTCCACAATGTTAAATGATCTAGAGAGGACCTCACTCACTCCTTTCTCAGCTTTAGTTTGGAACTCATGACTAGAGAGTTTTTGGAGGCTCTTTGTAGAAAGACTGTGGGAAGATGCAATGCCTTTGGAGGCAGCCGTGCTGCAATCTAGACTTACTGGAGAGGTTCGCTCAGGAGAACCTTGGAGACGTTCAAACATGTCTTCACATGGTGTTGGGGACCTTGACAAGGAGATGTCCTTCAGCTGAGACAGAACACCACCTACCAACATGTTGACCTCAAGGGACATATCAGATATTTTCTTTCCTACTGTGGAGAAGCAAGGTGCATTTGATGCCTGATCCTCGCATGAGGTCAAGATTGTTGAAATTACCTCTTTGGTACTATTGGTCAGTAGAGCCTCGTCTGTTTCAGTCCAGAGAAGTTTTGAACTCTCGCTGACACCCCTGTGTAGAGCCACTTCAAGGTTCAAACTGTGCAAGTGAGGCACACTCTTACTAGCTTGCCTCAAGTCCTGGCTTGCCAAACAAATGTGCTCCTTAGTCCCAAGATGTCCAGAGTCCTCTGTGGGTATATGACTAGACGTTCTGCTCAGCATGTCTGACCTCCGCTGATGAATGATGAAGTCCTTTAATGTCTTCTGAATATTGTTATATAAACTAGTGGTAGCAGACCAGATCCTGCTCTGTAGCTTTTGTGCATTTTCCTGGAGGTCAGGTTCTCTCTCCTCTACTTTTGCAGGTTGCGCCAAGCTCTGCAGGTCTTCCACAAATGTTTCAATGATGCCAAAGGCAGCAGAATCCGCACAAATATCCTTTGACCATGTGTACTGGTTTTGAATGGAACAAGACCTGGATGCTACAGAATAAGCAGGCTGTGCACTAGTTAAGCTACTGGTGGACTTTTTAACTAGGAACTCACTCACTGCTTGAGTGGCATTTCTCTTAAATTCCTCACTTGAGAGTTTTCTAATACAATCTAACAGACTGGTCAAAGAAGCTGTGGCCTTACTTCTGCTGTCCTCAATTTGACAGGGGAACTCACATACTATTGGTGATGAGGCCCTGGAATGGGCAATATCCCCAAGCTGAGCCAGAACACCCTCTACAAATTTCTCTCTCTCAATAGAGAAGCCTGATCCTTTTTCTCCAACAGTGTACAGGGCGTCCTCCTTTGACATTGCAGTCTTGTACAAGACCAGAAGCTCTGAGATGACTTCTTTGGTGCAAGTTGTCAGAAGGAGCTTGCTTTCTTCTGACTCAGTTTTTGCCCAAAGAAGTTTTGAGCACTCACTTAGGCCTCTTTGTAAAGTAACTTCACCAGTGGACTCTGGCAACTGAGGCTCACTCTTACTGGGCCTATATTTCATGTTTAAGCAAGGAAGTGGAACTGTCTCCTTAAACTCAGCATTTGTGATGTTATCATCAGATGTGACAATGCTCTTTAAGGCACATCGCTGAAGCTTGCCGAAATAATCTTTCAAGTTGTTTTGGATGCTGTGGTAAATGTGAACAGCAGCAGACCAGGCACTCTTCTGTTGGGGACTCTCTTCAGATTCAGCCAAGGACTTCATATCTGACACGAAAGTCTTAACAACTACTGACGCTGCTGAGCCCACTGGGTGAATTGACTCTGTCTTTACAATGCCAGACAATGTTTGACCTGATACAGCACCTGTTAACTCAGACTGAATGACTGAACTAGGAAAGCTCAAACTACTGACTTTTTTGTCAAGAACTCCACTCACTGCTTGTATTGCTGATGTTTGAAACTCCCGGCTAGAGAGTTTTTGGATGCTCTTAGATGTGAGCGTGCAGGAGGAACCAGATTCACTAATATTGTAGCTGCTCTCGTATTTGCTTATCAGGGCATCAAGATCCTCAATGAAGCCAACATGCGATGCCAAAAACGTGATCTTGTCCTTCAGATCTTCCAGCAAATTCTGTTTGTTCTCGTCAACAAAAGCCACCATTGTGTCAGAGATCATGGTCATGACTTGCCCTGTTAGACTCTTGCTCTCTTGGTCAACTTTTTCAAGTTTAGCAGCCAGCTCTCTCACCATGCTCTCAGTCACCTTGGTCTGTGAGTCTCCCCTTACCGGTGTCACTACAGAGGTTTGGCTAGCGGAGGCACTCTTAACGACCACTGATAAGGCCGACTTGACATCTTTAGCCAACTCTGCCATTACAGCAGGGGTTAGCATCATAGAGCCTGCACTTCCAGATGGAGAATTGGACATGCATGCAAGTTTGGAGAGAGAACCTTGCAGGCTGTCCTGTACACAGGTGACAAGGGTGTCCTCTGAGACACCTAAGAGGACTTGTAGCGTCTCAGAGTTGGTTGTTTTCTTCTGCACATCAGACAGAGAGGTTAGAGTCCTTGGGAAAAAAACCGCAGAAATCATCAAAGTCAAACAAATAATATGTAAGGCTGTGATGCACATTCAGTGTGTCAAATACATCTGCACCATTGAAAACAATGAGGAAAACGCTGCTGTTTCTCTGAGAAAAAACCTTAGTGTGATGTCAGCCTAACTGCTTAATTTCTAAAGCCCAATAAAGTGTATTTTGTATAAGTCATTTGTATTGAAACTGGCCTGTAGATATCTATCTATCCTGGCAATATCTATCCTCTACAAAAATCCAAATTGCTATAAACTTCAAATACTATAACTTCTAATAACTTCAAGGACAATCATAAATACAAGGCAGTTTGAAGAAATGTTAAAGGGAAATTTCTAAATGTTTCAACTTCATATTCATCATCTCCAGCACCACCCCAACATCAGCATATGTGAAAAACGGGCATTTCTATGTTTTGTAGTAAAAAAGAAAGAGGAAGATAAGTGTTTTCTATGACATCATCAACCAATTAGTAGGCAATGCCTACTCATAATTGGTTAAAATCACACGATGCACACTGATGATGTCATTAGAATCTAGAGCTGAGCATTTAACCAACATTTTTGTTATTTTTTCGGTTTTTAAACAACTAATTGACCGACGTCGGCTCAATTATTTGAATTCCATATAGTTAATTTTTTTCTTCTTCTGTGAGCTCGATGCTCAGTTTCTGTAGAGATAAATCAGATCAAGCACAAACTATGCAATGTAGTAGGGAGTTGTAGTTTCCAACAGGCCAATATTCTACATAGTTTAGCACAGAAAATACGGCAATTAATTCCCATAATCCATTGCACGCCCACTTGCTTGTCCAGTCTGTGTGGAGCAGATACGGAAACCTCATTAACTGAGACGGAGAGACGAGAGAATGCATGAGAGAGATAAAAAGCAGTTGCGTTGCGAGGATTCTCTACCTGGAAATACATGATCTAAGTGATTGACAGTTGGTGTTCAGCGGTCATAAAAGTAGGTCTTATTTACTTAGAAGAACTACTAAAATAGTGATTTTGTCAGACAGAATAAGCAGCAGCTCTATAGAGATGAGTTGATGACTTGGAATGAAATAATAAAGTCATCAAATAAATATTTTATATGAGAAAGTAAATGATGGTTGATAAGTCATAAACAGTAATGGACAGTCACTACCATCATGGGACTTTTATTCATTGTTTTATTATGTGTTGTTACAGCATTCAACACACATAATCCATAGTGCATTCAATGTCTAAAAAAAGTATTGAAATCCAAAACCGTGATTATTTTTTAAATATTTGAATGGAAACCAAACCAACCTCAAAAAGCACTAATTTCTCAGCACTATTGGAAACAGTTACGTCCCTCTATATTTTTTTTACTACAAAGCATGGAAATGTGTAATTTTCACATATGGTGATGCTGGAGATGAATATGAAGTTGTTAAATTTCCCTTTAAGAACATACCTCATGGCCCCCTTGGGCAGGTAGCTTCCACTGCCCAGACTGCCCTTAGTCAGGTAAATCTCCTTGAACTTAAGTTGTGATTCCTGCACTTCTTCCTCTTCCTGCCCCATACAGTTGGAGGAAGGGTAGGGAGTCGGGATGCGAAAGCTATTGTAAGACTTTCGACTGCCTGGCCTCTTAGGTACACCAGCCTCAGTAAATCTCACGCGGGACTTGGTGTTAACCTTATCGTCTAACAGACTGGTGAGTGACGCTGTGAGAGATCTCTGTGACAATGGAGAGGAGGCAGCATCTTGGATGCCCAGTAGTTCGTAAAGACCTGGGATGATGATCTGCATCAGCTTGTCCGATAAAAACTGGACAATCCTCAGACACAAGCCGGCAAGCTGTTGTTTTGTCAGCTGTATTCCAGAAACAGAAGAAGTGTTTTAAAATGTTGCATAGTGCGTCTTTTTAAAGCTTATGAACAAGGTTAAACATTAGGCAGAGTTTTCATGGTAATCTGATTAAATTGTCAGTAACATGATCTTACCGGGTCAAACATGCCCTCACGAATCCCCCTCCATTGCCTGAAAACAATATTGTTATAAATGTTGTCATATCAGGATGCGTGGCAGAATTGTTTTTATTTAATTATTTGCCTGATCGTGAAGTTATACTTGCTTTGTGTCAGTTGTTTTGGCAAAATTGCAATGTGACAACTTTTCTAGCAATGACATTTTTTTTCCGATTGATCAGTTTCTAATTTGATCCTATTTCCTTGAAGGTGTGATAGTACCAAAGAAAACAGAACATACTTCTCAGTTAGGTTTTGAAGGAAGTCCATAAGTGTCAGATGTTCCACATTGTTGAGCTTCCCCTCTTCTGTGTTTTCCATCACTGAGGTTGCTCTGCTCCTGGTAGAATTGCTCTGCTCCTGGTAGAAATGTAATTATATTGCAAATAATCAAACTTAATAAACAACAAATATCATACTGAAATAATTATTAACTGTTAAAGAGTGGAGGAGCATTGGCAACGTTGGGCCAATTAAACAACTGCAACACAACAGAGATGGTTGTGGTACGTCAACATTGCCAATGATAGCATCACTATAACATTTTACTGGATTAATGTTGTAATATGAAATGACAAGGTCAACTTACCATCTCATTGACAGCTTCAGAGGTCAGGTGGTCATCCATCACACAGACAGGCAGGTCTAGAGACTGGGACAAGGCTCTATGGTCATAACCAGGAGAGAATGGAAACATCAGAGCAGTCCCAATGGCAGAATCTAACCACTGTCTTCATGTCAAAGACTCACTCACTCATTTGCTTTGTCAAACCTACCCCTTAGAATGACTTCGATATTAAAAACCCAGGCTTTCCTAAAATGTTTACCTCAGCCAGTCTAGAACCCAGGTGTGTCTACAAAACACATGTACTCCTCCATAAGGTTCATGGCTTGCCTATTGTTTTATCCCAGTACAAGAGGGGCAACTGGATTCAGGATTAAACACAAGCAGTCTTTAAGGTATATCTTATTACAGTTTAGGCCTACCTTATTATTTTCTTCCATCTGGCAATATCATTTTAAGGAATGAAATCTGTTTTGTTGCTAGTATTATTAGTAACTGTAGGAAAATACAGCTGTAAAGTACAAGAATCAGCTACTTTCTGAAGGGAAGCCAAGCTCATAAGCAATTTAGAACCTACAGACAATTATGACAAAGTTGGAACGCATGAATGCGTCACAAACGCCTTGTGGTCACATGTTATTTTAGGGCGTGGCTCCGCATTTGTGACCGGTTCTCATATTTCTTTTTCCCGGTATCCGTTAGTGCTGGAATTTGCGATTAATACTTTTCTCATGCCGAAACCGGATTAAATAAATACCGGTAGTTAAATGACAAAAAATATGATATTCGCAATGTCATTAAGCAACAACAACAAAAACATAAATAGCTACTACAATTTCTAAACATGATTTTGTCATCAGTTCAGTACCATTTGTTTGATTTTGTGGACCCACGACTAGACTTTATCCATGTTAGCTAGTTGCTAGCGATGCTAGTCAGCATAGGCTGCTACGTGATAAACAGTTCGCGTTAGCGAATTAGCTACCTAGCTAGCCAGCCTAACAAGCTGTCAAATCCAATGGAAACCGATGCAACCCTGCTGCCAAATAAGGGCTAGCTCGATGACCCGTGGTAACAGTGGGGTCCCCATGAGTTTCAAGGCTTTAATAAGTGCTATCGTGCAGAAAAAGATAATAAAATACTGGTTGATGAGCTAGCTAAGTTAGCAAGACGGGTATGACCGTTAACAGCGTGCATGCACAAATGCATGACGACACATTGTATCTCAGTGAAGCAGGCATGCAGAACGAGATCGCCCCACCAAGCCAGATAGTAGAGGGGTACAACAACGCCGGGACACAGAGGCATAGCTCATACAATTATATTTTGTTCCAGTCAATGACAATACATGTTGAAAAATAAATACCTGCGTCAAATATATGGCATCACATGCTAGTGCAAAGATAGCCTGCATGAATTTTAAAATAAATCCGGTGACCACTAGATGGCCTCGTATATCCACATTTAGATCAAATATACTTGATTTTTCATCAGTACTGTGAATGACAAGCCCACTGAATCTAGTTTAATAATCTTTATACTCAGCAGGTAGAGGCCTAGGTACTTCAAATCAGTGCTTAATTTGAGCAGGATCATGCCAGAACAGGATCCGGCACCGTTCCGTTCTGGACTGTTTTGTTCCGGAACCTACTTGGCCGAATCCGGTACCTCTCGTGCCATGAAAAATAATGTTCACTTTTTGCTATGTAACAATTATAATAAAAGCGATCAAAGTTCATTCGAGTTGCCTCTTCGTCAATTATCCTGCCCCCTCATCTCTCCAGAGTTGCACTTCATCATTTGTTTCCTTATAGAATCATAGCTGCATAAAGGGTTCTGGAGGAATTTTCTAAAGTTACGGAATTACTGCTGTCTGTTCAGAAATAAATTAAATCATTCAGAATAGCCTAATACGTCATGAGAAACCCTATAATTTAGCTACAGAGGACCAATAGCTTCTTTTTTAAATAGCCTAGCTGCGGATTGTAGCCCAATAACAAAGAATAGCCTACAGTCGGGAACGCGAGGCAAATCTGTCAGTGAAAAAACAGCACGCAGACAAAACAGGCCTTTTGCAATATTTCAAATACAATCGAGGGAAAACACAGGTTGAAAAGCAATGACTCTTGCTGAAAAGATAAGACTATGCTGTAGACTACCAAAATATTTGATCAAAGCCCAAACATTGTTTTACAAAACAGAGAGAGGGAGAGATAGGCTTTTGACACGAGCGCATCGACAATCTCCAGCGAGTGAGCTGCGCATCATTGGGTGAGTCAGTGAAACTGGAAAGCATTTTTAGGACTAATTTCCTCCTCATATTGTAGCCTACTATATGTTTCTCCACAAACCTAGGCCTATAGGCTATTGATGGATTCAAGACAAGGTCGTTTTTATTGATCTCAGATACTAAGTTTGTCAGTGTCAAAGTAGCCTGCCATTTCGATCATTTGTGCGGATTAAAAAAAAGATAATGCCAAAGTCTCCAGTCATGTAAAAGGATGTAGAATTGCACGAAATGCTGGTTTTAAAAAGGCCAACACTTTCCCGGACCCTAGGCTACTAAAAATGTTCCCCATGTGTTCACCTACTGTAAATGGCTCTACTCTACTGCTCTACCCAAATGTGATGATATGCGTTCAATGCTCTATTATAATAGGTGATCTTTTTTCTCATGAGTTCTGGTACCACAGAGCCCCCCTCTGGCACCTCCCAATTTACAAATTAAGCTCTGCTTCAAATTTTTATTTTACAAGGCAAGTCAGTTAAAAACAAATTCTTATTTTCATTAAAGGCCTAGGAACAGTGGGTTAACTGCCTATTCAGGGGCAGAATGACAGATTTGTACCTTGTCAGTTCAGGGATTTGAACTTGCAACCTTTCGGTTACCAGTCCAACACTCTAACCACTAGGCTACTTGTCTTCATGAAGGGTTTCATGTGAGCCTGTTTGCATCCCTCCCAGCTGCCCACTGCATTGAGGCTAGGTAACACAGTCACCACAGATAAATCCATGATAACCAAAAACTTCAACAAGCATTTCTCAACGGCTGGCCATGCCTTCCTCCTGGCTTCTCCAACCTCGGCCAACAGCTCCATGGGAAAGGAAGATGATTCTAAGAAGCAATTTGTTCATTTGGCTGGTGTCAAGTAAAGTATGTGACTAGTACTTACAATAGGAGACATGGTTATGTGATGGGGTGATAGTACTTACAATAGGAGACATGGTTATGTGATGAGGTGATAGTACTTACAGTAGGAGACATGTGATGGGGCGATCGTACTTACAGTAGGAGACGTGATGGGGCGATGGTACTTACAGTAGGAGACATGTGATGGGGCGATAGTACTTACAGTAGGAGACATGGTTATGTGATGGGGTGATAGTACCTACAGTAGGATATATGGTTATGTGATGGGGCGATAGTACTTACAGTAGGAGACATGTGATGGGGCCATAGTACTTACAGTAGGAGACATGTGATGGGGCGATAGTACTTACAGTAGGAGACATGTGATGGGGCGATAGTACTTACAGTAGGAGACATGTGATGGGGCGATAGTACTTACAGTAGGAGACATGTGATGGGGCGATAGTACTTACAGTAGGAGACATGGTTATGTGATGGGGCGATAGTACTTACAGTAGGAGACGTGATGGGGCGATAGTACTTACAGTAGGAGACATGTGATAAGGCGATAGTACTTACAGTAGGAGACAGCCACGCCAGCAGTGCTTTGTCAACATTGTCCCATCACGCACGAGTGACTCCTGTGGCGGGCCAGGCGCAGTGCACGCAGCAGTGCACGCTGACACGGTCGACACGGCTGGCTTCCAGGTTAAGCGGGCATGGTGTCATGAAGCAGTGTGGCTTGGCTGGGTTGTGTTTCGGAGGACGCACGGCTCTTGGCTCTCGCCTCTCCCAAGTCCATATGGGAGTTGTAGCAATGGGACAAGAATGTAACTACCAATTGGATACCACTAAATTGGAGAAGAAAAAAAAAGAAGTCACCTTGGGGGTTTGTGGTATATGGCCAATATACCTCCCCGTTGCGTTGTGCCTAAGAACAGCCCTTGGCCGTGGTATATTGGCCATATACCACACCTCCTTGGGCCTTATTTCTTAATTGTACACATTTGGACACTTTTACAATTATTGTATGGTAAACATTGACATCTGCCTGGGTGGAACACCCTCCATAATGGGTGTCTGTGTGGGACACCCTCCATTACGGCTCCATCAGTGTTGAGCCCTCTCACTCTGATTGTATGGGACACTCAATTACGGCTCCTTGTGTTTCCAATCTTCTTCCTCTGGCAGGATTACTTCCACGTGCAACTGTCAGACGACAAGCAGGTGAGGTACTTCCTGGAGCTGAGCTATGCTGGTGCCATCCTTCGGGACAGCTGGGTCCTGACAGACGTTGGCATCACCCCTAGCAGTGCCATCTGCTGCCTGCTGAAGGTACCAGCCGAACACCTAGCTGTTTCTACCGTGCTTGAAAATGCATATCAAAGTGAGCTGGCTATTGCTTGAAACAGCTTCATACTATCATTAGCATAAAGTGTTTCAGATATAGTGTGGTAATATATAGTATTGGTTGTATAGTATGGTTAAATAGTATGGTTATATAGTATGATTATATATATTATGGTGATATAGAGTGTGGTAATATATAGTATGGTTATATAGTATGATTATATAGTATGGTTATATAGTATGATTATATAGTATGATTATATAGTATGATTAGGTATGATTAGGTGATTTAGTTCATTCAAACAGGTGCCATTAATACAGGTAACGAGTGGAGGACAGAGGAGCCTCTTAAAGAAGAAGTTACAGGTCTGTGAGAGCCAGAAATGTTGCTTGTTTGTAGGTGACCAAATACAGAAATACAGAAAATATAAAAAACTATCGGCCTATATCGAATCTTCCATTCCTCTCAAACATTTTAGAAAAGGCTGTTGCGCAACAACTCACTGCCTTCCTGAAGACAAACAATGTATACGAAATGCTTCAGTCTGGTTTTAGACCCCATCATAGCACTGAGACGGCACTTGTGAAGTTGGTAAATTACATTTTAATGGCATCGGACCGAGGCTCTGCATCTGTCCTTGTGCTCCTAGACCTTAGTGCTGCTTTTGATACCATCGATCACCACATTCTTTTGGAGAGATTGGAAACCCAAATTGGTCTACACGGACAAGTTCTGGCCTGGTTTAGATCTTATCTGTCGGAAAGATATCAGTTTGTCTCTGTGAATGGTTTGTCCTCTGACAAATCAACTGTAAATTTCGGTGTTCCTCAAGGTTCCGTTTTAGGACCACTATTGTTTTCACTATATATTTACCTCTTGGGGATGTTATTCGAAAACATAATGTTAACTTTCACTGCTATGCGGATGACACACAGCTGTACATTTCAATGAAACATGGTGAAGCCCCAAAATTGCCCTTGCTAGAAGAATGTGTTTCAGACATAAGGAAGTGGATGGCTGCAAACTTTCTACTTTTAAACTCGGACAAAACAGAGATGCTTGTTCTAGGTCCCAAGAAACAAAGAGATCTTCTCTTAAATCTGACAATTAATCTTAATGGTTGTACAGTCGTCTCAAATAAAACTGTGAAGGACCTCGGCGTTACTCTGGACCCTGATCTCTCTTTTGAAGAACATATCAAGACCATTTCAAGGACAGCTTTTTTCCATCTACGTAACATTGCAAAAATCAGAAACTTTCTGTCCAAAAATGATGCAGAAAAATTAATCCATGCTTTTGTCACTTCTAGGTTAGACTACTGCAATGCTCTACTTTCCGGCTACCCGGATAAAGCACTAAATAAACTTCAGTTAGTGCTAAATACGGCTGCTAGAATCCTGACTAGAACCCCAAAAAAAAAAAAAATTGATCATATTACTCCAGTGCTAGCCTCTCTACACTGGCTTCCTGTCAAAGCAAGGGCTGATTTCAAGGTTTTACTGCTAACCTACAAAGCATTACATGGGCTTGCTCCTACCTATCTCTCTGATTTGGTCCTGCCGTACATACCTACACGTACGCTACGGTCACAAGACGCAGGCCTCCTAATTGTCCCTAGAATTTTTAAGCAAACAGCTGGAGGCAGGGCTTTCTCCTATAGAGCTCAATTTTTATGGAACGGTCTGCCTACCCATGTCAGAGACGCAAACTCGGTCTCAACCTTTAAGTCTCTACTGAAGACTCATCTCTTCAGTGGGTCATCTGATTGAGTGTAGTCTGGCCCAGGTGTGGGAGGGTGAACGGAAAGGCTCTGGAGCAACGAACCGCCCTTGCTGTCTCTGCCTGGCCGGTTCCCCTCTTTCCACTGGGATTCTCTGCCTCTAACCCTATTACAGGGGCTGAGTCACTGGCTTTACTGGGGCTCTCTCATGCCGTCCCTGGAGGGGGTGCGTCACCTGAGTGGGTGGAGTCACTGATGTGGTCATCCTGTCTGGGTTGGCGCCCCCCCCCCCCCCCCCTCGGGTTGTGCCGTGGCGGAGGTCTTTGTGGGCTATACTCAGCCTTGTCTCAGGATGATAAGTTGGTGGTTGAAGATATCCCTCTAGTGGTGTGGGGGCTGTGCTTGGCAACGTGGGTGGGGTTATATCCTTCCTGTTTGGCCCTGGCCGGGGGTGTCCTCGGAATGGGCCACAGTGTCTCCTGACCCCTCCTGTCTCAGCCTCCAGTATTTATGCTGCAGTAGTTTCTGTGTCGGGGGGCTAGGGTCAGTTTGTTATATCTGGAGTACTTCTCCTGTCCTATTCAGTGTCCTGTGTGAATCTAAGTGTGCGTTCTCTAATTCTCTCCTTCTCTCTTTCTCTCTCTCGGAGGACCTGAGCCCTAGGACCATGCCCCAGGAATACCTGACATGATGACTCCTTGCTGTCCCCAGTCCACCTGGCTGTGCTGCTGCTCCAGTTTCAACTGTTCTGCCTTATTATTATTCGACCATGCTGGTCATTTATGAACATTTGAACATCTTGGCCATGTTCTGTTATAATCTCCACCCGGCACAGCCAGAAGAGGACTGGCCATCCCACATATGCTCTCTCTAATTCTCTCTTTCTTTCTCTCTCTCGGAGGACCTGAGCCCTAGGACCATGCCCCAGGAATACCTGACATGATGACTCCTTGCTGTCCCCAGTCCACCTGACTGTGCTGCTGCTCCAGTTTCAACTATTCTGCCTTATTATTATTCGACCATGCTGGTCATTTATGAACATTTGAACATCTTGACCATGTTTTGTTATAATCTCCACCCGGCACAGCCAGAAGAGGACTGGCCACCCCACATAGCCTGGTTCCTCTCTAGGTTTCTTCCTAGGTTTTGGCCTTTCTAGGGAGTTTTTCCTAGCCACCGTGCTTCTACACCTGCATTGCTTGCTGTTTGGGGTTTTACGCTGGGTTTCTGTACAGCACTTTGAGATATCAGCTGATGTACGAAGGGCTATATAAATACATTTGATTTGATTTGATTTGATATTCATAATTTTTCAGTTAACAATTTAATCAGCACCCAGATTAGTCTTCAATTTAATTTTCACCCAGATTAGTGTTCAATTTAATCTGCACCCAGATTAGTCTTCAATTTAATTTTCACCCAGATTAGTGTTCAATTTAATCAGCACCCAGATTAGTCTTCAATTTAATTTTCACCCAGATTAGTCTTCAATTTAATCTGCACCCAGATTAGTGTTCAATGTGATAGAGCAAAACTCAGTACAGCACATGAATTAGAAAATGTTGTTACAAATTTGAGCCACGAGATGGTGGTAGATTTATAAATTTAAATAGCATGGACCTTTGATTTGTCTCTGGATAGAAATGACCCTTGGGCACAGATCTAGGATCAGTTTACTCTCACCAAATCCTAACCTTTACCATTAGCAGTAAAAACACAAACCAGACCTAAGATCAGTGCAAAGGAGCCACTTCATCTTACCCCTGTAATTATATGACTCCTAACTTATATATACTGAGTGTACCACGCCATTGACCTGGGTATGGCCTTCCTTGTGCAGTAGATCAATGGTCCTCTGGCTCAACACCTTATGGATGTAACATAGAGACAAATGGACTGTATGGAACACATTCTTGGTTCATGGAAACCAGGAGGACAACCTGCATGTGTCTCTGTCTCCCAGGGGCTACTCTACGGTTGGACACCTGGGATGGGTGGGCGGAGTTCCTCAGAGGCTGCTTCCTGGGACACAGACTGACCGTCCAACGACACCTGTCTAGGGAGAGACCTGTGATGAGGTCAGAATACACATCTACACACTGAACTGTATGATAGACTTACTATCAACAGTGATGGTACTGAACCTTTATATAGCTTACAATGATAGTACTGACCCTGTATATAGCTTACAATGATAGTACTGACCCTGTATATAGCTTACAATGATAGTACTGACCCTGTATATAGCTTACAATAATGGTACTGACCCTGTATTTAGCTTACAATGATAGTACTGACCCTGTATATAGCTTACAATAATGGTACTGACCCTGTATATAGCTTACAATGATAGTACTTACCCTGTATATAGCTTACAATGATGGTACTGACCATGTATATAGCTTACAATGATAGTACTGACCCCTGTATATAGCTTACATCAATGGTACTGACCCTGTATATAGCTTACAATAATGGTACTGACCCTGTATATAGCTTACAATGATAGTACTGACCCTGTATATAGCTTACAATAATGGTACTGACCCTGTATATAGCTTACAATAATGGTACTGACCCGTATATAGCTTATATTCTCGTGTTTTTTCCTTCATACAATTTTTCTCTTACCCTGATATTTAATACTGCATTGTGGGAAAGAGCTTGCAAGTAAGCATTTTACTGTACTGTTTTATAACCCACTGTATCTTGTGAACTTGACAAAAAAAACTTGAAACGTGTTATAAATACATTGATTCTGTATTATTCCAGGTTCCAGCTCCGGTGGCACTCTACATCGCTGCTTCTCTGGGCCACCTGGACCTGGCCGGCTGGCTGCTGGAGAGGGGGGTGCGTGTCATTGAGCCGGTGGGGGTTCACCCTTACCGTGAGTGGTGCCACCAGACGGCCCACCCCGACGTCGCCAAGTGTCCCGCTGTCGCCTCCATCGAGCGCGGCCAGCTCACCATCCTCAAACTCTTTATTGCCAGCAGCGTTCTGACCCTTGCCTGTCGGGATCCCCAGGGTCGCGACCCCCTGAGGATCGCCCTTCAATACGGCCACAGGGAGTGTGTGAGTCACCTGGCCACCAGGCTGTGCTCTGTGGTGGTCCTCCCAGGTATGGCCCTGCCCATGCGGACATACCTCCAGATAAAGGGCTGGGTGAGGCTGGGGCAGAGGAGGGCAGCATCCAGGCACTGCATGGGCCTCAACAGGGCTCCGTTCAGGACCAGGGTGGGCGACACGGTCCTGGTGGACGGCTTCACCCTCCCCAAGATGTCCTCCAAGCCCAGGAGGAGTGAGGCCAAGGCGGGTATCAGGGTGATGTCCACAGCCTCTCAAAGTTTGACCCCCATCAACTGCCCATCTCATGTAACCTGCCCGCTCCGTGCCCTGGCATCCCAGGATAAACCTCTTCAACTACCGAAGCAACACCCTGTGGCCACGAGTGATGAAAGAGAGAACAAGAGGGGATGTGGAGGGAAGGGATGTGAGGAGGATGAGAGTGGGATCAGAACAGCAACCAATGGAGGAGCAGAGTCCCGCTCCCGCCCATTTCCAGAGACACCAATCTCAGACCTGTGTTTGACTCGCCAAACTCCGCCCAGATCCTCACCACCTCACTGGAGGCCTTTTCTCTCCACTGCGACCGCACACCCAGAGAAAACGCCATATACTGTTTGGCCTTGGCCAGGTTAGTCCAAGTTTAAATGACAGCTACGGTGAATATGAATATTTCTCTGGAGGTTTCTTATGAAAGGTGTGAATACTGTCAGAAGAAGCCTCCTATAATCAGTGGGGGGGGGGGGAACACATGTAAAAGCTGTTTACACACTTTTTATTTTATTTTGTGCAAGCATTTACCCACCTTTTGTGGAAGATGCATTGAAAGTAGAGGGAGCGTTACTTCTTTAATCCTGAACGGCAATCAGCATTTACCAGTCAATGTTTTTACCACTACATCACTGCCTATGATATACCCTTATCCTCCCTGAATAGATTTCAGTACAAACAAATCATGAGCCAACCATCATGCTTAGAAGGTACATAGTCAAATCAAATCAAACTTTATTTGTCACATGCGCTGAATACAACAAGTGTAGATCTTTCCGTGAAATACTTTACTTACAAGCCCTTAACAAACAGTGCAGTTCAAGAAGAGTTTAAGAGAATATTTAACCAATAAACTAAAGTAACAAATAATAAAACAGTTGAACTTGTCCGGTGGCCATTTGATTAATTGTTCAGCAGTCTTATGACTTGGGGTAGAAGCTGTTATAGGTTTACCCTAACAAGTCCTGAAACAAATCATGAGCCAACTATCATGCTTAGAAGGTATATAGTGTCAGTCTTATTGGTTCACCCTAACAAGTTGTTTCAGTATGGGGAGAGGATAGAATGTAAGGGCGTTTCATTAATGTATTGAGGCCATTACATATACAGTATTTCACAATGCTAGGACACAGATTTGGTCTCCTAACCTTGTTCTGGTTGATTGACTCTCTAACAGTGCCTTCACACAGAGACCATGGTTTGCAGCAGCTGAATGTAGCGCGGACTCTGTCCAGGAGGAGTGCTCAGCACATTGGTAGACACCAGGATCCTGGTCATTAGGCAGATTAAACATACTGAAACAAGGAGGGACAACTTGGAATTGTCCAAAAAGGAACTCTTATTTGAGTTTTATTTTTATCTTTTACAGTGAACAAGATGAGACTTTGGAACGGATGATGCCTGAAACAATGCGGACGACTTAGAATTTCGTTTCTTTGATGAGGCTTTAGATATAGTCTTTGCCTGTTTGATGGTTAGTCTGAGGGCATAGCAGGATTCATATAAGTGTCTGGATTAGTGTCCCGCTCCTTGAAAGAAGCAGCTCTAGCCTTTAGCGCGGTGTGGATGTTGCCTGTAATCCATGGCTTCTGTCGGTGATATGTACATACGGTCACTGTGGGACGACGTTGTCGATCCGCTTATTGATGTAGTCTGTGACTGAGGTGGTATACTCCTCAATGCATGTGGATGAATCTCAGAACATATTACAGTCTGTGCTAGCAAAACAGTCAATATATGACAACAAATGAATGCAATCTAATTTAATGAGGAAAATTATCTTAGGTTGGAGAAGCTTCTAGTGATGGCTCTATACATTCTGGTGAAAAGGGAGGGTTTGCGACTCTTCTCTTTCAGATGGGAAGGAATATGCGATGTCATTTCCCTCTGGAGCAAAGGAGCCATGAGAATTTGTCCTCGACTCTGCAAAGAAAGACCATCCAGTATGTCATGGGTAAAAATTCAGAGCAGAGTGCAATGTCTTTCCAAATGAATTAGTTGAACGCTAAAGTAATAATATCTTAGTCTTGAATGAGCAGCAGCAGGGATTTACCTGTAAAGTACACAGTAGGGGAAGTGTTCTGAGGCTGGTACTCCATAGACTTTTGAGGACAGTGGTTCTTTCTAACTTTCTTGGAACCCTGTTTGGTGGGAAAAGGCACATTAAAACAAACTGTTATATATCTTAAAGTACAGTATATCAACTGGAAAAAAAGGCAATACAATGCTAAAATACTGAATTATATAAACAAATAAATCTCATACAATCAAAAGCAGTGTTATCATGAAAAATCTGTACTTGTACTATACCTTTATGTTAAAGCATATCTTGCTGAACATGGTTTTCTGCTTTTCTTGGACTTGAAGATGGGGATCTGCTCTCCAGTACTGCTGGTGCTATCCCTTACCAAATCCAACATCCCTTCTACAATGTCACTGGTGGCCATGCTGGTACTGGACTCAAAAGAACAGTTGGCATTGGCTTTGGTGATCATTTGATGACTTGAGCCAACCGATAAGGCATCCATACTTTTGTTGACCATGACCTTTCGTGAGCTGATTCATTGTGTCACTATCATCTGGCTTGCTCTGATTGAGCTGAATAGGAAAGACCATGCAAGTAGAGGTGCTTGGTTCATTCTGGACTGAAAATCAATGTTGATATTTCATACTCATCTAACCACTGTTTTAGGAAGCCCTTCACTGTCTCTTCAACAAATATCTGGAGAAACTGAGAGGAGAGCTTCCTGGATATGGCACATTGTTCCTTCCCCATTTCAGCCTTGAAAGAATGGAGTCTGAAGCACTTCTGGCTGCTGCCAATGTTAAGACCTGTGGAGTGCTGTGGCTGTCCTGAAGGGCTATCACTTTATCCACAAATTCATGACTGAAAAGGTGGATGGTCCCAGTGGAAATTATTTTTCTCAATTTCCTAACAGCAGATCGGAGGTTGTCAGGATGAGAAGCACCCTGTCCATCTTCCTGTGTGTTCTCAACACTTTCCACCATTTCGTCCACTACCACCCCAGCAGCTTGCCTGACTTTGTCCACAAAGGATGGGGGAAGTAAGTTCTCTGTGTGAAACAAGTCCTGAATGATCATGTTTCTTACAATGGGAAAGTCACTCTGAGCAGATAATTCAGTGGGGATGGGAGTACCGGGCAAGGTGAAGTCCCATTCTGACTGCTTTGATTTTGAAGTAGGTGTTAGAGAGATGGAGGAGCGTGAAGAAGAGGTATTTCTTGTATTTTGGCTGTCAGCACTCCTACAACGGATCGTGTCAATATCCTCCAGCATGGATCCTGAGAGCTTAGTGGTTTTAGGTAGTAATTTGTGCGGAATGTCCACACAGGCATTGTTTCCACCAGGTGTAACACTGCTCTGGTTGACCTCAAGATGGCAGAGACTTGCTCTTTGTGAAGCAGGACTGCTTTGATATGTAAATATTTGGATTGAACCAAGTGTTGTGTCTGACATTTGAAGATCTTTTCTGAGAAACTCCGTAATCTTACTTTGCAGACTGTAGTAGATGTTACGAGCAACAGACCAGATTCTTTTCTCATAAACCTGTCCAGTGGTGAGCAGGGAGGTTCCAGATACCATGTCAGATGATTGGGTGGTCTGGGTGAGCTCCTGCAGATCTTTCACTATGGTTTGTATAATATCAGTAGATGTGGTGGATGTAGATACAGACTGGAGGTACTTATCTGTTGTACCTTCCTCCACAATGTTAAATGATCTAGAGAGGACCTCACTCACTCCTTTCTCAGCTTTGGTTTGGAACTCATGACTAGAGAGTTTTTGGAGGCTCTTTGTTGAAAGACTGTGGGAAGATGCAATGCCTTTGGAGGCAGCCGTGCTGCAATCTAGACTTACTGGAGAGGTTCGCTCAGGAGAACCTTGGAGACGTTCAAACATGTCTTCACATGGTGTTCGGGACCTTGACAAGGAGATGTCATTCAGCTGAGACAGAACACCACCTACCAACATGTTGACCTCAAGGGACATATCAGATATTTTCTTTCCTACTGTGGAGAAGCAAGGTGCATTTGATGTCTGATCCTCGCATGAGGTCAAGATTGTTGAAATGACCTGTTTGGTACTATTGTTCATTAGACCCTCGTCTGTTTCAGTCCAGAGAAGTTTTGAACTCTCGCTGACACCCATGTGTAGAGTCACTTCCTGGTTCAAACTGGGCAAGTGAGGCACACTCTTACTAGCTTGCGTCAAGTTCTGGCTTGCCAAACCAAGGTACTCCTTAGTCCCAAGATGTCCAGAGTCCTCTGTGGGTGTACGGCTAGACATTCTTCTCTGCACGTCTGACCTCTGCCGGTGAATGGTGAAGCCCTTTAATGTCTTCTTAATATTTTTATATAAACTAGTAGTAGCAGACCAGATCCTGTTCTTTCGCTTTTGTGCATTTTCCTGGAGGTCAGGTTCTCTCTCCTCTACTTCTGCAGGTTGCGCCAAGCTCTGCAGGTCTTCCACAAATGTGTCAATGATGCCAAAGGCAGCAGAATCCGCACAAATATCCTTTGACAAGGTTCTCTGGTTTTGAACGGAACAAGACTTGGATGCTACAGAATAAGCAGGCTGTGCACTAGTTAAGCTACTGTTGGACTTTTTAACTAGGAACCCACTCACTGCTTGAGTGGTGTCTCTCTTGAATTCCTCACTTGAGAGTTTTTTCATGCAATCTAATAGACTGGTCAAAGCTGTGGCCTTACTTCTGCTCTCCTCAATTTGACAGGGGAACTCATATACTATTGGTGATGAGGCCCTGGAATGGGAGATATCCCCAAGCTGAGCCAGAACGCCCTCTACAAATTGTTGTCTCTCAATAGAGAAGTCTGATCCTTTTTCTCCAACAGTGTACAGGGGGTCCTCCTTTGACACCTCAGTGTTGTACAAGACCAGAAGCTCTGAGACGACTTCTTTGGTGCAAGTTGTCAGAAGGAGCTTGCTTTCTTCTGACTCAGTTTGTGCCCAAAGAAGTTTTGAGCACTCACTTAGGCCTCTTTGTAAAGTAACTTCACCAGTGGACTCTGGCAACTGAGGCTCACTCTTACTGGGCCTATATTTCATGTCTAAGCAAGGAAGTGGAACTGTCTCCTTAAACTCAGAATTTGTGATGTTGTCATCAGATGTGACAATGCTCTTTAGGGCAAATCTCTGAAGCTTGCCGAAATAATCTTTCAAGTTGTTTTGGATGCTGTGGTAAATGTGAACAGCAGCAGACCAGGCACTCTTCTGTTGGGGACTCTCTTCAGATTCAGCCAAGGACTTCATATCTGACACGAAAGTCTTAACAACTACTGACGCTGCTGAGCCCACTGGGTGAATTGCCTCTGTCTTTACAATGCCAGACAATGTTTGACCTGATACAGCAGCTGTTAACTCAGACTGAACGACTGAACTAGGAAAGCTCAAACTACTGACTTTTTTGGCAAGAACTCCACTCACTGCTTGTATTGCTGATGTTTGAAACTCCCGGCTGGAGAGTTTTTGGATGCTCTTAGATGTGAGCGTGCAGGAGGAACCAGATTCACCAATATTGTAGCTGCTCTCGTATTTCCTTATCAGGGCATCAAGATCGTCAATGAAGCCAACATGCGATGCCAAAAACGTGATCTTGTCCTTCAGATCTTTCAGCAAATTATGTTGGTTCTCGTCAACAAAAGCCACCATTGTGTCAGAGATCATGGTCATGACTTGCCCTGTTAGACTCTTGCTCTCTTGGTCAACTTTTTCAAGTTTAGCAGCCAGCTCTCTCACCATGCTCTCAGTCACCTTGGTCTGTGAGTCTCCCCTTACCGGTGTCACTTGAGAGGTTTGGCTAGCGGAGGCACTCTTAACGACCACTGATAAGGCCGACTTGACATCTTTAATCACTTCTGCCATTACAGCAGGGGTCATCTTCGGAGAGCCTGCACTTCCAGATGGAGAATTGGACATGCATGCAAGTTTGGAGAGAGAACCTTGCAGGCTGTCCTGCACACAGGTGACGAGGGTGTCCTCTGAGACACCTAAAAGGACTTGTAGCGAGTCAGAGTTGGTTGTCTTCTTCTGCACATCAGACAGAGAGGTTCTTGAAAAAAAAAAAAAAATCATCACAGTCAAACAAATAATATGTAATGCTGTGAGGAACGTTGCTCTGGTGGAGGTGTGTCAACCACATCTAATGATAAAAAATAATAATTTATTCAACTTCTATAGTTCTTTTCATTACAGAAAGATAAATGAGAAAAGCCTTTAAAGCCTTTAAACAGCTTGGAAAATTCCAGAAAACGATGTCATGGCTTTAGAAGCTTATGTTAGGCTAATTGACATTATTTGAGTCTGTGGATGTATTTCAAGGCCAACCTTCAAACTCAGTGCCTCTTCGCTTGACATCATGAGAAAATCAAAAGAAATCAGCCAAGACCTCAGAAAAATAATTGGTTCATCCTTGGGAGCAATTTCCAAATGGCTGAAGGTACCACGTTCATCTGTACAAACAATACCACGCAGCCGTCATACACTCAGGAAGGAGACGCGTTCTGTCTCCTAGAGATGAACGTACTTGGGTGCGAAAAGTGCAAATCAATCCCAGAACAACAGCAATGGACCGTGTGAAGATGCTGGAGGAAACAGGTACAAAAGTATCTATATCCACAGTAAAACGAGTCCTATATCGACATTACCTGAAAGGCCGCTCAGCAGGGAAGAAGCCACTGCTCCGGAAGACGCCATAAAAAACCCAGACTACGGTTTGCAACTGCACATGGGGACAAAGATCGTACTTTTTGGAGAAATGTCCTCTGGTCTGATGAAACCAAAATAGAACTGTTTGGGCATAATGACCATCATTATGTTTGGAGGAAAAGGGTGAGGCTTGCAAGCCAAAGAACACCATCCCAACCGTGAAGCACGGGGGTAGCAGAATCATGTTGTGGGGGTGCTTTGCTGCAGGAGGGTCTAGTGCACTTCACAAAATAGATAGCATAATGAGGATGGAAAATAATGTGGATATATTGAAGCAACATCTCAAGACTTCAGTCAGGAAGTTAAAGCTTGGTCGCAAATGGGTCTTCCAAATGGACATGACCCCAAGCATACTTCCAAAGTTGTGGCAAAATGACTTAAGAACAACAAAGTCAAGGTATTGGAGTGGCCATCACAAAGCCCTGACCTCAATCCTATAGAACATTTGTGGGCAGAACTGAAAAAGCTTGTGCGAGGAAGGAGGCCTACAAACCTGACTCAGTCATACCAGCTCTGTCAGGAGGAATGGGCCAAAATTCTCCCAACTTATTGTGGGAAGCTTGTGGAAGGCTACCCAAAACATTTGACCCAAGTTAAACAATTTAAAGGCAATGCTACCAAATACTATTTGAGTGTATGTAAACTTCTGACCCACTGGGAATGTGAAGAAAGAAATAAAAGCTGAAATAAATTATTATTTCTTCTTCTATTATTCTGACATTTCACATTCTTAAAATAAAGTGCTGATTTTAACTGACCTAAAACAGGGGAATTTTACTAGGATTAAATGTCAGGAATTGTGAAAAACTGAGTTTAAATGTACTTGGCTAAGGTGTATGTATGTAAACTCCGAATTCAACTTTATATGGCCATATCTATCCTCTAAAAAAAAATGTGAAATTGCTATAAACATCAAATACTGTTGAAGGACAATCATAAATAAAAGGCCGTATTGAAGAATGGTTACAGACATACCTCATGGCTGGCTTGGGCAATGGTTTTGGGCAGTAGCTTCCACTGCCCAGACTGCCCATCTCCTTAGTCAGGTACATCTCCTTGAACTTAGGTTGTTGTGATTCCTGCTCTTCTTCCTCTTCCTGATCCATACAGTTGGAGGAAGGGTAGGGAGTCGGGATGCGAAAGCTATTGTAAGACTTTCGACTGCCTGGCCTCTTAGGTACACCAGCCTCAGTAAATCTCACGCGGGACTTGGTGTTAACCTTATCGTCTAACAGACTGGTGAGTGGCACTGTGAGAGATCTCTGTGACAATGGAGAGGAGGCAGCATCTTTGATGCCCAGTAGTTCGTAAAGACCTGGGATGATGATCTGCATCAGCTTGTCCGATAAAAACTGGACAATCCTCAGACACAAGCCGGCAAGCTGTTGTTTTGTCAGCTGTATTCCAGAAACAGAAGAAGTGTTTTAAAATGTTGCATAGTGCGTCTTTCAAAAGCTTATGAACAAGGCTAAACATTCAGTGATCATTGTATTCTAAATAAGCTTTCAGATCTTACCGGGTCAGAAATGCCATTACGAATCCTACTCCATTGCCTGAAAATTATTCATATGAATTATTCATATTAATAGTATTAATATTGTCAGAAATGTCGGTCAGTAGAGTCATCAGATTAGACAGTATTTTACACATGCTTTGTAGCAATTGTTTTGACAACATTGTGGTGTGATGTAACTTTTTCCGCAATGGAAATGTAGTTGATGAATCTGCTTTCATACAATCCTTTACAGGTTTGATAGTAGTACTGTACCAAAGAAAATAGAACATACTCCTCAGTTAGGTTCTGCAGGAAGTTGATAATCAGTGAAAAAGACTCAAGATTTTTCACACTGTTGAGGCTCTCTTCTTCTGTGGTTTCCACAGTGCTGCTTTGCTTCTGGTAGAAATAAACATTATGAGTCTCAAATAATGGCACCAACAGAGTCAAACTTAACATATACAACAAATATCATACTGAAAGAACTTATGAACCGTTAGAGAGTGGAGGAGCATTGGCAACGTTGGACAAATTTAAACAACTGCAACACAACAGAGATGGTTGTGGTACATCAACATTGCCAATGATAGCATCACTATAACATTTTATTGGATTAATGTTGTAATATGAAATGACAAGGTCAATTTACCATCTCATTGACAGCTTCAGAGGTCAGGTGGTCATCCATCACACAGACAGGCAGGTCTAGAGACTGGGACAAGGCTCTATGGTCATAACCAGGAGAGAATGGAAACATCAGAGCAGTCCCAATGGCAGAATCTAACCACTGTCTTCATGTCAAAGACTCACTCACTCATTTGCTTTGTCAAACCTACCCCTTAGAACTACTTCGATATTAAAAACCCAGGCTTTCCTAAAATGTTTACCTCAGCCAGTCTAGAACCCAGGTGTGTCTACAAAACACATGTACTCCTCCATAAGGTTCATGGCTTGCCTATTGTTTTATCCCAGTACAAGAGGGGCAACTGGATTCAGGATTAAACACAAGCAGTCTTTAAGGTATATCTTATTACAGTTTAGGCCTACCTTATTATTTTCTTCCATCTGGCAATATCATTTTAAGGAATGAAATCTGTTTTGTTGCTAGTATTATTAGTAACTGTAGGAAAATACAGCTGTAGAGTACAATAATCAGCTACTTTCTGAAGGGAAGCCAAGCTCATAAGCAATTTAGAACCTACAGACAATTATGACAAAATTGGAACGCATGAATGCGTCACAAACGCCTTGTGGTCACATGTTATTTTAGGGCGTGGCTCCGCATTCGTGACCGGTTCTCATATTTATTTTTCCCGGTATCCGTTAGTGCTGGAATTTGCGATTAATACTTTTCTCATGCCGAAACCGGATTAAATAAATACCGGTAGTTAAATGACAAAAAATATGATATTCGCAATGTCATTAAGCAACAACAACAACATAAATAGCTACTACAATTTCTAAACATGATTTTGTCATCAGTTCAGTACCATTTGTTTGATTTTGTGGACCCACGACTAGACTTTATCCATGTTAGTTAGTTGCTAGCGATGCTAGTCAGCATAGGCTGCTACGTGATAAACAGTTCGCGTTAGCGAATTAGCTACCTAGCTAGCCAGTCTAACAAGCTGTCAAATCCAATGGAAACCGATGCAGCCCTGCTGCCAAATAAGGGCTAGCTCGATGACCCGTGGTAACAGTGGGGTCCCCATGAGTTTCAAGGCTTTAATAAGTGCTATCGTGCAGAAAAAGAGAATAAAATACTGGTTGATGAGCTAGCTAAGTTAGCAAGACGGGTATGACCGTTAACAGCGTGCATGCACAAATGCATGACGACACATTGAATATAAGTGAAGCAGGCATGCAGAACGAGATCGCCCCACCAAGCTAGATAGTAGAGGGGTACAACAACGCCGGGACACAGAGGCATAGCTCATACAATTATATTTTGTTCCAGTCAATGACAATACATGTTGAAAAATAAATACCTGCGTCAAATATATGGCATCACATGCTAGTGCAAAGATAGCTTGCATGATTTTATTTTTTAAATCCGGTGACCACCAGATGTCCTCGTATATCCACATTTGATCAACTGTACTTGATTTTTCATCAGTACTGTGAATGACAAGCCCACTGAATCTAGTTTAATAATCTTTACACTCAGCAGGTAGAGGCCTAGGTACTTCAAATCAGTGCTTAATTTGAGCAGGATCATGCCAGAACAGGATCCGGCACCGTTCCGTTCTGGACTGTTTTGTTCCGGAACCTACTTGGCCGAATCCGGTACCTCTCGTGCCATGAAAAATAATTTTCACTTTTTGCTATGTAACAATTATAATAAAAGCGATCAAAGTTCATTCGAGTTGCCTCTTCGTCAATTATCCTGCTCCCTCATCTCTCCAGAGTTGCACTTCATCATTTGTTTCCTTATAGAATCATAGCTGCATGAAGGGTTCTGGATGAATTTTCTAAAGTTACGGAATTACTGCTGTCTGTTCAGAAATAAATTAAATCATTCAGAATAGCCTAATACGTCATGAGAAACCCTATAATTTAGCTACAAAGGACCAATGGCCCCTGTTTTTAAATAGCCTAGCTGCGGATTGTAGCCCAATAACAAAGAATAGCCTACAGTCGGGAACGCGAGGCAAATCTGTCAGTGAAAAAACAGCAGGCAGACAAAACAGGCCTTTTGCAATATTTCAAATACAATCGAGGGAAAACACAGATTGAAAAGCAATGACTCTTGCTGAAAAGATAAGACTATGCTGTAGACTACCAACATATTTGATCAACTCCCAAACATTGTTTTACAAAACAGAGAGAGGGAGAGATGGGCTTTTGACACGAGCGCATCGACAATCTCCAGCGAGTGAGCTGCGCATCATTGGGTGAGTCAGTGAAACTGGAAAGCATTTTTAGGACTAATTTCCTCCTCATATTGTAGCCTACTATATGTTTCTCCACAAACCTAGGCCTATAGGCTATTGATGGATTCAAGACAAGGTCGTTTTTATTGATCTCAGATACTAAGTTTGTCAGTGTCAAAGTAGCCTGCCATTTCGATCATTTGTGCGGATTAAAAAAAGATAATGCCAAAGTCTCCAGTCATGTAAAAGGATGTAGAATTGCACGAAATGCGGTTTTAAAAAGGCCAACACTTTCCCGGACCCTAGGCTACTAAAAATGTTCCCCATGTGTTCACCTACTGTAAATGGCTCTACTCTACTGCTCTACCCAAATGTGATGATATGCGTTCAATGCTCTATTATAATACGTGATCTTTTTTCTCATGAGTTCTGGTACCACAGAGCCCCCCCTCTGGCACCTCCCAATTTACAAATTAAGCTCTGCTTCAAATTTTTATTTTACAAGGCAAGTCAGTTAAAAACAAATTCTTATTTTCATTAAAGGCCTAGGAACAGTGGGTTAACTGCCTGTTCAGGGATTTGAACTTGCAACCTTTCGGTTACCAGTCCAACACTCTAACCACTAGGCTACTTGTCTTCATGAAGGGTTTATGTGAGCCTGTTTGCATCCCTCCCAGCTGCCCACTGCATTGAGGCTAGGTAACACAGTCGCCACAGATAAATCCATGATAACCAAAAACTTCAACAAGCATTTCTCAACGGCTGGCCATGCCTTCCTCCTGGCTTCTCCAACCTCAGCCCATGGGAAAGGAAGATGATTCTAAGAAGCAATTTGTTCATTTGGCTGGTGTCAAGTAAAGTATGTGACTAGTACTTACAATAGGAGACATGGTTATGTGATGGGGTGATAGTACTTACAGTAGGAGACGTGATGGGGCGATCGTACTTACAGTAGGAGACGTGATGGGGCGATGGTACTTACAGTAGGAGACATGTGATGGGGCGATAGTACTTACAGTAGGAGACATGGTTATGTGATGGGGTGATAGTACCTACAGTAGGAGATATGGTTATGTGATGGGGCGATAGTACTTACAGTAGGAGACATGTGATGGGGCGATAGTACTTACAGTAGGAGACATGGTTATGTGATGGGGCGATAGTACTTACAGTAGGAGACGTGTGATGGGGCGATAGTACTTACAGTAGGAGACATGTGATGGGGCGATAGTACTTACAGTAGGAGACAGCCACGCCAGCAGTGCTTTGTCAACATTGTCCCATCACGCACTAGTGACTCCTGTGGCGGGCCAGGCGCCGTGCACGCAGCAGTGCCCGCTGACACGGCTGGCTTCCAGGTTAAGCGGGCATGGTGTCATGAAGCAGTGTGGCTTGGCTGGGTTGTGTTTCGGAGGACGCACGGCTCTTGGCTCTCGCCTCTCCCAAGTCCATATGGGAGTTGTAGCAATGGGACAAGACTGTAACTACCAATTGGATACCACTAAATTGGAGAAGAAAAAAAAGAAGTCACCTTGGGGGTTTGTGGTATATGGCCAATATACCTCCACGTTGCGTTGTGCCTAAGAACAGCCCTTGGCCGTGGTATATTGGCCATATACCACACCTCCTTGGGCCTTATTTCTTAATTGTACACATTTGGACACTTTTACAATTATTGTATGGTAAACATTGACATCTGCCTGGGTGGAACACCCTCCATAATGGGTGTCTGTGTGGGACACCCTCCATTACGGCTCCATCAGTGCTGAGCCCTCTCACTCTGATTGTATGGGACACTCAATTACGGCTCCTTGTGTTTCCAATCTTCTTCCTCTGGCAGGATTACTTCCACGTGCAACTGTCAGACGACAAGCAGGTGAGGCACTTCCTGGAGCTGAGCTATGCTGGTGCCATCCTTCGGGACAGCTGGGTCCTGACAGACGTTGGCATCACCCCTAGCAGTGCCATCTGCTGCCTGCTGAAGGTACCAGCCGAACACCTAGCTGTTTCTACCCGTGCTTGAAAATGCATATCAAAGTGAGCTGGCTATTGCTTGAAACAGCTTCATACTATCATTAGCATAAAGTGTTTCAGATATAGTGTGGTAATATATAGTATGGTTATATAGTATGGTTAAATAGTATGGTTATGTAGTATGATTATATATATTATGGTGATATAGTGTGGTAATATATAGTATGGTTATATAGTATGATTATATAGTATGATTATATAGTATGATTAGGTATGATTAGGTGATTTAGTTCATTCAAACAGGTGCCATTAATACAGGTAACGAGTGGAGGACAGAGGAGCCTCTTAAAGAAGAAGTTACAGGTCTGTGAGAGCCAGAAATGTTGCTTGTTTGTAGGTGACCAAATACTTATTTTCCACCATAATTTGCAAATAAATTCATTAAAAATCCTACAATGTGATTTTTCTGGATTTTTTTTCTTTCTCATTTTGTCTGTCATAGTTGAAGTGTACCTATGATGAAAATTACAGGCCTCTCTCATCTTTTTAAGTGGGAGAACTTGCACAATTGGTGGCTGACTAAATACTTTTTTGCCCCACTGTATAGTGTGGTGGTATATAGTATGGCGATATATAGTATGTTGAGGTCACCCTGCTTGAGACTTAAAGTAATATTGCCCTTGCTCAACCAAGACCATGGTTATGGTAGAATATTTGGTTAGTAAGGACACTGCTTTATACCGAGACCATGGTTATGGTAGAGTGATTGATTAGTAAGAACACTGCTTCGTGAGTGTGAAGTGTTGTTGTACAGAGGTCCCTGGGTACATGTCCAGAGCCAGACAGGGACAGAACTCACTCTGTTCCACAAAGTTCTGTGGAAGATTTGCTAACAGAGGAGAGTGGTTATGTATCTAAGTACAAATTTAACCATCAGAATAATGTTTATTTGTGTTCCTTACTCCTTACTTACACATCCCATCATTGACATAGTCAAAGCCAGACCTTCTGTCTGTCTCTCCTTCTTGCTGGTTGACTAGAGTGGAAATCTATAGTATTGTATGGTTGACCTGGGATAGAGCTGAAATGTGGCCCGATGTAGTGTTGCCTTTGTACCAAACACCCTTACAGTCATAAACCTTTTCCCCATGTAATCGCCTCAACCTCAGTCTGGTGTTCGCTAACAGTATCTGAAGAGTCTGTATACCCAGTGGTGTATAGTACAGTAGAGCACAGCAGACTACAGTAAAGTACAGCAGACATAGTACAGCAGAGTACAGTAGAGTACAGTAGAGCACAGCAGACTACAGTAGAGTACAGTAGAGCACAGCAGAGTACAGTAGAGTACAGTAGAGCACAGCAGAGTACAGCAGAGTACAGCAGACAGAGTACAGCAGAGTACAGTAGAGCACAGCAGAGTACAGCAGACAGAGTGCAGTAGAGTACAGTAGAGCACAGCAGAGTACAGCAGAGTACAGCAGACAGAGTGCAGTAGAGTACAGTAGAGTACAGCAGAGTACAGCAGACAGAGCACAGCAGAGTACAGTAGAGTACAGCAGAGTACAGTAGAGCACAGCAGGCCGTATAGTAGGAGAAGAAGAGGCCCTTTCATTGGTTCATTGAAATACATATTCATATATTTATATATTCTTGACCCAGAAAATATAAAAAACTATCGGCCTATATCGAATCTTCCATTCCTCTCAAACATTTTAGAAAAGGCTGTTGCGCAACAACTCACTGCCTTCCTGAAGACAAACAATGTATACGAAATGCTTCAGTCTGGTTTTAGACCCCATCATAGCACTGAGACGGCACTTGTGAAGGTGGTAAATGACATTTTAATGGCATCGGACCGAGGCTCTGCATCTGTCCTCGTGCTCCTAGACCTTAGTGCTGCTTTTGATACCATCGATCACCACATTCTTTTGGAGAGATTGGAAACCCAAATTGGTCTACACGGACAAGTTCTGGCCTGGTTTAGATCTTATCTGTCGGAAAGATATCAGTTTGTCTCTGTGAATGGTTTGTCCTCTGACAAATCAACTGTAAATTTCGGTGTTCCTCAAGGTTCCGTTTTAGGACCACTATTGTTTTCACTATATATTTTACCTCTTGGGGATGTTATTCGAAAACATAATGTTAACTTTCACTGCTATGCGGATGACACACAACTGTACATTTCAATTAAACATGGTGAAGCCCCAAAATTGCCCTTGCTAGAAGAATGTGTTTCAGACATAAGGAAGTGGATGGCTGCAAACTTTCTACTTTTAAACTCGGACAAAACAGAGATACTTGTTCTAGGTCCCAAGAAACAAAGAGATCTTCTGTTGAATCTGACAATTAATCTTAATGGTTGTACAGTCGTCTCAAATAAAACTGTGAAGGACCTCTGCGTTACTCTGGACCCTGATCTCTCTTTTGAAGAACATATCAAGACCATTTCAAGGACTGCTTTTTTCCATCTACGTAACATTGCAAAAATCAGAAACTTTCTGTCCAAAAATGATGCAGAAAAATTAATCCATGCTTTTGTCACTTCTAGGTTAGACTACTGCAATGCTCTACTTTCCGGCTACCCGGATAAAGCACTAAATAAACTTCAGTTAGTGCTAAATACGGCTGCTAGAATCCTGACTAGAACCAAAAAAAAAAAAAAATGTGATCATATTACTCCAGTGCTAGCCTCTCTACACTGGCTTCCTGTCAAAGCAAGGGCTGATTTCAAGGTTTTACTGCTAACCTACAAAGCATTACATGGGCTTGCTCCTACCTATCTCTCTGATTTGGTCCTGCCGTACATACCTACACGTACGCTACGGTCACAAGACGCAGGCCTCCTAATTGTCCCTAGAATTTTTAAGCAAACAGCTGGAGGCAGAGCTTTCTCCTATAGAGCTCCATTTTTATGGAACTTTCTGCCTACCCATGTCAGAGACGCAAACTCGGTCTCAACCTTTAAGTCTCTACTGAAGACTCATCTCTTCAGTGGGTCATATGATTGAGTGTAGTCTGGCCCAGGAGTGGGAGGGTGAACGGAAAGGCTCTGGAGCAACGAACCGCCCTTGCTGTCTCTGCCTGGCCGGTTCCCCTCTTTCCACTGGGATTCTCTGCCTCTAACCCTATTACAGGGGCTGAGTCACTGGCTTTACTGGGGCTCTCTCATGCCGTCCCTGGAGGGGGTGCGTCACCTGAGTGGGTTGAGTCACTGATGTGGTCATCCTGTCTGGGTTGGCGCCCCCCCCCCCCCCCCCTTGGGTTGTGCCGTGGCGGAGGTCTTTGTGGGCTATACTCAGCCTTGTCTCAGGATGGTAAGTTGGTGGTTGAAGATATCCCTCTAGTGGTGTGGGGGCTGTGCTTTGGCAAAGTGGGTGGGGTTATATCCTTCCTGTTTGGCCCTGTCCGGGGGTGTCCTCGGAATGGGCCACAGTGTCTCCTGACCCCTCCTGTCTCAGCCTCTAGTATTTATGCTGCAGTAGTTTATGTGTCGGGGGGCTAGGGTCAGTTTGTTATATCTGGAGTACTTCTCCTGTCCTATTCGGTGTCCTGTGTGAATCTAAGTGTGCGTTCTCTAATTCTCTCCTTCTCTCTTTCTCTCTCTCGGAGGACCTGAGCCCTAGGACCATGCCCCAGGACTACCTGACATGATGACTCCTTGCTGTCTCCAGTCCACCTGGCTGTGCTGCTGCTCCAGTTTCAACTGTTCTGCCTTATTATTATTCGACCATGCTGGTCATTTATGAACATTTGAACATCTTGGCCATGTTCTGTTATAATCTCCACCCGGCACAGCCAGAAGAGGACTGGCCATCCCACATATGCTCTCTCTAATTCTCTCTTTCTTTCTCTCTCTCGGAGGACCTGAGCCCTAGGACCATGCCCCAGGAATACCTGACATGATGACTCCTTGCTGTCCCCAGTCCACCTGACTGTGCTACTGCTCCAGTTTCAACTATTCTGCCTTATTATTATTCGACCATGCTGGTCATTTATGAACATTTGAACATCTTGACCATGTTTTGTTATAATCTCCACCCGGCACAGCCTGGTGGAGATTATAACAAAACATGGTCAAGATGTTCAAATGTTCATAAAGAGGAAGAGGACTGGCCACCCCACATAGCCTGGTTCCTCTCTAGGTTTCTTCCTAGGTTTTGGCCTTTCTAGGGAGTTTTTCCTAGCCACCGTGCTTCTACACCTGCATTGCTTGCTGTTTGGGGTTTTAGGCTGGGTTTCTGTACAGCACTTTGAGATATCAGCTGATGTACGAAGGGCTATATAAATACATTTGATTTGATTTGATATTCATAATATTTCAGTTAACAATTTAATCAGCACCCAGATTAGTCTTCAATTTAATTTTCACCCAGATTAGTGTTCAATTTAATCTGCACCCAGATTAGTGTTCAATGTGATAGAACAAAACTCAGTACAGCACATTAATTAGAAAATGTTGTTACAAATTTGAGCCACGAGATGGTGGTAGATTATAAATTTAAATAGCATGGACCTTTGATTTGTCTCTGGATAGAAATGACCCTTGGGCACAGATCTAGGATCAGTTTACTCTCACCAAATCCTAACCTTTACCATTAGCAGTAAAAACACAAACCAGACCTAAGATCAGTGCAAAGGAGCCACTTCATCTTACCCCTGTAATTATATGACTCCTAACTTATATATACTGAGTGTACCACGCCATTGACCTGGGTATGGCCTTCCTTGTGCAGTAGATCAATGGTCCTCTGGCTCAACACCTTATGGATGTAACATAGAGACAAATGGACTGTATGGAACACATTCTTGGTTCATGGAAACCAGGAGGACAACCTGCATGTGTCTCTGTCTCCCAGGGGCTACTCTACGGTTGGACACCTGGGATGGGTGGGCGGAGTTCCTCAGAGGCTGCTTCCTGGGACACAGACTGACCGTCCAACGACACCTGTCTAGGGAGAGACCTGTGATGAGGTCAGAATACACATCTACACACTGAACTGTATGATAGACTTACTATCAACAGTGATGGTACTGAACCTTTATATAGCTTACAATGATAGTACTGACCCTGTATATAGCTTACAATGATAGTACTGACCCTGTATATAGCTTACAATGATAGTACTGACCCTGTATATAGCTTACAATAATGGTACTGACCCTGTATTTAGCTTACAATGATAGTACTGACCCTGTATATAGCTTATATTCTCGTGTTTTTTTCCTTCATATGTTTTTTCTCTTACCCTGATATTTAATACTGCATTGTGGGAAAGAGCTTGCAAGTAAGCATTTTACTGTACTGTTTTATAACCCACTGTATCTTGTGAACTTGACAAAAAAAACTTGAAACGTGTTATAAATACATTGATTCTGTATTATTCCAGGTTCCAGCTCCGGGTGGCACTCTACATCGCTGGTTCTCTGGGCCACCTGGACCTGGCCGGCTGGCTGCTGGAGAGGGGGGTGCGTGTCATTGAGCCGGTGGGGGTTCACCCTTACCGTGAGTGGTGCCACCAGACGGCCCACCCCGACGTCGCCAAGTGTCCCGCTGTTGCCTCCATCGAGCGCGGCCAGCTCACCATCCTCAAACTCTGTATCGCCAGCAGCGTTCTGACCCTTGCCTGTCAGGATCCCCAGGGTCGTGACCCCCTGAGGATCGCCCTTCAGTACGGCCACAGGGAGTGTGTGAGTCACCTGGCCACCAAGCTGTGCTCTGTGGTGGTCCTCCCAGGTATGGCCCTGCCCATGCGGACATACCTCCAGATAAAGGGCTGGGTGAGGCTGGGGCAGAGGAGGGCAGCATCCAGGCACTGCATGGGCCTTAACAGGGCTCCGTTCAGGACCAGGGTGGGCGACACGGTCCTGGTGGACGGCTTCACCCTCCCCAAGATGTCCTCCAAGCCCAGGAGGAGTGAGGCCAAGGCGGGTATCAGGGTGATGTCCACAGCCTCTTGACGTTTGACCCCCATCAACTGCCCATCTCATGTAACCTGCCCGCTCCGCGCCCTGGCATCCCAGGATAAACCTCTTCAACTACCGAAGCAACACCCTGTGGCCACGAGGGATGAAAGAGAGAAGAAGAGGGGATGTGGAGGGAAGGGATGTGAGGAGGATGAGAGTGGGGATCAGAACAGCAACCAATGGAGGAGCAGAGTCCCGCTCCTGCCCATTTCCAGAGACACCAATCTCAGACCTGTGTTTGCCTCACCAAACTCCGCCCAGATCCTCACCACCTCACTGGAGGCCTTTTCTCTCCACTGCGACCGCACACCCAGAGAAAACGCCATATACTGTTTGGCCTTGGCCAGGTTAGTCCGAGTTTAAATGACAGCTACGGTGAATATGAATATTTCTCTGGAGGTTTCTTATGAAAGGTGTGAATACTGTCAGAAGAAGCCTCCTATAATCAGTGGGGGGGGGGGAACACATGTAAAAGCTGTTTACACACTTTTTATTTTATTTTGTGCAAGCATTTACCCACCTTTTGTGGAAGATGCATTGAAAGTAGAGGGAGCGTTATTTCTTTAATCCTGAACGGCAATCAGCATTTACCAGTCAATGGTTTTACCACTACATCACTGCCTATGATATAGCCTTATCCTCCCTGAATAGATTTCAGTACAAACAAATCATGAGCCAACCATCATGCTTAGAAGGTACATAGTCAAATCAAATCAAATCAAACTTTATTTGTCACATGCTCTGAATACAACAAGTGTAGATCTTTCCGTGAAATACTTTACTTACAAGCCCTTAACAAACAGTGCAGTTCAAGAAGAGTTGAAGAGAATATTTACCCAATAAACTAAAGTAACAAATAATAAAACAGTTGAACTTGTCCAGTGGCCATTTGATTAATTGTTCAGCAGTCTTATGACTTGGGGTTAGAAGCTGTTATTGGTTTACCCTAACAAGTCCTGAAACAAATCATGAGCCAACTATCATGCTTAGAAGGTATATAGTGTCAGTCTTATTGGTTCACCCTAACAAGTTGTTTCAGTATGGGGAGAGGATAGAATGTAAGGGCGCTTCATTAATGTATTGAAGCCATTACATATACAGTATTTCACAATGCTAGGACACAGATTTGGTCTCCTAACCTTGTTCTGGTTGATTGACTCTCTAACAGTGCCTTCACACAGATACCATGTTTGCAGCAGCTGAATGTAGCGCGGACTCTGTCCAGGAGGAGTGCTCAGCACATTGGGTAGACACCAGGATCCTGGTCATTAGGCAGATTAAACATACTGAAACAAGGAGGGACAACCTGAAATTGTCCAAAAAGGAACTCTTATTTGAGTTTTTATTTTTTACAGTGAACAAGATGAGACTTTGGAACGGATGATGCCTGAAACAATGCGGACAACTTAGAATTTCGTTCCTTTGGATGAGTTTTATAGATATAGTCAGTACTGTGTTTGATTTGTGTGCAGAAAGTTTACAACGGCAGGCAGTGGATTCTCAGTCATTCCTCTCAAGGAACAAAAAACGTATCATATTTCACTGGCTATTTGTAGTAGCCAAATGTGAATGGAATTATTATTATTCTACAATCATTCAGTTGACTGAATGTGACTGTGGTTGTGCTGTATGTGACTATGTGGTTGTACTGAATGTGACTATGTGATTGTACTGAATGTGACTATGTGATTGTACTGAATGTGACTATGTGATTGTACTGAATGTGACTATGTGGTTGTGCTGTATGTGATTGTACTGAATGTGATAGTAAGTGTTTGACATGGGTCTAATTGAGCCCCCCCCCCCCCCCCACACACTTAACACTAGTTTTTATCCATAGAAATCCTCACTTGCTGATGAAGACCTATAGTGGTTGAAATCAATGTAAAATACAGTATGAACACTGCTGCCTTAAAACTCTTTTATTAAAATGTGGATCATTATTGCTTAAATGAGTCTGTGCAGTGTCAAAATAATACATACTGTATTTCACATAGAGTATTCGACAAACTCTTTATTTACGTTACAAAACTGACAACTACTGTGACGATGTGTTAGCACAGCATGTGTCATCATTCCCCTGCAGTGTGTGGATTTACACAGCAACATAGCAGACAGCTTAAATAGTTTATTTTTATTTAACCTTTATTTCACTAGACAAGTCAGTTAAGAACAAATTCTTATTTACAATGATGGCCAAACCCGGACGACGTTGGGCCAATTATGCGGCACAATATGGGACTCCCAATCACTTGGGAGTGGGAAGGATACCAAATCCAATATCACACACTTCTTCCTTAGTATTCTGAGAACTGTCAGATAGCTGTGAGAGCTATGAGTGGATCGTGGACCCATGCATAAATGATAACTTTGCTGTAACTCAGTGGGGCAAGTAGAACATCCGGGTTAGTGTATGTGCATTATCTGGACAGTTGATTGCCTTTGTCTCAAAGCCTTTCCATTTCTGGGGTATTGAAGAAGCTTCTGATCTCAACCTTGTTGACAGGTAAGAAACACTTGGTTAGTGTATGTGTCTTATCCAATGGGTTGTCAGGTGAACGTTGAAGATGCTTCTTGGAGGTGATCTAATGATGTCATTGAATCGCTGTCATTGAGTTGCTCACTGGACAAGACAATTATTCACTGAAAATTAAATCTGTCTTTCATTTCACTTATGTTGATACTTGATTGGCTATTTGCTGTCTTTTGAAAATACAAAAATAAATATAACTGTTTTATGAAGCACTTGTAGACATTCATTGTTTTCAAAATCATATTTTCAGCAAAACAGATACATACGTTTACAATATGACATCAAATAAAAATAAAGCAAGTGGTATGTAAATGATTGGCAAAAGGCTCCAACCACCCAAGTCATAGACTGTTCACTCTGCTACCACACGGCAAGCGATACGAGAGCACGAAGTCTGGGACAAAAGGCTCCTTAACAGCTTCTACCCCCAAGCCATTAGACTGCTGAACAGCTTCTACCTCCAAGCCATTAGACTGCTGAACAGCTTCTACCCCCAAGTTATTAGACTGCTGAACAGCTTCCACCCCCAAGCCATTAGACTGCTGAACAGCTTCTACCTCCAAGCCATTAGACTGCTGAACAGCTTCTACCCCCAAGTCATTAGACTGCTGAACAGCTTTTACCCCAAAGTCATTAGACTGCTGAACAGCTTCTACAAAGTCATTAGACTGCTGAACAGCTTCTACCCCCAAGTCATTAGACTTCTGAACAGCTTCTACCCCCAAGTCATTAGACTGCTGAACAGCTTCTACCCCCAAGTCATTAGACTGCTGAACAGCTTCTACCCCCAAGTCATTAGACTGCTGAACAGCTTCTACCCCCAAGTCATTAGACTGCTGAACAGCTTCTACCCCCAAGTCATTAGACTGCTGAACAGCTTCTACCCTCAAGTCATTAGACTGCTGAACAGCTTCTACCCCCAAGTCATTAGACTGCTGAACAGCTTCTACCCCCAAGTCATCAGACTGCTGAACAGCTTCTACCCCCAAGTCATTAGACTGCTGAACGTTAATTAAATGGTCACCTGCACTATTTGCATTGACCCCCTTTGTTATTGATGTATTTTTCTAATTGTTTTCCAATGACTCTCTTGAATTGGCTCGATGCACACTCACTACACTCTACCCACACATTCACTGACCGACTTTCACACTAGCTGCTGCTACTGTGTTTATTATCTATCCTGATTGCCTAGTCACTTTTACCCTTACCTACATGTACATACTGTATTACCTCAACTACCTCGCACCCATGCACATTGACTCGGTACTGGTACTCCTTGTATATAGCCTTGTTATTGTGTTACTATTTAGAAAATATTTTCTTAATTTTTAACTCTGCATTGTTGGGAATGGGCTCGTAATAAAGCATCTCACAGTTGTTTTCGGTGTATGTGACCAATACGATTAGATTCTCATCTGAACTAATGAATGCTCTCGTTGTTATAATGAGGAATTTATTTAAATAATTTGGTTTTCCTTGAAGATTTGAATGTGCTGAGAAAGCCTTTCGTGATGGATCTAGACAATCTGGTGAAAAGGGAGGGTTTGCGACTCTTCTCTTCAAGTGGGAAGGACGATGCGATATCATAAATTCCCTCTGGAGAAAAGGAGCCATGAGATGTTGTCATCGTCTCTGCAACGAAAGACCATCCAGCATGCCATCAATTTACATTTTTACTCATTTATCAGACACTCTTATTCAGAGAGACTTACAAGGAGCAATTAGGATTTGGTGCCTTGCTCAAGAGCACATTGACAGATTTTGCCTAGTGAACTCAGGGATTCTGAACCAGCAACCTATCGGTTACTGGCCCAACCTCTTAACCCACTAGGCTACCACCCAGCCCACAGTACAGTATGTCATAGGTAACAACTCAGAGGAGTACAATGTCTTTCCAAATGAATTAGTGTAATGGTAAAGGGATAATGTCTCAGTCTTGACTGAGCAGCAGCCTAAACAGCAGCAGGGCTTACCTGTAAAGTACACAGTAGGGGAAATGTTCTGAGGCTGGTACTCCAGAGACTCTTGAGGACAGAGGTTCTTACTAACTTTCTTGGAACCCTGGTTGGTGGGAAAAGGCACATTAAAACAAACTGAAATGTTTTCGATATCTTAAAGTACAGCATATCAACTGCAAAGAAGCAGTGCAATGCCATGACACAAAGAATCATATAAAAGGTCAACAGCAGTGTTATTCATGAAAGATGTATGTGTACTATACCTTTGTATTGAAGGTGAGGACCTGCTCTCCAGTACTGCTGATGGTATCCCTTTCCAAATCAAACACGCCTTCTACAATGTCACTGGTGGCCACGCTGGTAGCGGACTCAAAATAACATTTAGCAGTGGCTTTGGTGATCATTTGAAGAATGACCATGCAAGTAGAAGTCTTTGGATCGTTCTGGACTGAAACATCAAAGTTTATGTTTTCATACTCATCTGACCACTGTCTCAGGAAGCACTTCACTGTCTCTTCAGCAAATATCTGGAGAAGCTGAGAGGAGAGCTCCTTGGATATGGCACATTGTTCATTTCCCCATTTCAGCCTTGAAAGAATGGAGTCTGAAGCACTTTTGGCTGCTTCCAATGTTAAGACCTGTGGAGTGCTGTGGCTGTCCTGAAGGGCTATCACTTTATCCACCAATTCATGGCTGAAAATGTGGATGGTCCAAGTGGAAATGATTTTTCTCAATTTCCTAACAGCAGATCGGAGGTTGTCAGGATGAGAAGCACCCTGTCCATTTTCCTGTGTGTTCTCAACACTTTCCACCATAATGTCCACTACCACCCCAGCAGCTTGCCTGACTTTGTCCACAAAGGTTACAGGAAGTAAGTCCTCTGTGTGAAAGAAGTCCTCAATGATTGTGTTTCTAACAATGGGAAAGTCAATCTGAGCAGGAAACTCAGTGGGGATGGGAGTCCCGGGTAAAGCAAAGTGCCATTTCGACTGCCTTAATTTTGAAGTAGGTGTTAGAGAGATGGAGGAGCGTGAAGAGGTATTTCTTGTATTTTGGCTGTCAGCACTCCTACAACGGATCGTGTCAATATCCTCCAGCATGGATCCTGAGAGCTCAGTGGTTTTAGGTAGTAATTTGTGCGGAATGTCCACACAGGCATCGTTTCCACCAGGTGTAACACTGCTCTGGTTGACCTCAAGATGGCCGAGACTTGCTCTTTGTGATGCAGGACTGCTTTGATATGTAAAGATTTGGATTGAACCAAGTGTTGTGTCTGATCTTTGAAGATCTTTTCTGAGAAACTCCGTAATCTTACTTTGCAGACTGTAGTAGATGTTACGAGCAACAGACCAGATTCTTTTCTCAGAAACCTGTCCAGTGGTGAGCAGGGAGGTTCCAGATACCATGTCAGATGATTGGGTGGTCTGGGTGAGCTCCTGCTGGTCTTTCACCATGGTTTGTATAATATCAGTAGATGTGGTGGATGTAGATACAGACTGGAGGTACTTATCTGTTGTACCTTCCTCCACAATGTTAAATGATCTAGAGAGAACCTCACTCACTCCTTTCTCAGCTTTGGTTTGGAACTCATGACTAGAGAGTTTTTGGAGGCTCTTTGTTGAAAGACTGTGGGAAGATGCAATGCCTTTGGAGGCAGCCGTGCTGCAATCTAGACTTACTGGAGAGGTTCGCTCAGGAGAACCTTGGAGACGTTCAAACATGTCTTCACATGGTGTTGGGGACCTTGACAAGGAGATGTCCTTCAGCTGAGACAGAACACCACCTACCAACATGTTGACCTCAAGGGACATATCAGATATTTTCTTTCCTACTGTGGAGAAGCAAGGTGCATTTGATGTCTGATCCTCGCATGAGGTCAAGATTGTTGAAATTACCTCTTTGGTACTATTGGTCAGTAGAACCTCGTCTGTTTCTGTCCAGAGAAGTTTTGAACTCTCGCTGACACCCCTGTGTAGAGCCACTTCAAGGTTCAAACTGTGCAAGTGAGGCACACTCTTACTAGCTTGCCTCAAGTCCTGGCTTGCCAAACCAAGGTACTCCTTAGTCCCAAGATTTCCAGAGTCCTCTGTGGGTATATGACTAGACATTCTTCTCTGCATGTCTGACCTCCGCTGGTGAATGATGAAGTCCTTTAATGTCTTCTGAATATTGTTATATAAACTAGTGGTAGCAGACCAGATCCTACTCTGTAGCTTTTGTGCATTTTCCTGGAGGTCAGGTTCTCTCTCCTCTACTTCTGCAGGTTGCGCCAAGCTCTGCAGGTCTTCCACAAATGTGTCAATGATGCCAAAGGCAGCAGAATCCGCACAAATATCCTTTGACCATGTGTACTGGTTTTGAATGGAACAAGACCTGGAATAAGCAGGCTGTGCACTAGTTAAGCTACTGGTGGACTTTTTAACTAGGAACTCACTCACTGCTTGAGTGGCATTTCTCTTAAATTCCTCACTTGAGAGTTTTCTAATACAATCTAACAGACTGGTCAAAGAAGCTGTGGCCTTACTTCTGCTGTCCTCAATTTGACAGGGGAACTCACATACTATTGGTGATGAGGACCTGGAATGGGAGATATCCCCAAGCTGAGCCAGAACACCCTCTACAAATGTCTCTCTCTCAATAGAGAAGCCTGATCCTTTTTCTCCAACAGTGTTGTACAAGACCAGAAGCTCTGAGATGACTTCTTTGGTGCAAGTTGTCAGAAGGAGCTTGCTTTCTTCTGACTCAGTTTTTGCCCAAAGAAGTTTTGAGCTCTCACTTAGGCCTCTTTGTAAAGTAACTGCACCAGTGGACTCTGGCAACTGAGGCTCACTCTTACTGGGCCTATATTTCATGTTTAAGCAAGGAAGTGGAACTGTCTCCTTAAACTCAGCATTTGTGATGTTGTCATCAGATGTGACAATGCTCTTTAAGGCACATCGCTGAAGCTTGCTGAAATAATCTTTCAAGTTGTTTTGGACGCTGTGGTAAATGTGAACAGCAGCAGACCAGGCACTCTTCTGTTGGGGACTCTCTTCAGATTCAGCCAAGGACTTCATATCTGACACGAAAGTCTTAACAACTACTGACGCTGTTGAGCCCACTGGGTGAATTGACTCTGTCTTTACAATGCCAGACAATGTTTGACCTGATACAGCACCTGTTAACTCAGACTGAATGACTGAACTAGGAAAGCTCAAACTACTGACTTTTTTGTCAAGAACTCCACTCACTGCTTGTATTGCTGATGTTTGAAACTCCCGGCTAGAGAGTTTTTGGATGCTCTTAGATGTGAGCGTGCAGGAGGAACCAGATTCACTAATATTGTAGCTGCTCTCGTATTTGCTTATCAGGGCATCAAGATCCTCAATGAAGCCAACATGCGATGCCAAAAACGTGATCTTGTCCTTCAGATCTTCCAGCAAATTCTGTTTGTTCTCGTCAACAAAAGCCACCATTGTGTCAGAGATCATGGTCATGACTTGCCCTGTTAGACTCTTGCTCTCTTGGTCAACTTTTTCAAGTTTAGCAGCCAGCTCTCTCACCATGCTCTCAGTCACCTTGGTCTGTGAGTCTCCCCTTACCGGTGTCACTACAGAGGTTTGGCTAGCGGAGGCACTCTTAACGACCACTGATAAGGCCGACTTGACATCTTTAGCCAACTCTGCCATTACAGCAGGGGTTAGCATCATAGAGCCTGTACTTCCAGATGGAGAATTGGACATGCATGCAAGTTTGGAGAGAGAATCTTGCAGGCTGTCCTGTACACAGGTGACAAGGGTGTCCTCTGAGACACCTAAGAGGACTTGTAGCGTCTCAGAGTTGGTTGTTTTCTTCTGCACATCAGACAGAGAGGTTAGAGTCCTTGGGGAAAAAAAACGCAGAAATCATCAAAGTCAAACAAATAATATGTAAGGCTGTGATGCACATTCAGTGTGTCAAATACATCTGCACCATTGAAAACAATGAGGAAAACGCTGCTGTTTCTCTGAGAAAAAACCTTAGTGTGATGTCAGCCTAACTGCTTAATTTCTAAAGCCCAATAAAGTGTATTTTGTATAAGTCATTTGTATTGAAACTGGCCTGTAGATATCTATCTATCCTGGCAATATCTATCCTCTACAAAAATCCAAATTGCTATAAACTTCAAATACTGTAACTTCTAATAACTTCAAGGACAATCATAAATACAAGGCAGTTTGAAGAAATGTTAAAGGGAAATTTCTAAATGTTTCAACTTCATATTCATCATCTCCAGCACCACCCCAACATCAGCATATGTGAAAAACGGGCATTTCTATGTTTTGTAGTAAAAAAGAAAGAGGAAGATAAGTGTTTTCTATGACATCATCAACCAATTAGTAGGAAATGCCTACTCATAATTGGTTAAAATCACACGATGCACACTGATGATGTCATTAGAATCTAGAGCTGAGCATTTAACCAACATTTTTGTTATTTTTCGGTTTTTAAACAACTAATTGACCGACGTCGGCTCAATTATTTGAATTCCATATAGTTAATTTTTTTCTTCTTCTGTGAGCTCGATGCTCAGTTTCTGTAGAGATAAATCAGATCAAGCACGAACTATGCAATGTAGTAGGGAGTTGTAGTTTCCAACAGGCCAATATTCTACATAGTTTAGCACAGAAAATACGGCAATTAATTCCCATAATCCATTGCACGCCCACTTGCTTGTCCACTCTGTGTGGAGCAGATACGGAAACCTCATTAACTGAGACGGAGAGACGAGAGAATGCATGAGAGAGATAAAAAGCAGTTGCGTTGCGAGGATTCTCTACCTGGAAATACATGATCTAAGTGATTGACAGTTGGTGTTCAGCGGTCATAAAAGTAGGTCTTATTTACTTAGAAGAACTACTAAAATAGTGATTTTGTCAGACAGAATAAGCAGCAGCTCTATAGAGATGAGTTGATGACTTGGAATGAAATAATAAAGTCATCAAATAAATATTTTATATGAGAAAGTAAATGATGGTTGATAAGTCATAAACAGTAATGGACAGTCACTACCATCATGGGACTTTTATTCATTGTTTTATTATGTGTTGTTACAGCATTCAACACACATAATCCATAGTGCATTCAATGTCTAAAAAAAGTATTGAAATCCAAAACCGTGATTATTTTTTAAATATTTGAATGGAAACCAAACCAACCTCAAAAAGCACTAATTTCTCAGCACTATTGGAAACAGTTACGTCCCTCTATATTTTTTTTACTACAAAGCATGGAAATGTGTAATTTTCACATATGGTGATGCTGGAGATGAATACGAAGTTGTTAAATTTCCCTTTAAGAACATACCTCATGGCCCCCTTGGGCAGGTAGCTTCCACTGCCCAGACTGCCCTTAGTCAGGTAAATCTCCTTGAACTTAAGTTGTGATTCCTGTTCTTGTTCCTCTTCCTGCTCCATACAGTTGGAGGAAGGGTAGGGAGTCGGGATGCGAAAGCTATTGTAAGACTTTCGACTGCCTGGCCTCTTAGGTACACCAGCCTCAGTAAATCTCACGCGGGACTTGGTGTTAGTCTTATCGTCTAACAGACTGGTGAGTGACGCTGTGAGAGATCTCTGTGACAATGGAGAAGAGGCAGCATCTTGGATGCCCAGTAGTTCGTAAAGACCTGGGATGATGATCTGCATCAGCTTGTCCGATAAAAACTGGACAATCCTCAGACACAAGCCGGCAAGCTGTTGTTTTGTCAGCTGTATTCCAGAAACAGAAGAAGTGTTTTAAAATGTTGCATAGTGCGTCTTTCAAAAGCTTATGAACAAGGTTAAACATTAGGCAGAGTTTTCATGGTAATCTGATTAAATAGTCAGTAACATGATCTTACCGGGTCAAACATGCCCTCACGAATCCCCCTCCATTGCCTGAAAACAATATTGTTATAAATGTTGTCATATCAGGATGCGTGGCAGAATAGTTTTTATTTAATTATTTGCCTGATCGTGCTTTGTGTCAGTTGTTTTGGCAAAATTGCAATGTGACAACTTTTCTAGCACTGAACATTTTTTTCAGATTGATCAGTTTCTAATTTGATCCTATTTCCTTGAAGGTGTGATAGTACCAAAGAAAACAGAACATACTTCTCAGTTAGGTTTTGAAGGAAGTCCATAAGTGTCAGATGTTCCACATTGTTGAGCTTTCCCTCTTCTGTGGTTTCCATCACTGAGGTTGCTCTGCTCCTGGTAGAATTGCTCTGCTCCTGGTAGAAATGTAATTATATTGCAAATAATCAAACTTAATTAACAGCACATATCATACTGAAATAATTATTAACTGTTAAAGAGGGGAGGAGCATTGGCAACGTTGGGCCAATTAAACAACTGCAACACAACAGAGATGGTTGTGGTACGTCAACATTGCCAATGATAGCATCACTGAAATGACAAGGTCAACTTACCATCTCATTGACAGCTTCAGAGGTCAGGTGGTCATCCATCACACAGACAGGCAGGTCTAGAGACTGGGACATGGCTCTATGGTCATAACCAGGAGAGAATGGAAACATCAGAGCAGTCCCAATGGCAGAATCTAACCACTGTCTTCATGTCAAAGACTCACTCACTCATTTGCTTTGTCAAACCTACCCCTTAGAATGACTTCGATATTAAAAACCCAGGCTTTCCTAAAATGTTTACCTCAGCCAGTCTAGAACCCAGGTGTGTCTACAAAACACATGTACTCCTCCATAAGGTTCATGGCTTGCCTATTGTTTTATCCCAGTACAAGAGGGGCAACTGGATTCAGGATTAAACACAAGCAGTCTTTAAGGTATATCTTATTACAGTTTAGGCCTACCTTATTATTTTCTTCCATCTGGCAATATCATTTTAAGGAATGAAATCTGTTTTGTTGCTAGTATTATTAGTAACTGTAGGAAAATACAGCTGTAAAGTACAAGAATCAGCTACTTTCTGAAGGGAAGCCAAGCTCATAAGCAATTTAGAACCTACAGACAATTATGACAAAGTTGGAACGCATGAATGCGTCACAAACGCCTTGTGGTCACATGTTATTTTAGGGCGTGGCTCCGCATTCGTGACCGGTTCTCATATTTATTTTTCCCGGTATCCGTTAGTGCTGGAATTTGCGATTAATACTTTTCTCATGCCGAAACCGGATTAAATAAATACCGGAAGTTAAATGACAAAAAATATGATATTCGCAATGTCATTAAGCAACAACAACAACAAAAACATAAATAGCTACTACAATTTCTAAACATGATTTTGTCATCAGTTCAGTACCATTTGTTTGATTTTGTGGACCCACGACTAGACTTTATCCATGTTAGTTAGTTGCTAGCGATGCTAGTCAGCATAGGCTGCTACGTGATAAACAGTTCGCGTTAGCGAATTAGCTACCTAGCTACCCAGCCTAACAAGCTGTCAAATCCAATGGAAACCGATGCAACCCTGCTGCCAAATAAGGGCTAGCTCGATGACCCGTGGTAACAGTGGGTCCCCATGAGTTTCAAGGCTTTAATAAGTGCTATCGTGCAGAAAAAGCGAATAAAATACTGGTTGATGAGCTAGCCAAGTTAGCAAGACGGGTATGACCGTTAACAGCGTGCATGCACAAATGCATGACGACACATTGTATCTCAGTGAAGCAGGCATGCAGAACGAGATCGCCCCACCAAGCCAGATAGTAGAGGGGTACAACAACGCCGGGACACAGAGGCATAGCTCATACAATTATATTTTGTTCCAGTCAATGACAATACATGTTGAAAAATAAATACCTGCGTCAAATATATGGCATCACATGCTAGTCCAAAGATAGCTTGCATTATTTTTTTTTTTTAATCCGGGGACCACTAGATGGCCTCGTATATCCACATTTAGATCAACTGTACTTGATTTTTCATCAGTACTGTGAATGACAAGCCCACTGAATCTAGTTTAATAATCTTTATACTCAGCAGGTAGAGAGGCCTAGGTACTTCAAATCAGTGCTTAATTTGAGCAGGATCATGCCAGAACAGGATCCGGCACCGTTCCGTTCTGGACTGTTTTGTTCCGGAACCTACTTGGCCGAATCCGGTACCTCTCGTGCCATGAAAAATAATTTTCACTTTTTGCTATGTAACAATTATAATAAAAGCGATCAAAGTTCATTCGAGTTGCCTCTTCGTCAATTATCCTGCCCCCTCATCTCTCCAGAGTTGCACTTCATCATGTGTTTCCTTATAGAATCATAGCTGCATGAAGGGTTCTGGAGGAATTTTCTAAAGTTACGGAATTACTGCTGTCTGTTCAGAAATAAATTAAATCATTCAGAATAGCCTAATACGTCATGAGAAACCCTATAATTTAGCTACAAAGGACCAATGGCCCCTGTTTTTAAATAGCCTAGCTGCGGATTGTAGCCCAATAACAAAGAATAGCCTACAGTCGGGAACGCGAGGCAAATCTGTCAGTGAAAAAACAGCACGCAGACAAAACAGGCCTTTTGCAATATTTCAAATACAATCGAGGGAAAACACAGGTTGAAAAGCAATGACTCTTGCTGAAAAGATAAGACTATGCTGTAGACTACCAAAATATTTGATCAACTCCCAAACATTGTTTTACAAAACAGAGAGAGGGAGAGATAGGCTTTTGACACGAGCGCATCGACAATCTCCAGCGAGTGAGCTGCGCATCATTGGGTGAGTCAGTGAAACTGGAAAGCATTTTTAGGACTAATTTCCTCCTCATATTGTAGCCTACTATATGTTTCTCCACAAACCTAGGCCTATAGGCTATTGATGGATTCAAGACAAGGTCGTTTTTATTGATCTCAGATACTAAGTTTGTCAGTGTCAAAGTAGCCTGCCATTTCGATCATTTGTGCGGATTAAAAAAAGATAATGCCAAAGTCTCCAGTCATGTAAAATTATGTAGAATTGCACGAAATGCGGTTTTAAAAAGGCCAACACTTTCCCGGACCCTAGGCTACTAAAAATGTTCCCCATGTGTGCACCTTCTGTAAATGGCTCTACCCAAATGTGATGATATGCGTGAGTTCTCATATCTCATGAGTTCTGGTACCACAGAACCCCCCTCTAGCACCCATCCATCCTTCGGGACAGCTGGGTCCTGACAGACGTTGGCATCACCCCTAGCAGTGCCATCTGCTGCCTGCTGAAGGTACCAGCCGAACACCTAGCTGTTTCTACCGTGCTTGAAAATGCATATCAAAGTGAGCTGGCTATTGCTTGAAACAGCTTCATACTATCATTAACATAAAGTGTTTCAGATATAGTGTGGTAATATATAGTATGGTTATATAGTATGGTTAAATAGTATGGTTATATAGTATGATTATATATATTATGGTGATATAGAGTGTGGTAATATATAGTATGGTGATATATTATGATTATATAGTATGGTTATATAGTATGATTATATAGTATGGTTATATAGTATGATTAGGTGATTTAGTTAATTCAAACAGGTGCCATTAATACAGGTAATGAGTGGAGGACAGAGGAGCCTCTTAAAGAAGAAGTTACAGGTCTGTGAGAGCCAGAAATCTTGCTTGTTTGTAGGTGACCAAATACTTATTTTCCACCATAATTTGCAAATAAATTCATTAAAAATCCTACAATGTGATTTTTCTGGATTTTTTTTCTCATTTTGTCTGTTACGGGCCTCTCTCATCTTTTTAAGTGGGAGAACTTGCACAATTGGTGGCTGACTAAATACTTTTTTGCCCCACTGTATAGTGTGGTGGTATATAGTATGGTGATATATATAGTATTTTGAGGTCACCCTGCTTGAGACTTAAAGTAATATTGCCCTTGCTCAACCAAGACCATGGTTATGGTAGAGTGATTGGTTAGTAAGAACACTGCTTCGTGAGTGTGAAGTGTTGTTGTACAGAGGTCCCTGGGTACATGTCCAGAGCCAGACAGGGACAGAACTCACTCTGTTCCACAAAGTTCTGTGGAAGATTTGCTAACAGAGGAGAGTGGTTATGTATCTAAGTACAAATTTAACCATCAGAATAATGTTTATTTGTGTTCCTTACTCCTTACTTACACATCCCATCATTGACATAGTCAAAGCCAGACCTTCTGTCTGTCTCTCCTTCTTGCTGGTTGACTAGAGTGGAACTCTATAGTATTGTATGGTTGACCTGGGATAGAGCTGAAATGTGGCCCGATGTAGTGTTGCCTTTGTACCTAACACCCTTACAGTCATAAACCTTTCCCCATGTAATCGCCTCGACCTCAGTCTGGTGTTCGCTAACAGTATCTGAAGAGTCTGTATACCCAGTGGTGTATAGTACAGTAGAGCACAGCAGACTACAGTAAAGTACAGCAGACAGAGTACAGCAGAGTACAACAGAGTACAGCAGACAGAGTACAGCAGAGTACAGCAGAGTACAGCAGACTACAGTAAAGTACAGTAGAGCACAGCAGACAGAGTACAACAGAGTACAGTAGAGTACAGTAGAGCACAGCAGAGTACAGCAGACTACAGAGTACAGCAGACTACAGAGTACAGCAGACTACAGAGTACAGCAGACTACAGTAGAGCACAGCAGAGTACAGCAGACAGAGTACAACAGAGTACAGTAGAGTACAGTAGAGCACAGCAGAGTACAGCAGACTACAGAGTACAGCAGACTACAGAGTACAGCAGACTACAGAGTACAGCAGACTACAGTAGAGCACAGCAGAGTACAGCAGACAGAGTACAGCAGAGTACAGTAGAGTACAGTAGAGCACAGCAGGCCGTATAGTAGGAGAAGAAGAGGCCCTTTGGGTTCATTGAAATACATATTCATAATATTTCTGTTAACAATTTAATCTGCACCCAGATTAGTCTTCAATTTAATTTTCACCCAGATTAGTCTTCAATTTAATTTTCACCCAGATTAGTCTTCAATTTAATTTTCGCCCAGATTAGTGTTCAATTTAATCTGCACCCAGATTAGTGTTCAATGTGATAGAACAAAACTCAGTACAGCACATTAATTAGAAAATGTTGTTACAAATTTGAGCCACGAGATGGTGGTAGATTATAAGTTTAAATAGCATGGACCTTTGATTTGTCTCTGGATAGAAATTGCCCTTGGGCACATATCTAGGATCAGTTTACTCTCACCAAATCCTAACCTTTACCATTAGCAGTAAAAACACAAACCAGACCTAAGATCAGTGCAAAGGAGCCACTTCATCTTACCCCTGTAATTATATGACTCCTAACTTATATATACTGAGTGTACCAAACATTAGAAACACCTTCCTAATATTGAGTTGCACCCCGCCTTTTGCCATCAGAACAGCCTCAATTCGTTGGGGCATGGACTCTACAAGGTGTTTGAAAGCGTTCCCCAGGGATGCTGGCCCATGTTGACTCCAATGCTTCCAACAGTTGTGCCAAGTTGGCTGGATGTTCTTTGGGTGGTGGACCACACAGGAAACTGTTGAGTGTGAAAAACCCCAGCAGCATTGTAGTTCTTGACACAAACCGGTGCACCTGGCACCTACTACCCCGTTCAAAGACACTTGAATATTTTGTCTTGCCCATTCACCCTCTGAATGGCACACATACACAATCTATGCCTCAATTGTCTCAAGGCTTAAAAATCCTTCTTTAACCTGTCCGCTCCCCTACATCTACACTGAAGTGGATTTAACAAGTGACATCATTAAGGGATCATAGCTTTCACCTAGATTCACCTGGTCAGTCTTTGTCATGGAAAGAACAGGTGTTCATAATGTTTTGTTTACTCGGTGTATAAACACAACATAGGTATTTATGTAAAACAAGTGAATTTACTGTATGTCCATGGTCTTATACTTCAGCGGGAGCCGGTGGTGCATGTGTTCAGTGCCGTGAAGGGGGAGACCCTCTCAGTCTTGGGCACTGTGTTTCTCCTGAGTACGTCTGTGGCCAGGCTCATGACCCTGGTGTCCCAGCAGTGTGGGCTTCCCGTCAGCTCCTTCAGACTGAGCTCTCCCACCGGCCTGCAAATCTACGACTGCAACCGGCTGCACGACTACGCCATTGACCTGGGTATGGCCTTCCTTGTGCAGTAGATCAATGGTCCTCTGGCTCAACACCTTATGGATGTAACACAGAGACAAATGGACTGTATGGAACACATTCTTGGTTCATGGAAACCAGGAGGACAACCTGCATGTGTCTCTGTCTCCCAGGGGCTACTCTACGGTTGGACACCTGGGATGGGTGGGCGGAGTTCCTCAGAGGCTGCTTCCTGGGACACAGACTGACCGTCCAACGACACCTGTCTAGGGAGAGACCTGTGAGGAGGTCAGAATACACATCTACACACTGAACTGTATGATAGACTTACTATCAACAGTGATGGTACTGAACCTTTATATAGCTTACAATGATGGTACTGACCCTGTATATAGCTTATATTCTCGTGTTTTTTTCCTTCATACGTTTTTTCTCTTACCCTGATATTTAATACTGCATTGTGGGAAAGAGCTTGCAAGTAAGCATTTTACTGTACTGTTTTATAACCCACTGTATCTTGTGAACTTGACAAAATAAATAAATAAATACATATAAATACATTGATTCTGTATTATTCCAGGTTCCAGCTCCGGGTGGCACTCTACATCGCTGCTTCTCTGGGCCACCTGGACCTGGCCGGCTGGCTGCTGGAGAGGGGGGTGCGTGTCATTGAGCCGGTGGGGGTTCACCCTTACCGTCAGTGGTGCCACCAGACGGCCCACCCCGACGTCGCCAAGTGTCCCGCTGTCGCCTCCATCGAGCGCGGCCAGCTCACCATCCTCAAACTCTTTATTGCCAGCAGCGTTCTGACCCTTGCCTGTCGGGATCCCCAGGGTCGCGACCCCCTGAGGATCGCCCTTCAATACGGCCACAGGGAGTGTGTGAGTCACCTGGCCACCAAGCTGTGCTCTGTGGTATTCCTCCCAGGTATGGCCCTGCCCATGCGGACATACCTCCAGATAAAGGGCTGGGTGAGGCTGGGGCAGAGGAGGGCAGCATCCAGGCACTGCATGGGCCTCAACAGGGCTCCGTTCAGGACCAGGGTGGGCGACACGGTCCTGGTGGACGGCTTCACCCTCCCCAAGATGTCTTCCAAGCCCAGGAGGAGTGAGGCCAAGGCGGGTATCAGGGTGATGTCCACAGCCTCTCAAAGTTTGACCCCCATCAACTGCCCATCTCATGTAACCTGCCCGCTCCGCGCCCTGGCATCCCAGGATAAACCTCTTCAACTACCGAAGCAACACCCTGTGGCCACGAGTGATGAAAGAGAGAAGAAGAGGGGATGTGGAGGGAAGGGATGTGAGGAGGATGAGAGTGGGGATCAGAACAGCAACCAATGGAGGAGCAGAGTCCCGCTCCCGCCCATTTCCAGAGACACCAATCTCAGACCTGTGTTTGCCTCGCCAAACTCCGCCCAGATACTCACCACCTCACTGGAGGCCTTTTCTCTCCACTGCGACCGCACACCCAGAGAAAACGCCATATACTGTTTGGCCTTGGCCAGGTTAGTCCAAGTTTAAATGACAGCTACGGTGAATATGAATATTTCTCTGGAGGTTTCTTATGAAAGGTGTGAATACTGTCAGAAGAAGCCTCCTATAATCAGTGGTGGTGGGGGGGGGAACACATGTAAAAGCTGTTTACACACTTTTTATTTTATTTTGTTCAAGCATTTACCCACCTTTTGTGGAAGATGCATTGAAAGTAGAGGGAGCGTTACTTCTTTAATCCTGAACGGCAATCAGCATTTACCAGTCAATGGTTTTACCACTACATCACTGCCTATGATATACCCTTATCCTCCCTGAATAGATTTCAGTACAAACAAATCATGAGCCAACCATCATGCTTAGAAGGTATATAGTCAAATCAACTCAAACTTTAATTTGTCACATGCGCTCAATACAACAAGTGTAGATCTTTCCGTGAAATGTTTACTTTACAAGCCCTTAACAAACAGTGCAGTTCAAGAAGAGTTAAGAGAATATTTACCCAATAAACTAAAGTAACAAATAATAAAACATTTGAACTTTTTTTTAAAAACATTTTAAAACATTTGAACCAGAAGAGGACTGGCCATCCCACATATGCTCTCTCTAATTCTCTCTTTCTTTCTCTCTCTCGGAGGACCTGAGCCCTAGGACCATGCCCCAGGAATACCTGACATGATGACTCCTTGCTGTCCCCAGTCCACCTGACTGTGCTGCTGCTCCAGTTTAAACTATTCTGCCTTATTATTATTCGACCATGCTGGTCATTTATGAACATTTGAACATCTTGACCATGTTCTGTTATAATCTCCACCCGGCACAGCCAGAAGAGGACTGGCCACCCCACATAGCCTGGTTCCTCTCTAGGTTTCTTCCTAGGTTTTGGCCTTTCTAGGGAGTTTTTCCTAGCCACCGTGCTTCTACACCTGCATTGCTTGCTGTTTGGGGTTTTAGGCTGGATTTCTGTACAGCACTTTGAGATATCAGCTGATTTTCGAAGGGCTATATAAATACATTTGATTTGATATAGCTTACAATGATAGTATTGACCCTGTATATAGCTTACAATTATGGTACTGACCCTGTATATAGCTTACAATAATGGTACTGACCCTGTATATAGCTTACAATGATAGTATTGACCCTGTATATAGCTTACAATAATGGTACTGACCCTGTATATAGCTTACAATTATAGTACTGACCCTGTACAGTGCCTTGCGAAAGTATTCGCCCCCCTTGAACTTTGCGAACGTTTGCCACATTTCAGGCTTCAAACATAAAGATATAAAACTGTATTTTTTTGTGAAGAATCAACAACAAGTGGGACACAATCATGAAGTGGAATGACATTTATTGGATATTTCAAACTTTTTTAACAAATCAAAAACTGAAAAATTGGGCGTGCAAAATTATTCAGCCCCTTCACTTTCAGTGCACAAACTCTCTCCAGAAGTTCAGTGAGGATCTCTGAATGATCCAATGTTGACCTAAATGACTAATGATGATAAATACAATCCACCTGTGTGTAATCAAGTCTCCGTATAAATGCACCTGCACTGTGATAGTCTCAGAGGTCCGTTAAAAGCGCAGAGAGCATCATGAAGAACAAGGAACACACCAGGCAGGTCCGAGATACTGTTGTGAAGGATTTGGATTTGGATACAAAAATATTTCCCAAGCTTTAAACATCCCAAGGAGCACTGTGCAAGCGATAATATTGAAATGGAAAGAGTATCAGACCACTGCAAATCTACCAAGACCTGGCCGTCCCTCTAAACTTTCAGCTCATACAAGGAGAAGACTGATCAGAGATGCAGCCAAGAGGCCCATGATCACTCTGGATGAACTGCAGAGATCTACAGCTGAGGTGGGAGACTCTGTCCATAGGACAACAATCAGTCGTATATTGCACAAATCTGGCCTTTATGGAATAGTGGCAAGAAGAAAGACATTTCTTAAAGATATCCATACAAAGTGTTGTTTAAAGTTTGCCACAAGCCACCTGGGAGACACACCAAACATGTGGAAGAAGGTGCTCTGGTCAGATGAAACCAAAATTTAACTTTTTGGCAACAATGCAAAACGTTATGTTTGGCGTAAAAGCAACACAGCTGAACACACCATCCCCACTGTCAAACATGGTGGTGGCAGCATCATGGTTTGGGCCTGCTTTTCTTCAGCAGGGACAGGGAAGATGGTTAAAATTGATGGGAAGATGGATGGAGCCAAATACAGGACCATTCTGGAAGAAAACCTGATGGAGTCTGCAAAAGACCTGAGACTGGGACGGAGATTTGTCTTCCAACAAGACAATGATACAAAACATAAAGCAAAATCTACAATGGAATGGTTCAAAAATAAACATATCCAGGTGTTAGAATGGCCAAGTCAAAGTCCAGACCTGAATCCAATCGAGAATCTGTGGAAAGAACTGAAAACTGCTGTTCACAAATGCTCTCCATCCAACCTCACTGAGCTCGAGCTGTTTTGCAAGGAGGAATGGGAAAAAATGTCAGTCTCTCGATGTGCAAAACTGATAGAGACATACCCCAAGCGACTTACAGCTGTAATCGCAGCAAAAGGTGGCGCTACAAAGTATTAACTTAAGGGGGCTGAATAATTTTGCACGCTTAATTTTTCAGTTTTTTATTTTGTTAAAAAAGTTTGAAATATCCAATAAATGTCGTTCCACTTCATGATTGTGTCCCACTTGTTGTTGATTCTTCACAAAAAAATACAGTTTTATATCTTTATGTTTGAAGCCTGAAATGTGGCAAAAGGTCGCAAAGTTCAAGGGGGCCGAATACTTTCGCAAGGCACTGTACATACTGTATTACCTCAACTACCTCGCACCCATGCACATTGACTCGGTACTGGTACTCCTTGTATATAGCCTTGTTATTGTTATTGTGTTACTATTTAGAAAATATTTTCTTACTTTTTAACTCTGCATTGTTGGGAATGGGCTCGTAATAAAGCATCTCACAGTTGTTTTCGGCGTATGTGACCAATACGATTAGATTCTCATCTGAACAAATGAATGCTCTCGTTGTTATAATGAGGAATTTATTTAAATAATTTGGTTTTCCTTGAAGATTTGAATGTGCTGAGAAAGCCTTTCGTGATGGATCTAGACAATCTGGTGAAAAGGGAGGGTTTGCGACTCTTCTCTTCAAATGGGAAGGACGATGCGATATCATAAATTCCCTCTGGAGAAAAGGAGCCATGAGATGTTGTCATCGTCTCTGCAACGAAAGACCATCCAGCATGCCATCAATTTACATTTTTACTCATTTATCAGACACTCTTATCCAGAGAGACTTACAAGGAGCAATTAGGATGAAGTGCCTTGCTCAAGAGCACATTGACAGATTTTGCCTCGTGAACTCAGGGATTCTGAACCAGCAACCTATCGGTTACTGGCCCAACCTCTTAACCCACTAGGCTACCACCCAGCCCACAGTACAGTATGTCATAGGTAACAACTCAGAGGAGTACAATGTCTTTCCAAATGAATTAGTGGAATGGTAAAGGGATAATGTCTCAGTCTTGACTGAGCAGCAGCCTAAACAGCAGCAGGGCTTACCTGTAAAGTACACAGTAGGGGAAATGTTCTGAGGCTGGTACTCCAGAGACTCTTGAGGACAGAGGTTCTTACTAACATTCTTGGAACCCTGGTTGGTGAGAAAAGGCACATTAAAACAAACTGAAATGTTTTCGATATCTTACAGTACAGCATATCAACTGCAAAGAACCAGTGCAAAGCCATGACACAAAGAATCATATAAAAGGTCAACAGCAGTGTTATTCATGAAAGATGTATGATGTACTATACCTTTGTATTGAAGGTGAGGACCTGCTCTCCAGTACTGCTGATGGTACCCCTTTCCAAATCAAACACGCCTTCTACAATGTCACTGGTGGCCACGCTGGTAGCGGACTCAAAATAACATTTAGCAGTGGCTTTGGTGATCATTTGAAGAATGACCATGCAAGTAGAAGTCTTTGGATCGTTCTGGACTGAAACATCAAAGTTTATGTTTTCATACTCATCTGACCACTGTCTCAGGAAGCACTTCACTGTCTCTTCAGCAAATATCTGGAGAAGCTGAGAGGAGAGCTCCTTGGATATGGCACATTGTTCCTTTCCCCATTTCAGCCTTGAAAGAATGGAGTCTGAAGCACTTTTGGCTGCTTCCAATGTTAAGACCTGTGGAGTGCTGTGGCTGTCCTGAATGGCTATCACTTTATCCACCAATTCATGGCTGAAAATGTGGATGGTCCAAGTGGAAATTATTTTTCTCAATTTCCTAACAGCAGATCGGAGGTCGTCAAGATGAGAAGCACCCTGTCCATTTTCCTGTGTGTTCTCAACACTTTCCACCATAATGTCCACTACCACCCCAGCAGCTTGCCTGACTTTGTCCACAAAGGTTACAGGAAGTAAGTCCTCTGTGTGAAAGAAGTCCTCAATGATTGTGTTTCTAACAATGGGAAAGTCAATCTGAGCAGGAAACTCAGTGGGGATGGGAGTCCCGGGTAAAGCAAAGTGCCATTTCGACTGCCTTAATTTTGAAGTAGGTGTTAGAGAGATGGAGGAGCGTGAAGAAGAGGTATTTCTTGTATTTTGGCTGTCAGCACTCCTACAACGGATCGTGTCAATATCCTCCAGCATGGATCCTGAGAGCTTAGTGGTTTTAGGTAGTAATTTGTGCGGAATGTCCACACAGGCATCGTTTCCACCAGGTCTAACACTGCTCTGGTTGACCTCAAGATGGCCGAGACTTGCTCTTTGTGATGCAGGACTGCTTTGATATGTAAAGATTTGGATTGAACCAAGTGTTGTGTCTGATCTTTGAAGATCTTTTCGGAGAAACTCCGTAATCTTACTTTGCAGACTGTAGTAGATGTTACGAGCAACAGACCAGATCCTTTTCTCAGAAACCTGTCCAGTGGTGAGCAGGGAGGTTCCAGATACCATGTCAGATGATTGGGTGGTCTGGGTGAGCTCCTGCTGGTCTTTCACCATGGTTTGTATAATATCAGTAGATGTGGTGGATGTAGATACAGACTGGAGGTACTTATCTGTTGTACCTTCCTCCACAATGTTAAATGATCTAGAGAGGACCTCACTCACTCCTTTCTCAGCTTTAGTTTGGAACTCATGACTAGAGAGTTTTTGGAGGCTCTTTGTTGAAAGACTGTGGGAAGATGCAATGCCTTTGGAGGCAGCCGTGCTGCAATCTAGACTTACTGGAGAGGTTCGCTCAGGAGAACCTTGGAGACGTTCAAACATGTCTTCACATGGTGTTGGGGACCTTGACAAGGAGATGTCCTTCAGCTGAGACAGAACACCACCTACCAACATGTTGACCTCAAGGGACATATCAGATATTTTCTTTCCTACTGTGGAGAAGCAAGGTGCATTTGATGCCTGATCCTCGCATGAGGTCAAGATTGTTGAAATGACCTCTTTGGTACTATTGGTCAGTAGAGCCTCGTCTGTTTCAGTCCAGAGAAGTTTTGAACTCTCGCTGACACCCCTGTGTAGAGCCACTTCAAGGTTCAAACTGTGCAAGTGAGGCACACTCTTACTAGCTTGCCTCAAGTCCTGGCTTGCCAAACAAATGTGCTCCTTAGTCCCAAGATGTCCAGAGTCCTCTGTGGGTATATGACTAGACGTTCTGCTCAGCATGTCTGACCTCCGCTGATGAATGATGAAGTCCTTTAATGTCTTCTGAATATTGTTATATAAACTAGTGGTAGCAGACCAGATCCTGCTCTGTAGCTTTTGTGCATTTTCCTGGAGGTCAGGTTCTCTCTCCTCTACTTTTGCAGGTTGCGCCATGCTCTGCAGGTCTTCCACAAATGTTTCAATGATGCCAAAGGCAGCAGAATCCGCACAAATATCCTTTGACCATGTGTACTGGTTTTGAATGGAACAAGACCTGGATGCTACAGAATAAGCAGGCTGTGCACTAGTTAAGCTACTGGTGGACTTTTTAACTAGGAACTCACTCACTGCTTGAGTGGCATTTCTCTTAAATTCCTCACTTGAGAGTTTTCTAATACAATCTAACAGACTAGTCAAAGAAGCTGTGGCCTTACTTCTGCTGTCCTCAATTTGACAGGGGAACTCACATACTATTGGTGATGAGGCCCTGGAATGGGCAATATCCCCAAGCTGAGCCAGAACACCCTCTACAAATTTCTCTCTCTCAATAGAGAAGCCTGATCCTTTTTCTCCAACAGTGTACAGGGCGTCCTCCTTTGACATTGCAGTCTTGTACAAGACCAGAAGCTCTGAGATGACTTCTTTGGTGCAAGTTGTCAGAAGGAGCTTGCTTTCTTCTGACTCAGTTTTTGCCCAAAGAAGTTTTGAGCACTCACTTAGGCCTCTTTGTAAAGTAACTTCACCAGTGGACTCTGGCAACTGAGGCTCACTCTTACTGGGCCTATATTTCATGTTTAAGCAAGGAAGTGGAACTGTCTCCTTAAACTCAGCATTTGTGATGTTATCATCAGATGTGACAATGCTCTTTAAGGCACATCGCTGAAGCTTGCCGAAATAATCTTTCAAGTTGTTTTGGATGCTGTGGTAAATGTGAACAGCAGCAGACCAGGCACTCTTCTGTTGGGGACTCTCTTCAGATTCAGCCAAGGACTTCATATCTGACACGAAAGTCTTAACAACTACTGACGCTGCTGAGCCCACTGGGTGAATTGACTCTGTCTTTACAATGCCAGACAATGTTTGACCTGATACAGCACCTGTTAACTCAGACTGAACGACTGAACTAGGAAAGCTCAAACTACTGACTTTTTTGTCAAGAACTCCACTCACTGCTTGTATTGCTGATGTTTGAAACTCCCGGCTAGAGAGTTTTTGGATGCTCTTAGATGTGAGCGTGCAGGAGGAACCAGATTCACTAATATTGTAGCTGCTCTCGTATTTGCTTATCAGGGCATCAAGATCCTCAATGAAGCCAACATGCGATGCCAAAAACGTGATCTTGTCCTTCAGATCTTCCAGCAAATTCTGTTTGTTCTCGTCAACAAAAGCCACCATTGTGTCAGAGATCATGGTCATGACTTGCCCTGTTAGACTCTTGCTCTCTTGGTCAACTTTTTCAAGTTTAGCAGCCAGCTCTCTCACCATGCTCTCAGTCACCTTGGTCTGTGAGTCTCCCCTTACCGGTGTCACTACAGAGGTTTGGCTAGCGGAGGCACTCTTAACGACCACTGATAAGGCCGACTTGACATCTTTAGCCAACTCTGCCATTACAGCAGGGGTTAGCATCATAGAGCCTGCACTTCCAGATGGAGAATTGGACATGCATGCAAGTTTGGAGAGAGAACCTTGCAGGCTGTCCTGTACACAGGTGACAAGGGTGTCCTCTGAGACACCTAAGAGGACTTGTAGCGTCTCAGAGTTGGTTGTTTTCTTCTGCACATCAGACAGAGAGGTTAGAGTCCTTGGGAAAAAAAACGCAGAAATCATCAAAGTCAAACAAATAATATGTAAGGCTGTGATGCACATTCAGTGTGTCAAATACATCTGCACCATTGAAAACAATGAGGAAAACGCTGCTGTTTCTCTGAGAAAAAACCTTAGTGTGATGTCAGCCTAACTGCTTAATTTCTAAAGCCCAATAAAGTATATTTTGTATAAGTCATTTGTATTGAAACTGGCCTGTAGATATCTATCTATCCTGGCAATATCTATCCTCTACAAAAATCCAAATTGCTATAAACTTCAAATACTGTAACTTCTAATAACTTCAAGGACAATCATAAATACAAGGCAGTTTGAAGAAATGTTAAAGGGAAATTTCTAAATGTTTCAACTTCATATTCATCATCTCCAGCACCACCCCAACATCAGCATATGTGAAAAACGGGCATTTCTATGTTTTGTAGTAAAAAAGAAAGAGGAAGATAAGTGTTTTCTATGACATCATCAACCAATTAGTAGGCAATGCCTACTCATAATTGGTTAAAATCACACGATGCACACTGATGATGTCATTAGAATCTAGAGCTGAGCATTTAATCAACATTTTTGTTATTTTTCGGTTTTTAAACAACTAATTGACCGACGTCGGCTCAATTATTTGAATTCCATATAGTTAATTTTTTTCTTCTTCTGTGAGCTCGATGCTCAGTTTCTGTAGAGATAAATCAGATCAAGCACGAACTATGCAATGTAGTAGGGAGTTGTAGTTTCCAACAGGCCAATATTCTACATAGTTTAGCACAGAAAATACGGCAATTAATTCCCATAATCCATTGCACGCCCACTTGCTTGTCCACTCTGTGTGGAGCAGATACGGAAACCTCATTAACTGAGACGGAGAGACGAGAGAATGCATGAGAGAGATAAAAAGCAGTTGCGTTGCGAGGATTCTCTACCTGGAAATACATGATCTAAGTGATTGACAGTTGGTGTTCAGCGGTCATAAAAGTAGGTCTTATTTACTTAGAAGAACTACTAAAATAGTGATTTTGTCAGACAGAATAAGCAGCAGCTCTATAGAGATGAGTTGATGACTTGGAATGAAATAATAAAGTCATCAAATAAATATTTTATATGAGAAAGTAAATGATGGTTGATAAGTCATAAACACTAATGGACAGTCACTACCATCATGGGACTTTTATTCATTGTTTTATTATGTGTTGTTACAGCATTCAACACACATAATCCATAGTGCATTCAATGTCTAAAAAAAGTATTGAAATCCAAAACCGTGATTATTTTTTAAATATTTGAATGGAAACCAAACCAACCTCAAAAAGCACTAATTTCTCAGCACTATTGGAAACAGTTACGTCCCTCTATATTTTTTTTACTACAAAGCATGGAAATGTGTAATTTTCACATATGGTGATGCTGGAGATGAATATGAAGTTGTTAAATTTCCCTTTAAGAACATACCTCATGGCCCCCTTGGGCAGGTAGCTTCCACTGCCCAGACTGCCCTTAGTCAGGTAAATCTCCTTGAATTTAAGTTGTGATTCCTGCACTTCTTCCTCTTCCTCTTCCTGCTCCATACAGTTGGAGGAAGGGTAGGGAGTCGGGATGCGAAAGCTATTGTAAGACTTTCGACTGCCTGGCCTCTTAGGTACACCAGCCTCAGTAAATCTCACGCGGGACTTGGTGTTAGTCTTATCGTCTAACAGACTGGTGAGTGACGCTGTGAGAGATCTCTGTGACAATGGAGAGGAGGCAGCATCTTGGATGCCCAGTAGTTCGTAAAGACCTGGGATGATGATCTGCATCAGCTTGTCCGATAAAAACTGGACAATCCTCAGACACAAGCCGGCAAGCTGATGTTTTGTCAGCTGTATTCCAGAAACAGAAGAAGTGTTTTAAAATGTTGCATAGTGCGTCTTTCAAAAGCTTATGAACAAGGTTAAACATTAGGCAGAGTTTTCATGGTAATCTGATTAAATTGTCAGTAACATGATCTTACCGGGTCAAACATGCCCTCACGAATCCCCCTCCATTGCCTGAAAACAATATTGTTATAAATGTTGTCATATCAGGATGCGTGGCAGAATTGTTTTTATTTAATTATTTGCCTGATCGTGAAGTTATACTTGCTTTGTGTCAGTTGTTTTGGCAAAATTGCAATGTGACAACTTTTCTAGCAATGACATTTTTTTTCCGATTGATCAGTTTCTAATTTGATCCTATTTCCTTGAAGGTGTGATAGTACCAAAGAAAACAGAACATACTTCTCAGTTAGGTTTTGAAGGAAGTCCATAAGTGTCAGATGTTCCACATTGTTGAGCTTCCCCTCTTCTGTGTTTTCCATCACTGAGGTTGCTCTGCTCCTGGTAGAATTGCTCTGCTCCTGGTAGAAATGTAATTATATTGCAAATAATCAAACTTAATAAACAACAAATATCATACTGAAATAATTATTAACTGTTAAAGAGTGGAGGAGCATTGGCAACGTTGGGCCAATTAAACAACTGCAACACAACAGAGATGGTTGTGGTACGTCAACATTGCCAATGATAGCATCACTATAACATTTTATTGGATTAATGTTGTAATATGAAATGACAAGGTCAACTTACCATCTCATTGACAGCTTCATAGGTCAGGTGGTCATCCATCACACAGACAGGCAGGTCTAGAGACTGGGACAAGGCTCTATGGTCATAACCAGGAGAGAATGGAAACATCAGAGCAGTCCCAATGGCAGAATCTAACCACTGTCTTCATGTCAAAGACTCACTCACTCATTTGCTTTGTCAAACCTACCCCTTGGAATGACTTCGATATTAACACGGAATATATTTTGTTATTAAGAGATCTCTCAATAATAATTCTCACAATAGCATATTGGTAGTAGTCAGTGACATATTAAAGCTAAGCAGGGCTGGGTGTAGTTAAAACCCTGGATGGGGTTCGATCCCGGGCTGAGGTGCTGCCTATAGTTTTTTTCTGAAAGTGTATATAATGTTGAAAATCTGACATGGTTTCAAAGGTACAAATTCAACCTATTTTATACAAGGTTTGGCTATGCTGAATTTAGTTTACAATGACATCGTCCTGTGGTTGAAATTTCACCCTCAAAACAACAGTTAGGCCTATACCCCATTATATCCACTACACCCCCCCCCCCCCCCCCCCCCCCCACACACACACACTTTATATTTTACCAATATATATGGAGCCACCAGCCCTAAAGCATGAACATGTTTTTTTGCTAGAAAATGTGGATTAAGAGAAGAAAAATGATCATTTTCGCTAGTTTCAACTAAATAGAAGGGCAACAAGACATTGACAAACTTTGACATATCTGCTTTCACCGGGATTTAAAAACCAAGGCTTTCCGAAAATGTTTACCTCAGCCAGTTTAGAACCCAGGTGTGTCTACAAAACACATGTACTCCTCCATAAGGTTCATGGGTTCCCTATTGTTTTATCCCAGTACAAGAGGGGCAACTGGATTCAGGATTAAACACAAGCAGTCTTTAAGGTATATCTTATTACAGTTTAGGCCTACCTTATTATTTTCTTCCATCTGGCAAAATCATTTTAAGGAATGAAATCTGTTTTGTTGCTAGTATTATTAGTAACTGTAGGAAAATACAGCTGTAGAGTACAAGAATCAGCTACTTTCTGAAGGGCAGCCAAGCTCATAAGCAATTTGGAACCTACAGACAATTATGACAAAATTGGAACGCATGATTGCGTCACAAACGCCTTGTGGTCACATGTTATTTTAGGGCGTGGCTCCGCATTCGTGACCGGTTGTCTTAATGTCATTAAGCAACAACAAAAAAAACATAAATAGCTACTACAATTTCGAAACATGATTTTGTCATCAGTTCAGTACCATTTGTTTGATTTTGTGGACCCACGACTAGACTTTATCCATGTTAGCTAGTTGCTAGCGATGCTAGTCAGCATAGGCTGCTACGTGATAAACAGTTCGCGTTAGCGAATTAGCTACCTAGCTAGCCAGCCTAACAAGCTGTCAAATCCAGTGGGAACCGATGCAACCCTGCTGCCAAATAAGGGCTAGCTCGATGACCCGTGGTAACAGTGAGGTCCCCATGAGTTTCAAGGCTTTAATAAGTGCTATCGTGCAGAAAACGCGAATAAAATACTGGTTGATGAGCTAGCTAAGTTAGCAAGACGGGTATGACCGTTAACAGCGTGCATGCACAAATGCATGACGACACATTGAATATAAGTGAAGCAGGCATGCAGAACGAGATCGCCCCACCAAGCCAGATAGTAGAGGGGTACAACAACGCCGGGACACAGAGGCATAGCTCATACAATTATATTTTGTTCCAGTCAATGACAATACATGTTGAAAAATAAATACCTGCGTCAAATATATGGCATCGCATGCTAGTGAAAAGATAGCCTGCATGAATTTTAAAATAAATCCGGTGACCACTAGATGTCCTCGTATATCCACATTTAGATCAAATATACTTTATTTTTCATCAGTACTGTGAATGACAAGCCCACTGAATCTAGTTTAATAATCTTTATACTCAGCAGGTAGAGGCCTAGGTACTTCAAATCAGTGCTTAATTTGAGCAGGATCATGCCAGAACAGGATCCGGCACCTTTCCATTCTGGACTGTTTTGTTCCGGAACATACTTGGCCGAATCCGGTACCTCTCGTGCCATGAAAAATAATTTTCACTTTTTGCTATGTAACAATTATAATAAAAGCGATCAAAGTTCGAGTTGCCTCTTCGTCAATTATCCTGCTCCCTCATCTCTCCAGAGTTGCACTTCATCATTTGTTTCCTTATAGAATCATAGCTGCATGAAGGGTTCTGGAGGAATTTTCTAAAGTTACGGAATTACTGCTGTCTGTTCAGAAATAAATTAAATCATTCAGAATAGCCTAATACGTCATGAGAAACCCTATAATTTAGCTACAGAGGACCAATAGCTTCTTTTTTTAAATAGCCTAGCTGCGGATTGTAGCCCAATAACAAAGAATAGCCTACAGTCGGGAACGCGAGGCAAATCTGTCAGTGAAAAAAACAGCACGCAGACAAAACAGGCCTTTTGCAATATTTCAAATACAATCGAGGGAAAACACAGGTTGAAAAGCAATGACTCTTGCTGAAAAGATAAGACTATGCTGTAGACTACCAAAATATTTGATCAAAACCCAAACATTGTTTTACAAAACAGAGAGAGAGAGATAGGCTTTTGACACGAGCGCATCGACAATCTCCAGCGAGTGAGCTGCGCATCATTGGGTGAGTCAGTGAAACTGGAAAGCATTTTTAGGACTAATTTCCTCCTCATATTGTAGCCTACTATATGTTTCTCCACAAACATAGGCCTATAGGCTATTGATGGATTCAAGACAAGGTCGTTTTTATTGATCTCAGATACTAAGTTTGTCAGTGTCAAAGTATCCTGCCATTTCGCTCATTTGTGCGGATTAAAAAAAAGATAATGCCAAAGTCTCCAGTCATGTAAAAGGATGTAGAATTGCACGAAATGCGGTTTTAAAAAGGCCAACACTTTCCCAGACCCTAGGCTACTAAAAATGTTCCCCATGTGTGCACCTTCTATAAGTGGCTCTACCCAAATGTGATGATATCAAATCAAATGTATTTATATAGCTGATATCTCAAAGTGCTGTACAGAAACCCATTCTAAAACCCCAAACAGCAAGCAATGCAGGTGATGATATGCGTTCAATGCTCTATTACAAAAGGTGATCTTTTTTTTCATGAGTTCTGGTACCACAGAACCCCCCCTCTAGCACCCACTCTTTGTTCTAGCACCTCCCAATTTACAAATTAAGCTCTGCTTCAAATTTTTATTTTACAAGGCAAGTCAGTTAAGAACAAATTCTTATTTTCAATAAAGGCCTAGGAACAGTGGGTTAACTGCCCTATAGCAATAAGGCACCTCGGGCTTCCCTAGTAGCGCAGTCTAAGGTCTAAGGCACTGCGTAGTACTAGCTGTGCCACTAGAGATCCTGGTTCAAGTCCAAGCTCTGTCGCAGCCGGCCGTGACTGGGAGACCCATGGGGCGGCGTACAATTGGCCCAGCATCATCCGGTTTAGTGGAGGGTTTGGCCCGGCAGGGGTGTTCTTGTCCCATCACGCACTAGTGACTCCTATGGCGGGCCAGGCGCAGTGCACGCAGCAGTGCACGCTGACACGGTCGACACCACTTAACCTGGAAGCCAGGTTCCAGGTTAAGCGGGCATGGTGTCATGAAGCAGTGTGGCTTGGCTTGGCTGGGTTGTGTTTCGGAGGACTCTCTCCTCTCCCAAGTTGTAGCAATGGGACAATTGGATACCACTAAATTGAAAAAAAAAAAAAAGTCACCTTGGGGGTTTGTGGTATATGGCCAAGATACCACACCTCCTTGGGCCTTATTTCTTAATTGTACACAATTGGACACTTTTACAATTATTGTGTGGCTTTTTGGCTCCTTGTGTTTCCAATCTTCTTCCTCTGGCAGGATTACTTCCACGTGCAACTGTCAGATGACAAGCAGGTGAGGTACTTCCTGGAGCTGAGCTATGCTGGTGCCATCCTTCGGGACAGCTGGGTCCTGACAGACGTTGGCATCACCCCTAGCAGTGCCATCTGCTGCCTGCTGAAGGTACCAGCCGAACACCTAGCTGTTTCTACCCGTGCTTGAAAATGCATATCAAAGTGAGCTGGCTATTGCTTGAAACAGCTTCATACTATCATTAACATAAAGTGTTTCAGATATAGTGTGGTAATATATAGTATGGGGATATACAGTGCCTTGCGAAAGTTCAATTGGGCCGAATACTTTCGCATGGCACTGTATATAGCATGGTGATATACAGTGTGGTGATATATAGTATGGTTAAATATTATGGTTATATAGTATGATTATATATATATTATGGTGATATAGAGTGTGGTAATATATAGTATGGTTATATAGTATGATTATATAGTATGGTTATATAGTAGGATTAGGTGATTTAGTTAATTCAAACAGGAGCCATTAATACAGGTAACGAGTGGAGGACAGAGGAGCCTCTTAAAGAAGAAGTTACAGGTCTGTGAGAGCCAGAAATCTTGCTTGTTTGTAGGTGACCAAATACTTATTTTCCACCATAATTTCCACCATAATTTGCAAATAAATTCATTAAAAATCCTACAATGTGATTTTTCTGGATTTTTGTACCTATGAAGTGTACCTATGATGAAAATTACAGGCCTCTCTCATCTTTTTAAGTAGGAGAACTTGCACAATTGGTGGCTGACTAAATACTTTTTTGCCCCACTGTATAGTGTGGTGGTATATAGTATGGTGATATATAGTATGTTGAGGTCACCCTGCTTGAGACTTAAAGTAAAATTGCCCTTGCTCAACCAAGACCATGGTTATGGTAGAGTGATTGGTTAGTAAGCACACTGCTTTATACCGAGACCATGGTTATGGTAGAGTGATTGGTTAGTAAGAACACTGCTTCGTGAGTGTGAAGTGTTGTTGTACAGAGGTCCCTGGGTACATGTCCAGAGCCAGACAGGGACAGAACTCACTCTGTTCCACAAAGTTCTGTGGAAGATTTGCTAACAAAAGAGAGTGGTTATGTATCTAAGTACAAATGTAACCATCAGAATAATGTTTATTTGTGTTCCTTACTCCTTACTTACACATCCCATCATTGACATAGTCAAAGCCAGACCTTCTGTCTGTCTCTCCTTCTTGCTGGTTGACTAGAGTGGAAATCTATAGTATTGTATGGTTGACCTGGGATAGAGCTGAAATGTGGCCCGATGTAGTGTTGCCTTTGTACCAAACACCCTTACAGTCATAAACCTTTTCCCCATGTAATCGCCTCGACCTCAGTCTGGTGTTCGCTAACAGTATCTGAAGAGTCTGTATACCCAGTGGTGTATAGTACAGTAGAGCACAGCAGAGTACAGTAGAGTACAGTAGAGCACAGCAGGCCGTATAGTAGGAGAAGAAGAGGCCCTTTGGGTTCATTGAAATACATATTCATAATATTTCTGTTAACAATTTAATCTGCACCCAGATTAGTCTTCAATTTAATCTGCACCCAGATTAGTCTTCAATTTAATTTTCACCCAGATTAGTGTTCAATTTAATCTGCACCCAGATTAGTCTTCAATTTAATTTTCACCCAGATTAGTGTTCAATTTAATCTGCACCCAGATTAGTGTTCAATGTGATAGAACAAAACTCAGTACAGCACATTAATTAGAAAATGTTGTTACGAATTTGTGCCACGAGATGGTGGTAGATTATACATTTAAATAGCATGGACATTTGATTTGTCTCTGGATAGAAATTGCCCTTGGGCACAGATCAGTTTACTCTCACCAAATCCTAACCTTTACCATTAGCAGTAAAAACACAAACCAGACCTAAGATCAGTGCAAAGGAGCCACTTCATCTTACCCCTGTAATTATATGACTCCTAACTTATATATACTGAGTGTACCAAACATTAGAAACACCTTCGTAATATTGAGTTGCACCCCGCCTTTTGCCATCAGAACAGCCTCAATTCGTTGGGGCATGGACTCTACAAGGTGTTTGAAAGCGTTCCCCAGGGATGCTGGCCCATGTTGACTCAGTGCCGTGACGGGGGAGACCCTCTCAGTCTTGGGCACTGTGTTTCTCCTGAGTACGTCTGTGGCCAGGCTCATGACCCTGGTGTCCCAGCAGTGTGGGCTTCCCGTCAGCTCCTTCAGACTGAGCTCTCCCACCGTCCTGCAACTCTACGACTGCAACCGGCTGCACGACTACGCCATTGACCTGGGTATGGCCTTCCTTGTGCAGTAGATCAATGGTCCTCTGGCTCAACACCTTATGGATGTAACACAGAGACAAATGGACTGTATGGAACACATTCTTGGTTCATGGAAACCAGGAGGACAACCTGCATGTGTCTCTGTCTCCCAGGGGCTACTCTACGGTTGGACACCTGGGATGGGTGGGCGGAGTTCCTCAGAGGCTGCTTCCTGGGACACAGACTGACCGTCCAACGACACCTGTCTAGGGAGAGACCTGTGATGAGGTCAGAATACACATCTACACACTGAACTGTATGATAGACTTACTATCAACAGTGATGGTACTGAACCTTTATATAGCTTACAATGATAGTACTGACCCTGTATATAGCTTACAATGATGGTACTGAACCTTTATATATCTGCATCTGTCCTCGTGCTCCTAGACCTTAGTGCTGCTTTTGATACCATCGATCACCACATTCTTTTGGAGAGATTGGAAACCCAAATTGGTCTACACGGACAAGTTCTGGCCTGGTTTAGATCTTATCTGTCGGAAAGATATCAGTTTGTCTCTGTGAATGGTTTGTCCTCTGACAAATCAACTGTACATTTTGGTGTTCCTCAAGGTTCCGTTTTAGGACCACTGTTGTTTTCACTATATATTTTACCTCTTGGGGATGTTATTCGAAAACATAATGTTAACTTTCACTGCTATGCGGATGACACACAGCTGTACATTTCAATGAAACATGGTGAAGCCCCAAAATTGCCCTTGCTAGAAGAATGTGTTTCAGACATAAGGAAGTGGATGGCTGCAAACTTTCTACTTTTAAACTTGGACAAAACAGAGATGCTTGTTCTAGGTCCCAAGAAACAAAGAGATCTTCTGTTGAATCTGACAATTAATCTTAATGGTTGTACAGTCGTCTCAAATAAAACTGTGAAGGTCACTTCTAGGTTAGACTACTGCAATGCTCTACTTTCCGGCTACCCGGATAAAGCACTAAATAAACTTCAGTTAGTGCTAAATACGGCTGCTAGAATCCTGACTAGAACCAAAAAATGTGATCATATTACTCCAGTGCTAGCCTCTCTACACTGGCTTCCTGTCAAAGCAAGGGCTGATTTCAAGGTTTTACTGCTAACCTACAAAGCATTACATGGGCTTGCTCCTACCTATCTCTCTGATTTGGTCCTGTCGTACATACCTACACGTACGCTACGGTCACAAGACGCAGGCCTCCTAATTGTCCCTAGAATTTCTAAGCAAACAGCTGGAGGCAGGGCTTTCTCCTATAGAGCTCCATTTTTATGGAACGGTCTGCCTACCCATGTCAGAGTTGCAAACTCGGTCTCAACCTTTAAGTCTTTACTGAAGAATCATCTCTTCAGTGGGTCATATGATTGAGTGTAGTCTGGCCCAGGAGTGGGAGGGTGAACGGAAAGGCTCTGGAGCAACGAACCGCCCTTGCTGTCTCTGCCTGGTCGGTTCCCCTCTTTCCACTGGGATTCTCTGCCTCTAACCCTATTTCAGGGGCTGAGTCACTGGCTTACTGGGGCTCTCTCATGCCGTCCCTGGAGGGGGTGCGTCACCTGAGTGGGTTGATTCACTGATGTGGTCATCCTGTCTGGGTTGGCGCCGTGTCATGGCGGAGGTCTTTGTGGGCTATACTCAGCCTTGTCTCAGGATGGTAAGTTGGTGGTTGAAGTTATCCCTCTAGTGGTGTGGGGGCTGTGCTTTGGCAAAGTGGGTGGGGTTATATCCTTCCTGTTTGGCCCTGTCCGGGGGTGTCCTCGGATGGGGCCACAGTGTCTCCTGACCCCTCCTGTCTCAGCCTCCAGTATTTATGCTGCAGTAGTTTATGTGTCGGGGGGCTAGGGTCAGTTTGTTATATCTGGAGTACTTCTCCTGTCCTATTCAGTGTCCTGTGTGAATCTAAGTGTGCGTTCTCTAATTCTCTCCTTCTCTCTTTCTCTCTCTCGGAGGACCTGAGCCCTAGGACCATGCCCCAGGACTACCTGACATGATGACTCCTTGCTGTCCCCAGTCCACCTGGCCGTGCTGCTGCTCCAGTTTCAACTGTTCTGCCTTATTATTATTCAACCATGCTGGTCATTTATGAACATTTGAACATCTTGGCCATGTTCTGTTATAATCTCCACCCGGCACAGCCAGAAGAGGACTGGCCATCCCACATATGCTCTCTCTAATTCTCTCTTTCTTTCTCTCTCTCGGAGGACCTGAGCCCTAGGACCATGCCCCAGGAATACCTGACATGATGACTCCTTGCTGTCCCCAGTCCACCTGACTGTGCTGCTGCTCCAGTTTAAACTATTCTGCCTTATTATTATTCGACCATGCTGGTCATTTATGAACATTTGAACATCTTGACCATGTTCTGTTATAATCTCCACCCGGCACAGCCAGAAGAGGACTGGCCACCCCACATAGCCTGGTTCCTCTCTAGGTTTCTTCCTAGGTTTTGGCCTTTCTAGGGAGTTTTTCCTAGCCACCGTGCTTCTACACCTGCATTGCTTGCTGTTTGGGGTTTTAGGCTGGATTTCTGTACAGCACTTTGAGATATCAGCTGATGTACGAAGGGCTATATAAATACATTTGATTTGATATAGCTTACAATGATAGTATTGACCCTGTATATAGCTTACAATTATGGTACTGACCCTGTATATAGCTTACAATAATGGTACTGACCCTGTATATAGCTTACAATGATAGTATTGACCCTGTATATAGCTTACAATAATGGTACTGACCCTGTATATAGCTTACAATTATAGTACTGACCCTGTACAGTGCCTTGCGAAAGTATTCGCCCCCCTTGAACTTTGCGAACTTTTGCCACATTTCAGGCTTCAAACATAAAGATATAAAACTGTATTTTTTTGTGAAGAATCAACAACAAGTTGGACACAATCATGAAGTGGAATGACATTTATTGGATATTTCAAACTTTTTTAACAAATCAAAAACTGAAAAATTGGGCGTGCAAAATTATTCAGCCCCTTCACTTTCAGTGCAGCAAACTCTCTCCAGAAGTTCAGTGAGGATCTCTGAATGATCCAATGTTGACCTAAATGACTAATGATGATAAATACAATCCACCTGTGTGTAATCAAGTCTCCGTATAAATGCACCTGCACTGTGATAGTCTCAGAGGTCCGTTAAAAGCGCAGAGAGCATCATGAAGAACAAGGAACACACCAGGCAGGTCCGAGATACTGTTGTGAAGGATTTGGATACAAAAATATTTCCCAAGCTTTAAACATCCCAAGGAGCACTGTGCAAGCGATAATATTGAAATGGAAAGAGTATCAGACCACTGCAAATCTACCAAGACCTGGCCGTCCCTCTAAACTTTCAGCTCATACAAGGAGAAGACTGATCAGAGATGCAGCCAAGAGGCCCATGATCACTCTGGATGAACTGCAGAGATCTACAGCTGAGGTGGGAGACTCTGTCCATAGGACAACAATCAGTCGTATATTGCACAAATCTGGCCTTTATGGAATAGTGGCAAGAAGAAAGACATTTCTTAAAGATATCCATACAAAGTGTTGTTTAAAGTTTGCCACAAGCCACCTGGGAGACACACCAAACATGTGGAAGAAGGTGCTCTGGTCAGATGAAACCAAAATTTAACTTTTTGGCAACAATGCAAAACGTTATGTTTGGCGTAAAAGCAACACAGCTGAACACACCATCCCCACTGTCAAACATGGTGGTGGCAGCATCATGGTTTGGGCCTGCTTTTCTTCAGCAGGGACAGGGAAGATGGTTAAAATTGATGGGAAGATGGATGGAGCCAAATACAGGACCATTCTGGAAGAAAACCTGATGGAGTCTGCAAAAGACCTGAGACTGGGACGGAGATTTGTCTTCCAACAAGACAATGATACAAAACATAAAGCAAAATCTACAATGGAATGGTTCAAAAATAAACATATCCAGGTGTTAGAATGGCCAAGTCAAAGTCCAGACCTGAATCCAATCGAGAATCTGTGGAAAGAACTGAAAACTGCTGTTCACAAATGCTCTCCATCCAACCTCACTGAGCTCGAGCTGTTTTGCAAGGAGGAATGGGAAAAAATGTCAGTCTCTCGATGTGCAAAACTGATAGAGACATACCCCAAGCGACTTACAGCTGTAATCGCAGCAAAAGGTGGCGCTACAAAGTATTAACTTAAGGGGGCTGAATAATTTTGCACGCTTAATTTTTCAGTTTTTTATTTTGTTAAAAAAGTTTGAAATATCCAATAAATGTCGTTCCACTTCATGATTGTGTCCCACTTGTTGTTGATTCTTCACAAAAAAATACAGTTTTATATCTTTATGTTTGAAGCCTGAAATGTGGCAAAAGGTCGCAAAGTTCAAGGGGGCCGAATACTTTCGCAAGGCACTGTACATACTGTATTACCTCAACTACCTCGCACCCATGCACATTGACTCGGTACTGGTACTCCTTGTATATAGCCTTGTTATTGTTATTGTGTTACTATTTAGAAAATATTTTCTTACTTTTTAACTCTGCATTGTTGGGAATGGGCTCGTAATAAAGCATCTCACAGTTGTTTTCGGCGTATGTGACCAATACGATTAGATTCTCATCTGAACAAATGAATGCTCTCGTTGTTATAATGAGGAATTTATTTAAATAATTTGGTTTTCCTTGAAGATTTGAATGTGCTGAGAAAGCCTTTCGTGATGGATCTAGACAATCTGGTGAAAAGGGAGGGTTTGCGACTCTTCTCTTCAAGTGGGAAGGACGATGCGATATCATAAATTCCCTCTGGAGAAAAGGAGCCATGAGATGTTGTCATCGTCTCTGCAACGAAAGACCATCCAGCATGCCATCAATTTACATTTTTACTCATTTATCAGACACTCTTATCCAGAGAGACTTACAAGGAGCAATTAGGATGAAGTGCCTTGCTCAAGAGCACATTGACAGATTTTGCCTCGTGAACTCAGGGATTCTGAACCAGCAACCTATCGGTTACTGGCCCAACCTCTTAACCCACTAGGCTACCACCCAGCCCACAGTACAGTATGTCATAGGTAACAACTCAGAGGAGTACAATGTCTTTCCAAATGAATTAGTGGAATGGTAAAGGGATAATGTCTCAGTCTTGACTGAGCAGCAGCCTAAACAGCAGCAGGGCTTACCTGTAAAGTACACAGTAGGGGAAATGTTCTGAGGCTGGTACTCCAGAGACTCTTGAGGACAGAGGTTCTTACTAACATTCTTGGAACCCTGGTTGGTGGGAAAAGGCACATTAAAACAAACTGAAATGTTTTCGATATCTTACAGTACAGCATATCAACTGCAAAGAACCAGTGCAATGCCATGACACAAAGAATCATATAAAAGGTCAACAGCAGTGTTATTCATGAAAGATGTATGTGTACTATACCTTTGTATTGAAGGTGAGGACCTGCTCTCCAGTACTGCTGATGGTATCCCTTTCCAAATCAAACACGCCTTCTACAATGTCACTGGTGGCCACGCTGGTAGCGGACTCAAAATAACATTTAGCAGTGGCTTTGGTGATCATTTGAAGAATGACCATGCAAGTAGAAGTCTTTGGATCGTTCTGGACTGAAACATCAAAGTTTATGTTTTCATACTCATCTGACCACTGTCTCAGGAAGCACTTCACTGTCTCTTCAGCAAATATCTGGAGAAGCTGAGAGGAGAGCTCCTTGGATATGGCACATTGTTCCTTTCCCCATTTCAGCCTTGAAAGAATGGAGTCTGAAGCACTTTTGGCTGCTTCCAATGTTAAGACCTGTGGAGTGCTGTGGCTGTCCTGAATGGCTATCACTTTATCCACCAATTCATGGCTGAAAATGTGGATGGTCCAAGTGGAAATTATTTTTCTCAATTTCCTAACAGCAGATCGGAGGTCGTCAAGATGAGAAGCACCCTGTCCATTTTCCTGTGTGTTCTCAACACTTTCCACCATAATGTCCACTACCACCCCAGCAGCTTGCCTGACTTTGTCCACAAAGGTTACAGGAAGTAAGTCCTCTGTGTGAAAGAAGTCCTCAATGATTGTGTTTCTAACAATGGGAAAGTCAATCTGAGCAGGAAACTCAGTGGGGATGGGAGTCCCGGGTAAAGCAAAGTGCCATTTCGACTGCCTTAATTTTGAAGTAGGTGTTAGAGAGATGGAGGAGCGTGAAGAAGAGGTATTTCTTGTATTTTGGCTGTCAGCACTCCTACAACGGATCGTGTCAATATCCTCCAGCATGGATCCTGAGAGCTCAGTGGTTTTAGGTAGTAATTTGTGCGGAATGTCCACACAGGCATCGTTTCCACCAGGTGTAACACTGCTCTGGTTGACCTCAAGATGGCCGAGACTTGCTCTTTGTGATGCAGGACTGCTTTGATATGTAAAGATTTGGATTGAACCAAGTGTTGTGTCTGATCTTTGAAGATCTTTTCGGAGAAACTCCGTAATCTTACTTTGCAGACTGTAGTAGATGTTACGAGCAACAGACCAGATCCTTTTCTCAGAAACCTGTCCAGTGGTGAGCAGGGAGGTTCCAGATACCATGTCAGATGATTGGGTGGTCTGGGTGAGCTCCTGCTGGTCTTTCACCATGGTTTGTATAATATCAGTAGATGTGGTGGATGTAGATACAGACTGGAGGTACTTATCTGTTGTACCTTCCTCCACAATGTTAAATGATCTAGAGAGGACCTCACTCACTCCTTTCTCAGCTTTAGTTTGGAACTCATGACTAGAGAGTTTTTGGAGGCTCTTTGTAGAAAGACTGTGGGAAGATGCAATGCCTTTGGAGGCAGCCGTGCTGCAATCTAGACTTACTGGAGAGGTTCGCTCAGGAGAACCTTGGAGACGTTCAAACATGTCTTCACATGGTGTTGGGGACCTTGACAAGGAGATGTCCTTCAGCTGAGACAGAACACCACCTACCAACATGTTGACCTCAAGGGACATATCAGATATTTTCTTTCCTACTGTGGAGAAGCAAGGTGCATTTGATGCCTGATCCTCGCATGAGGTCAAGATTGTTGAAATGACCTCTTTGGTACTATTGGTCAGTAGAGCCTCGTCTGTTTCAGTCCAGAGAAGTTTTGAACTCTCGCTGACACCCCTGTGTAGAGCCACTTCAAGGTTCAAACTGTGCAAGTGAGGCACACTCTTACTAGCTTGCCTCAAGTCCTGGCTTGCCAAACAAATGTGCTCCTTAGTCCCAAGATGTCCAGAGTCCTCTGTGGGTATATGACTAGACGTTCTGCTCAGCATGTCTGACCTCCGCTGATGAATGATGAAGTCCTTTAATGTCTTCTGAATATTGTTATATAAACTAGTGGTAGCAGACCAGATCCTGCTCTGTAGCTTTTGTGCATTTTCCTGGAGGTCAGGTTCTCTCTCCTCTACTTCTGCAGGTTGCGCCAAGCTCTGCAGGTCTTCCACAAATGTTTCAATGATGCCAAAGGCAGCAGAATCCGCACAAATATCCTTTGACCATGTGTACTGGTTTTGAATGGAACAAGACCTGGATGCTACAGAATAAGCAGGCTGTGCACTAGTTAAGCTACTGGTGGACTTTTTAACTAGGAACTCACTCACTGCTTGAGTGGCATTTCTCTTAAATTCCTCACTTGAGAGTTTTCTAATACAATCTAACAGACTGGTCAAAGAAGCTGTGGCCTTACTTCTGCTGTCCTCAATTTGACAGGGGAACTCACATACTATTGGTGATGAGGCCCTGGAATGGGCAATATCCCCAAGCTGAGCCAGAACACCCTCTACAAATTTCTCTCTCTCAATAGAGAAGCCTGATCCTTTTTCTCCAACAGTGTACAGGGCGTCCTCCTTTGACATCTCAGTGTTGTACAAGACCAGAAGCTCTGAGATGACTTCTTGGGTGCAAGTTGTCAGAAGGAGCATGCTTTCTTCTGACTCAGTTTTTGCCCAAAGAAGTTTTGAGCTCTCACTTAGGCCTCTTTGTAAAGTAACTGCACCAGTGGACTCTGGCAACTGAGGCTCACTCTTACTGGGCCTATATTTCATGTTTAAGCAAGGAAGTGGAACTGTCTCCTTAAACTCAGCATTTGTGATGTTGTCATCAGATGTGACAATGCTCTTTAAGGCACATCGCTGAAGCTTGCTGAAATAATCTTTCAAGTTGTTTTGGATGCTGTGGTAAATGTGAACAGCAGCAGACCAGGCACTCTTCTGTTGGGGACTCTCTTCAGATTCAGCCAAGGACTTCATATCTGACACGAAAGTCTTAACAACTACTGACGCTGCTGAGCCCACTGGGTGAATTGACTCTGTCTTTACAATGCCAGACAATGTTTGACCTGATACAGCACCTGTTAACTCAGACTGAATGACTGAACTAGGAAAGCTCAAACTACTGACTTTTTTGTCAAGAACTCCACTCACTGCTTGTATTGCTGATGTTTGAAACTCCCGGCTAGAGAGTTTTTGGATGCTCTTAGATGTGAGCGTGCAGGAGGAACCAGATTCACTAATATTGTAGCTGCTCTCGTATTTCCTTATCAGGGCATCAAGATCCTCAATAAAGCCAACATGCGATGCCAAAAACGTGATCTTGTCCTTCAGATCTTCCAGCAAATTCTGTTCGTTCTCGTCAACAAAAGCCACCATTGTGTCAGAGATGGTGGTCATGACTTGCCCTGTTAGACTCTTGCTCTCTTGGTCAACTTTTTCAAGTTTAACAGCCAGCTCTCTCACCATGCTCTCAGTCACCTTGGTCTGTGAGTCTCCCCTTACCGGTGTCACTAGAGAGGTGTGACTTGCGGAGGCACTCTTAACGACCACTGATAAGGCCGACTTGACATCTTTAGCCAACTCTGCCATTACAGCAGGGGTTAGCATCATAGAGCCTGCACTTCCAGATGGAGAATTGGACATGCATGCAAGTTTGGAGAGAGAACCTTGCAGGCTGTCCTGCACACAGGTGACAAGGGTGTCCTCTGAGACACCCAAGAGGACTTGTAGCGTCTCAGAGTTGGTTGTTTTCTTCTGCACATCAGACAGAGAGGTTAGAGTCCTTGGGGAAAAAAACGCAGAAATCATCAAAGTCAAACAAATAATATGTAAGGCTGTGATGCACATTCAGTGTGTCAAATACATCTGCACCATTGAAAACAATGAGGAAAACGCTGCTGTTTCTCTGAGAAAAAACCTTAGTGTGATGTCAGCCTAACTGCTTAATTTCTAAAGCCCAATAAAATGTATTTTGTATAAGTCATTTGTATTGAAACTGGCCTGTAGATATCCATCTATCCTGGCAATATCTATCCTCTACAAAAATCCAAATTGCTATAAACTTCAAATACTGTAACTTCTAATAACTTCAAGGACAATCATAAATACAAGGCAGTTTGAAGAAATGTTAAAGGGAAATTTCTAAATGTTTCAACTTCATATTCATCATCTCCAGCACCACCCCAACATCAGCATATGTGAAAAACAGGCATTTCTATGTTTTGTAGTAAAAAAGAAAGAGGAAGATAAGTGTTTTCTATGACATCATCAACCAATTAGTAGGAAATGCCTACTCATAATTGGTTAAAATCACACGATGCACACTGATGATGTCATTAGAATCTAGAGCTGAGCATTTAATCAACATTTTTGTTATTTTTCGGTTTTTAAACAACTAATTGACCGACGTCAGCTCAATTATTTGAATTCCATATAGTTAATTTTTTTCTTCTTCTGTGAGCTCGATGCTCAGTTTCTGTAGAGATAAATCAGATCAAGCACGAACTATGCAATGTAGTAGGGAGTTGTAGTTTCCAACAGGCCAATATTCTACATAGTTTAGCACAGAAAATATGGCAATTAATTCCCACAATCCATTGCACGCCCACTTGCTTGTCCACTCTGTGTGGAGCAGATACGGAAACCTCATTGACTGAGACGGAGAGACGAGAGAATGCATGAGAGAGATAAAAAGCAGTTGTGTTGCGAGGATTCTCTACCTGGAAATACATGATCTAAGTGATTGACAGTTGGTGTTCAGCGGTCATAAAAGTAGGTCTTATTTACTTAGAAGAACTACTAAAATAGTGATTTTGTCAGACAGGATAAGCAGCAGCTCTATAGAGATGAGTTGATGACTTGGAATGAAATAATAAAGTCATCAAATAAATATTTTATATGAGAAAGTAAATGATGGTTGATAAGTCATTAACAGTAATGGACAGTCACTACCATCATGGGACTTTTATTCATTGTTTTATTATGTGTTTGAGTTTATTTTATTTATTTATTTTTTATTTTTACAGGGACAGTGCACATTAATCAACGTTTCAGTAAAAGTGCCGGTTTTAGCCAGCCGGCTAATTTTCAACCGCAGTCCCTGGGCAGGTTATTAAAAACAATTACAATATAGACAATAGCAGCATAGAACAAGCAAGACATAGCAACATAGGACAAGCAAGACGTAGCATACAGACAGAGCAACATAGGACAAGCAAGACGTAGCATACAGACATAGCAACATAGGACAAGCAAGACGTAGCATACAGACAGAGCAACATAGGACAAGCAAGACGTAGCATACAGACATAGCAACATAGGACAAGCAAGACGTAGCATACAGACAGAGCAACATAGGACAAGCAAGACGTAGCATACAGACAGAGCAACATAGGACAAGCAAGACGTAGCATACAGACAGAGCAACATAGGACAAGCAAGACGTAGCATACAGACAGAGCAACATAGGACAAGCAAGACGTAGCATACAGACAGAGCAACATAGGACAAGCAAGACGTAGCATACAGACAGAGCAACATAGGACAAGCAAGACGTAGCATACAGACAGAGCAACATAGGACAAGCAAGACGTAGCATACAGACAGAGCAACATAGGACAAGCAAGACGTAGCATACAGACAGAGCAACATAGGACAAGCAAGACGTAGCATACAGACAGAGCAACATAGGACAAGCAAGACGTAGCATACAGACAGAGCAACATAGGACAAGCAAGACGTAGCATACAGACAGAGCAACATAGGACAAGCAAGACGTAGCATACAGACAGAGCAACATAGGACAAGCAAGACGTAGCATACAGACATAGCAACATAGGACAAGCAAGACGTAGCATACAGACAGAGCAACATAGGACAAGCAAGACGTAGCATACAGACATAGCAACATAGGACAAGCAAGACGTAGCATACAGACAGAGCAACATAGGACAAGCAAGACGTAGCATACAGACATAGCAACATAGGACAAGCAAGACGTAGCATACAGACAGAGCAACATAGGACAAGCAAGACGTAGCATACAGACAGAGCAACATAGGACAAGCAAGACGTAGCATACAGACAGAGCAACATAGGACAAGCAAGACGTAGCATACAGACAGAGCAACATAGGACAAGCAAGACGTAGCATACAGACAGAGCAACATAGGACAAGCAAGACGTAGCATACAGACAGAGCAACATAGGACAAGCAAGACGTAGCATACAGACAGAGCAACATAGGACAAGCAAGACGTAGCATACAGACAGAGCAACATAGGACAAGCAAGACGTAGCATACAGACAGAGCAACATAGGACAAGCAAGACGTAGCATACAGACATAGCAACATAGGACAAGCAAGACGTAGCATACAGACAGAGCAACATAGGACAAGCAAGACGTAGCATACAGACAGAGCAACATAGGACAAGCAAGACGTAGCATACAGACAGAGCAACATAGGACAAGCAAGACGTAGCATACAGACAGAGCAACATAGGACAAGCAAGACGTAGCATACAGACAGAGCAACATAGGACAAGCAAGACGTAGCATACAGACAGAGCAACATAGGACAAGCAAGACGTAGCATACAGACAGAGCAACATAGGACAAGCAAGACGTAGCATACAGACAGAGCAACATAGGACAAGCAAGACGTAGCATACAGACAGAGCAACATAGGACAAGCAAGACGTAGCATACAGACAGAGCAACATAGGACAAGCAAGACGTAGCATACAGACAGAGCAACATAGGACAAGCAAGACGTAGCATACAGACAGAGCAACATAGGACAAGCAAGACGTAGCATACAGACAGAGCAACATAGGACAAGCAAGACGTAGCATACAGACAGAGCAACATAGGACAAGCAAGACGTAGCATACAGACAGAGCAACATAGGACAAGCAAGACGTAGCATACAGACAGAGCAACATAGGACAAGCAAGACGTAGCATACAGACAGAGCAACATAGGACAAGCAAGACGTAGCATACAGACAGAGCAACATAGGACAAGCAAGACGTAGCATACAGACAGAGCAACATAGGACAAGCAAGACGTAGCATACAGACAGAGCAACATAGGACAAGCAAGACGTAGCATACAGACAGAGCAACATAGGACAAGCAAGACGTAGCATACAGACAGAGCAACATAGGACAAGCAAGACGTAGCATACAGACAGAGCAACATAGGACAAGCAAGACGTAGCATACAGACAGAGCAACATAGGACAAGCAAGACGTAGCATACAGACAGAGCAACATAGGACAAGCAAGACGTAGCATACAGACAGAGCAACATAGGACAAGCAAGACGTAGCATACAGACAGAGCAACATAGGACAAGCAAGACGTAGCATACAGACAGAGCAACATAGGACAAGCAAGACGTAGCATACAGACAGAGCAACATAGGACAAGCAAGACGTAGCATACAGACAGAGCAACATAGGACAAGCAAGACGTAGCATACAGACAGAGCAACATAGGACAAGCAAGACGTAGCATACAGACAGAGCAACATAGGACAAGCAAGACGTAGCATACAGACAGAGCAACATAGGACAAGCAAGACGTAGCATACAGACAGAGCAACATAGGACAAGCAAGACGTAGCATACAGACAGAGCAACATAGGACAAGCAAGACGTAGCATACAGACAGAGCAACATAGGACAAGCAAGACGTAGCATACAGACAGAGCAACATAGGACAAGCAAGACGTAGCATACAGACAGAGCAACATAGGACAAGCAAGACGTAGCATACAGACAGAGCAACATAGGACAAGCAAGACGTAGCATACAGACAGAGCAACATAGGACAAGCAAGACGTAGCATACAGACAGAGCAACATAGGACAAGCAAGACGTAGCATACAGACAGAGCAACATAGGACAAGCAAGACGTAGCATACAGACAGAGCAACATAGGACAAGCAAGACGTAGCATACAGACATAGCAACATAGGACAAGCAAGACGTAGCATACAGGCAGAGCAACATAGGACAAGCAAGACGTAGCATACAGACAGAGCAACATAGGACAAGCAAGACGTAGCATACAGACAGAGCAACATAGGACAAGCAAGACGTAGCATACAGACAGAGCAACATAAAACAAAAAGCGTCAAGACAAAATTCATAAAAGCAACAAAGTTTCCACACCTCACAAGCTACAGACAACAGACAACATGGAAAGTGGCAACACACAGCTAGGGACCATGTTCACAAATCTGATTGACCTTTAGCCATGTCTTCAAGCATTTTGTGAAAGTGTGATATGTGGTGCAGTTATGTGTGTCTGATGGCAGTGTATTACAGACATGGGAAGCTCTCACAGAGAATGCAGATTTACTAAAGGTGCTTTTCCTTAGGGGAACTATACAGTCACCTCTCATGGCAGACCTTGTGGATCTGCTGCCATATGTCTGGGTTTTCTGTTTAACAAAAATATTGAGTGGAGGGGGAGCCAGGCCATTAAGGATCTTGAATACAAGACATGCGTCGGTGTATTGCACAAGATTTTCCCAACTCAAGAGCTCATGCTTTCTGAGGATGTAACAGTGATGATGGCTATTGGGCTTCCTATCAAGCACTTTGAGAGCCTGTTTGTAGACAGACTGAATAGGTTTTAATGTTGTACAGCAAGCTTGGGCCCAACTAGTCAAGCAGTATGTTAAGTGGGGGAGTATCATAGATTTGAAGTACAGTTTTGCTACCTCTGTAGTCAAACAATTTCGTAAAAATCGAAAATTAGCTAGGTTGAACTTGGTTATTTGAATTACCTTTTTCACATGCTTTTTAAAAGAGAGGTTGGAATCAAGTATGATGCCAAGGTACTTAAAATCGGATACCACCTGGAGCTTCTCCCCTGACACATAGACATCTGGCTCAGTAGCATCTGTTGTTACAGCATTCAACACACATAATCCATAGTGCATTCAATGTCTAAAAAAAGTATTGAAATCCAAAACCGTGATTATTTTTTAAATATTTGAATCGAAACCAAACCAACCTCAAAAAGCACTAATTTCTCAGCACTATTGGAAACAGTTACGTCCCTCTATATTTGTTTTACTACAAAGCATGGAAATGTGTAATTTTCACATATGGTGATGCTGGAGATGAATACGAAGTTGTTAAATTTCCCTTTAAGAACATACCTCATGGCCCCCTTGGGCAGGTAGCTTCCACTGCCCAGACTGCCCTTAGTCAGGTAAATCTCCTTGAACTTAAGTTGTGATTCCTGTTCTTCTTCCTCTTCCTGCTCCATACAGTTGGAGGAAGGGTAGGGAGTCGGGATGCGAAAGCTATTGTAAGACTTTCGACTGCCTGGCCTCTTAGGTACACCAGCCTCAGTAAATCTCACGCGGGACTTGGTGTTAGTCTTATCGTCTAACAGACTGGTGAGTGACGCTGTGACAGATCTCTGTGACAATGGAGAGGAGGCAGTATCTTGGATGCCCAGTAGTTCGTAAAGACCTGGGATGATGATCTGCATCAGCTTGTCCGATAAAAACTGGACAATCCTCAGACAAAAGCCGGCAAGCTGTTGTTTTGTCAGCTGTATTCCAGAAACAGAAGAAGTGTTTTAAAATGTTGCATAGTGTGTCTTTCAAAAGCTTATGAACAAGGTTAAACATTAGGCAGAGTTTTCATGGTAATCTGATTAAATTGTCAGTAACATGATCTTACCGGGTCAAACATGCCCTCACGAATCCCCCTCCATTGCCTGAAAACAATATTGTTATAAATGTTGTCATATCAGGATGCGTGGCAGAATTGTTTTTATTTAATTATTTGCCTGATCGTGAAGTTATACTTGCTTTGTGTCAGTTGTTTTGGCAAAATTGCAATGTGACAACTTTTCTAGCAATGAATTTTTTTTTCCGATTGATCAGTTTCTAATTTGATCCTATTTCCTTGAAGGTGTGATAGTACCAAAGAAAACAGAACATACTTCTCAGTTAGGTTTTGAAGGAAGTCCATAAGTGTCAGATGTTCCACATTGTTGAGCTTTCCCTCTTCTGTGGTTTCCATCACTGAGGTTGCTCTGCTCCTGGTACAATTGCTCTGCTCCTGGTAGAAATGTAATTATATTGCAAATAATCAAACTTAATAAACAACAAATATCATACTGAAATAATTATTAACTGTTAAAGAGTGGAGGAGCATTGGCAACGTTGGGCCAATTAAACAACTGCAACACAACAGAGATGGTTGTGGTATGTCAACATTGCCAATGATAGCATCACTATAACATTTTATTGGATTAATGTTGTAATATGAAATGACAAGGTCAACTTACCATCTCATTGACAGCTTCAGAGGTCAGGTGGTCATCCACCACACAGACAGGCAGGTCTAGAGACTGGGACAAGGCTCTATGGTCATAAGCAGGAGAGAATGGAAACAACATCAGAGCAGTCCCAATGGCAGAATCTAACCACTGTTTTCATGTCAAAGACTCACTTAGTAGTTAATACATGGCCACAAATAATGAGCGGTTCAAATAGATCGGCTGGGGACTTGACCCTACAAATGACTCCATGAATGACGCCTGACCTGCCCCATAACAAGTTCTTTCTTATTAGTCTCTCTCTCTTAATCTCCACACAAATATCTAACTGGACAGAGTGTAAGTGGCCTTACCTGACTCTCTCAGTGTCAGAAACATCATAGTCTTGTTGTTCTATGTCCTCCAGGGACATCTCAGCTACAGCAGACGGGGCAAAGCCCGGGATGATCTCTCAAACTGAAAATAATGACTGTTTATGTGAACTGAACCATTTACAGTGGCTTGCGAAAGTATTCACCCCCCTTGGCATTTTCCCTATTTTGTTGCCTTATAACCTGGAATTAAAATAGATTTTTGCACTGTCAACTGTGGGACCTTAGGTATGTCCCTTTCCAAATCATGTCCAATCAATTGAATTTACCACAGGTGGACTCCAATCATGTTGTAGAAATACCTCAAGGATGATCAAGGGAAACAGGATGCACCGGTGCTCAATTTCGAGTCTCATAGCAAAGGGTTTGAATACTTATGTAAATAAGGCATTTTAAATTGCAAAAATGTCTAAAAAACTGTTTTTGCTTTGTCATTATAGGATATTGTGTGTAGATTGATGAGGAAAATGTTGTATGTAATCCATTTTAGAATAAGGCTGTAATGTAAAAAATGAAATGTGTAAAAAGTCAAGGGGTCTGAATACTTTCCAAATGCACTGAAGCAGTCTATAAGATATATCTTATTACAGTTTAGGCCTACCTTGTTATTTTATTCCATCTGGCAATATCATATTAATGGATTAAATCTATTTAGTTTGTTTTGTTGCTAGTATTTTTATTAATTGTTTGAAAATACAAGTATTATCTACTTTCTGAAGGACAGCCAAGTTGATAGGCAACATAGAAGCTACAGACAATTATGACATCATTGGAACACATGCACGTGTCACAAACACCTTTAGCCCAAAAAAGCAGTGTAGCAGTGCTGCCCAAGCTGGGGGCAATACACTTTTATTAGGCTTTTATTCAGATTCACAAACAATGCTCTACTTGAAGTCAATGAGTAAACATGTAGCAACATGGCTGAGCTTTAACGTGTAAGTAGAAGTTGACACTAACCATATGTATATTCCTAAAATGCTTGCCCTAAATACCAGTCTAGAACCCAGGTATGTCTCCTGCTATTTATAGTATCTTTCAAGTACATCTTATTACAGTTTAGGCCTATCTTATTATTTTCTTCCATCTAGCAATATCATTTTAAGGGCAAATACACACACGTGTTGTAGGCCAATGAACTCCATAGTTTTAGTTATAGTCGTAGTTTTTCCAGGACAGCTACACCACCCGATGTTACAGGAAGGCCATAAAGATCATCAAGGACAACAACCACCCGAGCCACTGCCTGTTCACCCCGCTATCATCCAGAAGGCGAGGTCAGTACAGGTGCATCAAAGCAGGAACCGAGTGACTGAAAAACAGCTTCTATCTCAAGGCCATCAGACTGTTAAACAGCCACCACTAACATTGAGTGGCTGCTGCCAACACACTGACTCAACTCCAGCCACTTTAATAATGGGAATTGATGGGAAATGATGTACAATATATCACTAGCCACTTTAAACAATGCTACCTAATATAATGTTTACATACCCTACATTATTCATCTCATATGTATACGTATATACTGTACTCTATATCATCTACTGCATCCTTATGTAATACATGTATCACTAGCCACTTTAACTATGCCACTTTGTTTACATACTCATCTCATATGTATATACTGTACTCGATACCATCTACTGTATCTTGCCTATGCTGCTCTGTACCATCACTCATTCATATATCTTTATGTACATATTCTTTATCCCCTTACACTGTGTATAAGACAGTAGTTTTGGAATTGTTAGTTAGATTACTTGTTGGTTATTACTGCATTGTCGGAACTAGAAGCACAAGCATTTCGCTACACTCGCATTAACATCTGCTAACCATGTGTATGTGACAAATAAAATTTGATTTGATTTGATTAGATTTTAATCAGAGTTTATAATAAGGAAGGGGAATTCTGTAACAGTTTATTACATCAAAGGTATGGCAGCTATGGAGCATCATTTTCAAAACAATGTCCAAAACAGGAAATCATTGGATGTGATTCATTCGATTCTATGCAATTTCATCTTTGAGGACTGACATGGAAGCAACCATTACACAACCCTGAACTCAATAACCCCACCCCAGTTTCAGAAGAGATATCAAACCATATCTGGTCATATTGTATTACATACACCCAGGCTGTGCCTGGACAGTGATGGATGGCTATATGGAGCATCCTTGTCCATCATGTTCAGTGTGTTAGTGCTCTCACCACAGCGAGGCAGCAGAGTACCAGTTGAGGTAGGTGCAGGCAGAGCGTAGTAATTAAAGGCAGTGGTAGCCTATCCATCCCCATATCAACACCTGCAGCATCTCATGACACGCGCTCACACTCCCCCATTTACCACAACTTCCAAACTAACTGGACCTAAAACAATGTGTAACTTCGTGGCCATTCCAAGTCAGGATCACACCTAATACCAAATAGCTAAAGAGGATAAACCACAAATAAATTCATGTTTCCTAAAACAATGTGTAACTTCGTGGCCATTCCAAGTCAGGATCACACCTAATACCAAATAGCTAGAGGATAAACCACAAATAAATGCATGTTTTGTAGGGGGGAGTTGACGATTATGTGGCGGTTGTTTCACTATCGACGATGAAATTGCATTAAATCAAAAGAGTCAGACCCAATGATTTACTGTTCGTAAGGACAGAGTGACTAGTAATATTGAACATTAAGTCAAAATGTAGCTAGGGGAGTTCAAGATCCAAGATCACATTTTCTTTCTATGGATTAGCCCATCTGTCAAGTGTTGGTTGTCCAGTAAAAAACTCAAACTTCGAATTAAGATTATCAATCCGATTCTGTGATCAATGTGAATCTGTGAACAGTCTTGTGAATCTTTACTAGAGTCCCCATTAGCTAACGCTATAACGTTAGCTAATCTTCCTGTGGTCCAACACCAATTGATAAGACATTACAAACAATTACAAATGAAGACTTTACAAACATTTAACAAGTAGACAATACAGACAATTAAAATACCTGACATTCAACATTCAGTTGATGCTTTGTAGGTGATGCAATAGCTGTAAACTATAGAGCTCGTGGCCAAGGTGAGTTAAGTGGCTAGAGTGGTTTCCTGTATGCCCATGCTGCACATAGCCCACCCCAATGCACTGGTTAGCCTAGTAAACAAGCCTATACACCGCGACACTATTCACTGTTACAGTGGTCAGAGATCACAGCCAGAAGCCTACCACTACCAACGGGCTACAACTGTTCAGTATTGTTGTCTAATTTATGGACATCGTCTATGTGACTTTTTTTTAAATTATCAAGTAGGCCCAACACAGTTTCAGAAGATGTAGGTACATGTATCCATTTTTCAGTTAGCATGGTCATGTTTCCTTTCACGTGAGAAATATTAACCAAAGCATCATTTTCCCTTGCTTATCTCCTTCAAAATACTGCAAGCAACAGAGCTATATAAATAATGACTGTATTGGCATGAGTCCATACCTTATTATTGACTTCAATTGGAGGTGCAATTCACTCCTTTTGACGAGTAGGTTTGGTCCTCATTTCCAGAGCAAATGTGCAACAGTTCTACACACACATATTTAACTGTCTGTTTTCATTACATCATCAGCTACCTTTGTTACATCACAAAGCCAGCTGGCTAAATCTGGCACATTTACAGAAATACAGTAGATTGTCCCTGTCAAATACATTTGATAAAAAATAAATGTCCAAAACAAACAGTGGTGGAAAAAGTCCTCAATCAGTCAGTTGTAAACAGTATGACTCAAGTAAATGTGAAAGTTGCCCAGTAAAATACTACTTGGGAAGTATTTGGTTTGAAATATTCTCAAGTATCAAAAGTAAAAATAATTTTAAAAATTAAGCAAAGCAGACAACACAATTGTATTGCTTTTTTTGAATGTAAGAATAGCCAGGGGCACACTCCAACACTTAGACATAATTTATAAACTAAGCATTTGTGTTTATTGAGTCTGCCAGATCAGGGGTAGGGGATGTTCTCTTGATAAATGTGTGAATTGGACCATTTTCCTGTCATACAAAGCATTCAAAATGTACTTTTGGGTATCAGGGAAAGTGGATGGAGTCAAAAGTACATTTCTGTCCTTTATGAATGTACTGAAGTTGTCAAAAATATAAATAGTTAAAGTACAGATACCCCCAAAACGATTTAAATCATTTTTACTTAAGTACTTTGCACCACTGAAAACAAACCTTTTCTAATGTCTCTATATCACTGGCTTGCAGGGTTTTCACCATTGACCCTTCATGTAATGGTATCGAAGTTCAAGATCCATCTTGGCTTAATGTAGGTAACAAGTATTGAAGGTGTATAACGTAAACTTTTGTTAGTCAACGTTCACGTTCGTAATGATAGTTTATTACACTTGTCTGAGCAGTCAAACTGGTATGAAAAATATCCCATTCATAATAGAAAAGACAATGTTCAGAATACCTGGAGTGACAATTGACGGAAAGGGTTTACAGCATTACAAAAGTTTGATTAAAAACGGAATATTTATTCACCCACAATTTATTCTTGGCGCACTCTTTCAACTTGAAAATTAAGTTATGTTCAAGGATATTTAGATTTTTGTGGCTTAAAAATAGAGTACAAACTCAGTCTGTACATCACTTTAATATTAATAACCAATGTCAAGGCATCATGATACAGAGAAATACATACAAATGCTACAGTCTACCAACATCAAATAAATGCTGATGACAGACATATTTATGCAAAAAACAGGGGGTAAATTAATTTAGATACAGTCACAAGCTCCAATCTGAATGGCAGCAGGGAGAATATGATGTGGACACCAAGGAACTTAATTCTCAATCCGCTCCACTACAGCCCTGTTGATGTGAATGGGGGAGTGTTCTGCCCTCCTTTTCCTGTAGTCCACGATCATCTCCTTTGTTTTGCTCATGTTGAGGGAGAGGTTGTTGTCCTGGCACCACACTGCCAGGTCTCTGACCTCCTCCCTATAGGCTGTCTCATCATTGTCGGTGATCAGGCCCACCCCTGTTGTGTCGTCAGCAAACTGAATGATGGTGTTGGAGTCGTGCTGGCCATGCAGGAGGGGACTATCCCCTGAGGGGCCCCCATGTTGAGGATCAGTGTGGCAGATGTGGTGTTGCCAAAATATAAACAAGAATAATGTTCATAAGTATGATCCCCAATCAGAGACAACAATAGATAACTGCCTCTGATTGGGAACCATACCACTCCAAACAAAGAAATACAGTGCCTTGCGAAAGTATTCGGCCCCCTTGAACTTTGCGACCTTTTGCCACATTTCAAGCTTCTAACATAAAGATATAAAACTATTTTTTTGTTAAGAATCAACAACAAGTGGGACACAATCATGAAGTGGAACGACATTTATTGGATATTTCAAACTTTTTTAACAAATCAAAAACTGAAAAATTGGGCATGCAAAATTATTCAGCCCCTTTACTTTCAGTGCAGCAAACTCTCTCCAGAAGTTCAGTGAGGATCTCTGAATGATCCAATGTTGACCTAAATGACTAATGATGATAAATACAATCCACCTGTGTGTAATCAAGTCTCCGTATAAATGCACCTGCACTGTGATAGTCTCAGAGGTCCATTAAAAGCGCAGAGAGCATCATGAAGAACAAGGAACACACCAGGCCGGTCCGAGATACTGTTGTGAAGAAGTTTAAAGCCTGGATTTGGATACGAAAAGATTTCATAAGCTTTAAACATCCCAAGGAGCACTGTGCAAGCGATAATATTGAAATGGAAGGAGTATCAGACCACTGCAAATCTACCAAGACCTGGCCGTCCCTCTAAACTTTCAGCTCATACAAGGAGAAGACTGATCAGAGATGCAGCCAAGAGGCCCATGATCACTCTGGATGAACTGCAGAGATCTACAGCTGAGGTGGGAGACTCTGTCCATAGGACAACAATCAGTCGTATATTGCACAAATCTGGCCTTTATGGAAGAGTGGCAAGAAGAAAGCCATTTCTTAAAGATATCCATAAAACACCAAACGTGGAAGAAGGTGCTCTGGTCAGATGAAACCAAAATTGAACTTTTTGGCAACAATGCAAAACATTATGTTTGGCGTAAAAGTAACACACCATCCCCACTGTCAAACATGGTGGTGGCAGCATCATGGTTTGGGCCTGCTTTTCTTCAGCAGGGACAGGGAAGATGGTTAAAATTGATGGGAAGATGGATGGAGCCAAATACAGGACCATTCTGGAAGAAAACCTGATGAAGTCTGCAAAAGACCTGAGACTGGGACGGAGATTTGTCTTCCAACAAGACAATGATCCAAAACATAAAGCAAAATCTACAATGGAATGGTTCAAAAATAAACATATCCAGGTGTTAGAATGGCCAAGTCAAAGTCCAGACCTGAATCCAATCGAGAATCTGTGGAAAGAACTGAAAACTGCTGTTCACAAATGCTCTCCATCCAACCTCACTGAGCTCGAGCTGTTTTGCAAGGAGGAATGGGAAAAAATGTCTGTCTCTCGATGTGCAAAACTGATAGAGACATACCCCAAGCGACTTACAGCTGTAATCGCAGCAAAAGGTGGCGCTACAAAGTATTAACTTAAGGGGGCTGAATAATTTTGCACGCCCAATTTTTCAGTTTTTGATTTGTTAAAAAAGTTTGAAATATCCAATAAATGTCGTTCCACTTCATGATTGTGTCCCACTTGTTGTTGATTCTTCACAAAAAAATACAGTTTTATATCTTTATGTTTGAAGCCTGAAATGTGGCAAAAGGTAGCAAAGTTCAAGGGGGCCGAATACTTTCGCAAGGCACTGTATATAGCATGGTGATATATAGTATGGTTATATAGTATGGTTAAATAGTATGGTTGTATAGTATGATTATATATATATTATGGTGATATAGAGTGTGGTAAGATATAGTATGGTTATATAGTATGATTATACAGTATGGTTATATAGTATGATTATATAGTATGATTAGGTGATTTAGTTAATTCAAACAGATGCCATTAATACAGGTAACGAGTGGAGGACAGAGGAGCCTCTTAAAGAAGAAGTTACAGGTCTGTGAGAGCCAGAAATCTTGCTTGTTTGTAGGTGACCAAATACTTATTTTCCACCATAATTTGCAAATAAATTCATTCAAAATCCTACAATGTGATTTTTCTGGATTTTTTTTGTCATTTTGTCTGTTACAGGCCTCTCTCATCTTTTTAAGTGGGAGAACTTGCACAATTGGTGGCTGACTAAATACTTTTTTGCCCCACTGTATAGTGTGGTGGTATATAGTATGGTGATATATAGAATGTTGAGGTCACCCTGCTTGAGACTTAAAGTAATATTGCCCTTGCTCAACCAAGACCATGGTTATGGTAGAGTGGTTGGTTAGTAAGAACACTGCTTCGTGAGTGTGAAGTGTTGTTGTACAGAGGTCCCTGGGTACATGTCCAGAGCCAGACAGGGACAGAACTCACTCTGTTCCACTAAGTTCTGTGGAAGATTTGCTAACAGAGGAGAGTGGTTATGTATCTAAGTACAAATGTAACCATCAGAATAATGTTTATCTGTGTTCCTTGCTCCTTACTTACACATCCCATTATTGACATAGTCAAAGCCAGACCTTCTGTCTGTCTCTCCTTCTTGCTGGTTGACTAGAGTGGAAATCTATAGTATTGTATGGTTGACCTGGGATAGAGCTGAAATGTGGCCCGATGTAGTGTTGCCTTTGTACCAAACACCCTTACAGTCATAAACCTTTTCCCCATGTAATCGCCTCGACCTCAGTCTGGTGTTCGCTAACAGTATCTGAAGAGTCTGTATACCCAGTGGTATATAGTACAGTAGAGCACAGCAGAGTACAGCAGACTACAGTAGAGCACAGCAGAGTACAGCAGACAGAGTACAGCAGAGTACAGTAGAGTACAGTAGAGCACAGCAGGCTGTATAGTAGGAGAAGAAGAGGCCCTTTGGGTTCATTGAAATACATATTCATAATATTTCTGTTAACAATTTAATCTGCACCCAGATTAGTGTTCAATTTAATTTTCACCCAGATTAGTGTTCAATTTAATCTGCACCCAGATTAGTTTTCAATTTAATTTTCACCCAGATTAGTGTTCAATTTAATCTGCACCCAGATTAGTGTTCAATGTGATAGAACAACACTCAGTACAGCACATGAATTAGAAAATGTTGTTACAAATTTGTGCCACGAGATGGTGGTAGATTATAAGTTTAAATAGCATGGACCTTTGATTTGTCTCTGGATAGAAATTGCCCTTGGGCACAGATCTAGGATCAGTTTACTCTCACCAAATCCTAACCTTTACCATTAGCAGTAAAAACACAAACCAGACCTGAGATCAGTGCAAAGGAGCCACTTCATCTTACCCCTGTAATTATATGACTCCTAACTTATATATACTGAGTGTACCAAACATTAGAAACACCTTCCTAATATTGAGTTGCACCCCGCCTTTTGCCATCAGAACAGCCTCAATTCGTTGGGGCATGGACTCTACAAGGTGTTTGAAAGCGTTCCCCAGGGTTGCTGGCCCATGTTGACTCAGTGCCGTGACGGGGGGAGACCCTCTCAGTCTTGGGCACTGTGTTTCTCCTGAGTACGTCTGTGGCCAGGCTCATGACCCTGGTGTCCCAGCAGTGTGGGCTTCCCGTCAGCTCCTTCAGACTGAGCTCTCCCACCGGCCTGCAACTCTACGACTGCAACCGGCTGCACGACTACACCATTGACCTGGGTATGGCCTTCCTTGTGCAGTAGATCAATCAGCTGTAATCGCAGCAAAAGGTGGCGCTACAAAGTATTAACTTAAGGGGGCTGAATAATTTTGCACGCTCAATTTTTCAGTTTTTGATTTGTTAAAAAAGTTTGAAATATCCAATAAATGTCGTTCCACTTCACGATTGTGTCCCACTTGTTGATTCTTCACATAAAAAATAAAAATAGTTTTATATCTTTATGTTTGAAGCCTGAAATGTGGCAAAATGTCGCAAAGTTCAAGGGGGCCGAATACTTTCGCAAGGCACTGTAGATCACCTAGATTGCCCACCCTAGTCACACCCTGACCTAACCAACCACTTTGCCTATTTGATGGTTAGTCTGAGGGCATAGCAGGATTTCATATAAGTGTCTAGATTAGTGTCCCGCTCCTTGAAAGAAGCAGCTCTAGCCTTTAGCGCGGTGTGGATGTTGCCTGTAATCCATGGCTTCTGTCGGGGATATGTACATACGGTCACTGTGGGCACGACGTTGTCGATCCACTTATTGATGTAGCCTGTGACTGAGGTGGTATACTCCTCAATGCATGTGGATGAATCGCAGAACATATTACAGTCTGTGCTAGCAAAACAGTCAACATATGACAACAAATGAATGCAATCTCATTTAATGAGGAAAATTATCTTGGGTTGGAGAAGCTTCTAGTGATGGCTCTATACATTCTGGTGAAAAGGGAGGGTTTGCGAGTCTTCTCTTCAGGTGGGAAGGAATATGCGATGTCATTTCCCTCTGGAGCAAAGGAGCCATGAGAATTTGTCCTCGACTCTGCAAAGAAAGACCATCCAGTATGTCATGGGTAACAATTCAGAGCAGAGTGCAATGTCTTTCCAAATGAATTAGTTGAACGCTAAAGTAATAATATCTTAGTCTTGAATGAGCAGCAGCAGGGCTTACCTGTAAAGTACACAGTAGGGGAAGTGTTCTGAGGCTGGTACTCCATAGACTTTTGAGGACAGTGGTTCTTTCTAACTTTCTTGGAACCCTGTTTGGTGGGAAAAGGCACATTAAAACAAACTGTTATATATCTTAAAGTACAGTATATCAACTGGAAAAAGGCAATACAATGCTAAAATACTGAATTATATAAACAAATAATATCTCATACATTCAAAAGCAGTGTTATTCATGAAAAATCTGTACTTATACCTTTATGTTAAAGCATATCTTGCTGAACATGGTTTTCTTGCTTTTCTTGGACTTGAAGATGGGGATCTGCTCTCCAGTACTGCTGGTGCTATCCCTTACCAAATCCAACATCCCTTCTACAATGTCACTGGTGGCCATGCTGGTACCGGACTCAAAAGAACATTTGGCATTGGCTTTGGTGATCATTTGATGACTTGAGCCAACTGATAAGGCATCCATCATTTTGTTGACCATGACCTTCGTGAGCTGATTCATTGTGTCACTATCCTCTGGCTTGCTCTGATTGAGCTGGATAGGAAAGACCATGCAAGTAGAGGTGCTTGGTTCATTCTGGACTGAAACATCAATGTTGATATTTTCATACTCATCTAACCACTGTTTTAGGAAGCCCTTCACTGTCTCTTCAGCAAATATCTGGAGAAGCTGAGAGGAGAGCTTCCTGGATATGGCACATTGTTCCTTTCCCCATTTCAGCCTTGAAAGAATGGAGTCTGAAGCACTTCTGGCTGCTGCCAATGTTAAGACCTGTGGAGTGCTGTGGCTGTCCTGAAGGGCTATCACTTTATCCACAAATTCATGACTGAACATGTGGATGGTCCCAGTGGAAATTATTTTTCTCAATTTCCTAACAGCAGATCGGAGGTTGTCAGGATGAAAAGCACCCTGTCCATCTTCCTGTGTGTTCTCAACACTTTCCACCATTTCATCCACTACCACCCCAGCAGCTTGCCTGACTTTGTCCACAAAGGATGGGGGAAGTAAGTTCTCTGTGTGAAACAAGTCCTGAATGATCATGTTTCTTACAATGGGGAAGTCACTCTGAGCAGATAATTCAGTGGGGATGGGAGTACCGGGCAAGGTGAAGTCCCATTCTGACTGCTTTGATTTTGAAGTAGGTGTTAGAGAGATGGAGGAGCGTGAAGAAGAGGTATTTCTTGTATTTTGGCTGTCAGCACTCCTACAACGGATCGTGCCAATATCCTCCAGCATGGATCCTGAGAGCTTAGTGGTTTTAGGTAGTAATTTGTGCGGAATGTCCACACAGGCATCGTTTCCACCAGGTCTAACACTGCTCTGGTTGACCTCAAGATGGCAGAGACTTGCTCTTTGTGAAGCAGGACTGCTTTGATATGTAAATATTGGGATTGAACCAAGTGTTGTGTCTGACATTTGAAGATCTTTTCTGAGAAACTCCGTAATCTTACTTTGCAGACTGTAGTAGATGTTACGAGCAACAGACCAGATCCTTTTCTCAGAAACCTGTCCAGTGGTGAGCAGGGAGGTTCCAGATACCATGTCAGATGATTGGGTGGTCTGGGTGAGCTCCTGCAGATCTTTCACTATGGTTTGTATAATATCAGTAGATGTGGTGGATGTAGATACAGACTGGAGGTACTTATCTGTTGTACCTTCCTCCACAACGTTAAATGATCTAGAGAGGACTTCACTCACTCCTTTCTCAGCTTTGGTTTGGAACTCATGACTAGAACGTTTTTGGAGGCTCTTTGTTGAAAGACTGTGGGAAGATGCAATGCCTTTGGAGGCAGCCGTGCTGCAATCTAGACTTACTGGAGAGGTTCGCTCAGGAGAACCTTGGAGACGTTCAAACATGTCTTCACATGGTGTTGGGGACCTTGACAAGGAGATGTCCTTCAGCTGAGACAGAACACCACCTACCAATATGTTGACCTCAAGGGACATATCAGATATTTTCTTTCCTACTGTGGAGAAGCAAGGTGCATTTGATGTCTGATCCTCGCATGAGGTCAAGATTGTTGAAATGACCTGTTTGGTACTATTGTTCATTAGACCCTCGTCTGTTTCAGTCCAGAGAAGTTTTGAACTCTCGCTGACACCCATGTGTAGAGTCACTTCCTGGTTCAAACTGGGCAAGTGAGGCACACTCTTACTAGCTTGCGTCAAGTTCTGGCTTGCCAAACCAAGGTACTCCTTAGTCACAAGATGTCCAGAGTCCTCTGTGGGTGTATGGCTAGACATTCTTCTCTGTACGTCTGACCTCCGCCGGTGAATGGTGAAGCCCTTTAATGTCTTCTTAATATTTTTATATAAACTAGTAGTAGCAGACCAGATCCTGTTCTTTCGCTTTTGTGCATTTTCCTGGAGGTCAGGTTCTCTCTCCTCTACTTCTGCAGGTTGCGCCGAGCTCTGCAGGTCTTCCACAAATGTGTCAATGATGCCAAAGGCAGCAGAATCCGCACAAATATCCTTTGACAAGGTTCTCTGGTTTTGAATGGAACAAGACCTGGATGCTACAGAATAAGCAGGCTGTGCACTAGTTAAGCTACTGGTGGACTTTTTAACTAGGAACTCACTCACTGCTTGAGTGGCATTTCTCTTAAATTCCTCACTTGAGAGTTTTCTAATACAATCTAACAGACTGGTCAAAGAAGCTGTGGCCTTACTTCTGCTGTCCTCAATTTGACAGGGGAACTCACATACTATTGGTGATGAGGCCCTGGAATGGGCAATATCCCCAAGCTGAGCCAGAACACCCTCTACAAATTTCTCTCTCTCAATAGAGAAGCCTGATCCTTTTTCTCCAACAGTGTACAGGGGGTCCTCCTTTGACATTTCAGTGTTGTACAAGACCAGAAGCTCTGAGATGACTTCTTTGGTGCAAGTTGTCAGAAGGAGCTTGCTTTCTTCTGACTCTGTTTTTGCCCAAAGAAGTTTTGAGCACTCACTTAGGCCTCTTTGTAAAGTAACTTCACCAGTGGACTCTGGCAACTGAGGCTCACTCTTACTGGGCCTATATTTCATGTCTAAGCAAGGAAGTGGAACTGTCTCCTTGAACTCAGCATTTGTGATGTTGTCATCAGATGTGACAATGCTCTTTAGGGCAAATCTCTGAAGCTTGTCGAAATAATCTTTCAAGTTGTTTTGGATGCTGTGGTAAATGTGAACAGCAGCAGACCAGGCACTCTTCTGTTGGGGACTCTCTTCAGATTCAGCCAAGGACTTCATATCTGACACGAAAGTCTTAACAACTACTGACGCTGCTGAGCCCACTGGGTGAATTGACTCTGTCTTTACAATGCCATACAATGTTTGACCTGATACAGCACCTGTTAACTCAGACTGAATGACTGAACTAGGAAAGCTCAAACTACTGACTTTTTTGTCAAGAACTCCACTCACTGCTTGTATTGCTGATGTTTGAAACTCCCGGCTAGAGAGTTTTTGGATGCTCTTAGATGTGAGCGTGCAGGAGGAACCAGATTCACTAATATTGTAGCTGCTCTCGTATTTCCTTATCAGGGCATCAAGATCCTCAATGAAGCCAACATGCGATGCCAAAAACGTGATCTTGTCCTTCAGATCTTCCAGCAAATTCTGTTTGTTCTCGTCAACAAAAGCCACCATTGTGTCAGAGATGGTGGTCATGACTTGCCCTGTTAGACTCTTGCTCTCTTGGTCAACTTTTTCAAGTTTAAAAGCCAGCTCTCTCACCATGCTCTCAGTCACCTTGGTCTGTGAGTCTCCCCTTACCGGTGTCACTAGAGAGGTTTGACTTGCGGAGGCACTCTTAACGACCACTGATAAGGCCGACTTGACATCTTTAGCCAACTCTGCCATTACAGCAGGGGTTAGCATCATAGAGCCTGCACTTCCAGATGGAGAATTGGACATGCATGCAAGTTTGGAGAGAGAACCTTGCAGGCTGTCCTGCACACAGGTGACGAGGGTGTCCTCTGAGACACCTAAGAGGACTTGTAGCGTCTCAGAGTTGGTTGTTTTCTTCTGCACATCAGACAGAGAGGTTAGAGTCCTTGGGAAAAAACCCCGCAGAAATCATCAAAGTCAAACAAATAATATGTAAGGCTGTGATGCACATTCAGTGTGTCAAATACATCTGCACCATTGAAAACAATGAGGAAAACGCTGCTGTTTCTCTGAGAAAAAACCTTAGTGTGACGTCAGCCTAACTGCTTAATTTCTAAAGCCCAATAAAATGTATTTTGTATAAGTCATTTGTATTGAAACTGGCGTGTAGATATCTATCTATCCTGGCAACATCTATCCTCTACAAAAATCCAAATTGCTATAAACTTCAAATACTGTAACTTCTAATAACTTCAAGGACAATCATAAATACAAGGCAGTTTGAAGAAATGTTAAAGGGAAATTTCTAAATGTTTCAACTTCATATTCATCATCTCCAGCACCACCCCAACATCAGCATATGTGAAAAACGGGCATTTCTATGTTTTGTAGTAAAAAAGAAAGAGGAGGATAAGTGTTTTCTATGACATCATCAACCAATTAGTAGGCAATGCCTACTCATAATTGGTTAAAATCACACCATGCACACTGATGATGTCATTAGAATCTAAAGCTGAGCATTTAACCAACATTTTTGTTATTTTTCGGTTTTTAAACAACTAATTGACCGACGTCGGCTCAATTATTTGAATTCCATATAGTTAATTTTTTTCTTCTTCTGTGAGCTCGATGCTCAGTTTCTGTAGAGATAAATCAGATCAAGCACGAACTATGCAATGTAGTAGGGAGTTGTAGTTTCCAACAGGCCAATATTCTACATAGTTTGGCACAGAAAATATGGCAATTAATTCCCATAATCCATTGCACGCCCACTTGCTTGTCCACTCTGTGTGGAGCAGATACGGAAACCTCATTGACTGAGACGGAGAGACGAGAGAATGCATGAGAGAGATAAAAAGCAGTTGCGTTGCGAGGATTCTCTACCTGGAAATACATGATCTAAGTGATTGACAGTTGGTGTTCAGCGGTCATAAAAGTAGGTCTTATTTACTTAGAAGAACTACTAAAATAGTGATTTTGTCAGACAGGATAAGCAGCAGCTCTATAGAGATGAGTTGATGACTTGGAATGAAATAATAAAGTCATCAAATAAATATTTTATATGAGAAAGTAAATGATGGTTGATAAGTCATTAACAGTAATGGACAGTCACTACCATCATGGGACTTTTATTCATTGTTTTATTATGTGTTGTTACAGCATTCAACACACATAATCCATAGTGCATTCAATGTCTAAAAAAAGTATTGAAATCCAAAACCGTGATTATTTTTTAAATATTTGAATCGAAACCAAACCAACCTCAAAAAGCACTAATTTCTCAGCACTATTGGAAACAGTTAAGTCCCTCTATATTTTTTTTACTACAAAGCATGGAAATGTGTAATTTTCACATATGGTGATGCTGGAGATGAATACGAAGTTGTTAAATTTCCCTTTAAGAACATACCTCATGGCCCCCTTGGGCAGGTAGCTTCCACTGCCCAGACTGCCCTTAGTCAGGTAAATCTCCTTGAACTTAAGTTGTGATTCCTGTTCTTCTTCCTCTTCCTGCTCCATACAGTTGGAGGAAGGGTAGGGAGTCGGGATGCGAAAGCTATTGTAAGACTTTTGACTGCCTGGCCTCTTAGGTACACCAGCCTCAGTAAATCTCACGCAGGACTTGGTGTTAGTCTTATCGTCTAACAGACTGGTGAGTGACGCTGTGAGAGATCTCTGTGACAATGGAGAAGAGGCAGCATCTTGGATGCCCAGTAGTTCGTAAAGACCTGGGATGATGATCTGCATCAGCTTGTCCGATAAAAACTGGACAATCCTCAGACACAAGCCGGCAAGCTGTTGTTTTGTCAGCTGTATTCCAGAAACAGAAGAAGTGTTTTAAAATGTTGCATAGTGCGTCTTTCAAAAGCTTATGAACAAGGTTAAACATTAGGCAGAGTTTTCATGGTAATCTGATTAAATTGTCAGTAACATGATCTTACCGGGTCAAACATACCCTCACGAATCCCCCTCCATTGCCTGAAAACAATATTGTTATAAATGTTGTCATATCAGGATGCGTGGCAGAATAGTTTTTATTTAATTATTTGCCTGATCGTGAAGTTATACTTGCTTTGTGTCAGTTGTTTTGGCAAAATTGCAATGTGACAACTTTTCTAGCACTGAACATTTTTTTCAGATTGATCAGTTTCTAATTTGATCCTATTTCCTTGAAGGTGTGATAGTACCAAAGAAAACAGAACATACTTCTCAGTTAGGTTTTGAAGGAAGTCCATAAGTGTCAGATGTTCCACATTGTTGAGCTTTCCCTCTTCTGTGGTTTCCATCACTGAGGTTGCTCTGCTCCTGGTACAATTGCTCTGCTCCTGGTAGAAATGTAATTATATTGCAAATAATCAAACTTAATTAACAACAAATATCATACTGAAATAATTATTAACTGTTAAAGAGGGGAGGAGCATTGGCAACGTTGGGCCAATTAAACAACTGCAACACAACAGAGATGGTTGTGGTACGTCAACATTGCCAATGATAGCATCACTGAAATGACAAGGTCAACATACCATCTCATTGACAGCTTCAGAGGTCAGGTGGTCATCCATCACACAGACAGGCAGGTCTAGAGACTGGGACAAGGCTCTATGGTCATAACCAGGAGAGAATGGAAACATCAGAGCAGTCCCAATGGCAGAATCTAACCACTGTCTTCATGTCAAAGACTCACTCACTCATTTGCTTTGTCAAACCTACCCCTTAGAATGACTTCGATATTAAAAACCCAGGCTTTCCTAAAATGTTTACCTCAGCCAGTCTAGAACCCAGGTGTGTCTACAAAACACATGTACTCCTCCATAAGGTTCATGGCTTGCCTATTGTTTTATCCCAGTACAAGAGGGGCAACTGGATTCAGGATTAAACACAAGCAGTCTTTAAGGTATATCTTATTACAGTTTAGGCCTACCTTATTATTTTCTTCCATCTGGCAATATCATTTTAAGGAATGAAATCTGTTTTGTTGCTAGTATTATTAGTAACTGTAGGAAAATACAGCTGTAAAGTACAAGAATCAGCTACTTTCTGAAGGGAAGCCAAGCTCATAAGCAATTTAGAACCTACAGACAATTATGACAAAATTGGAACGCATAAATGCGTCACAAACGCCTTGTGGTCACATGTTATTTTAGGGCGTGGCTCCGCATTCGTGACCGGTTCTCATATTTATTTTTCCCGGTATCCGTTAGTGCTGGAATTTGCGATTAATACTTTTCTCATGCCGAAACCGGATTAAATACATACCGGTAGTTAAATGACAAAAAATATGATATTCGCAATGTCATTAAGCAACAACAACAACAAAAACATAAATAGCTACTACAATTTCTAAACATGATTTTGTCATCAGTTCAGTACCATTTGTTTGATTTTGTGGACCCACGACTAGACTTTATCTATGTTAGCTAGTTGCTAGCGATGCTAGTCAGCATAGGCTGCTACGTGATAAACAGTTCGCGTTAGCGAATTAGCTACCTAGCTAGCCAGCCTAACAAACTGTCAAATCCAGTGGAAACCGATGCAACCCTGCTGCCAAATAAGGGCTAGCTCGATGACTCGATGACACTCTAACCACTAGGCTACTTGTCTTCATGAAGGGTTTCATGTGAGCCTGTTTGCATCCCTCCCAGCTGCCCACTGCATTGAGGCTAGGTAACACAGTGAGTTTCAACGCTTTAATAAGTGCTATCGTGCAGAAAAAGCGAATAAAATACTGGTTGATGAGCTAGCTAAGTTAGCAAGACGGGTATGACCGTTAACAGCGTGCATGCACAAATGCATGACGACACATTGAATATAAGTGAAGCAGGCATGCAGAACGAGATCGCCCCACCAAGCCAGATAGTAGAGGGGTACAACAACGCCGGGACACAGAGGCATAGCTCATACAATTATATTTTGTTCCAGTCAATGACAATACATGTTGAAAAATAAATACCTGCGTGAAATATATGGCATCGCATGCTAGTGCAAAGATAGCTTGCATGAATTTTTTTTTAAATCCGGTGACCACTAGATGTCCTCGTATATCCACATTTAGATCAACTGTACTTGATTTTTCATCAGTGCTGTGAATGACAAGCCCACTGAATCTAGTTTAATAATCTTTATACTTAGCAGGTAGAGGCATAGGTACTTCAAATCAGTGCTTAATTTGAGCAGGATCATGCCAGAACAGGATCCGGCACCGTTCCGTTCTGGACTGTTTTGTTCCGGAACCTACTTGGCCGAATCCGGTACCTCTCGTGCCATGAAAAATAATTTTCACTTTTTGCTATGTAACAATTATAATAAAAGCGATCAAAGTTCATTCGAGTTGCCTCTTCGTCAATTATCCTGCCCCCTCATCTCTCCAGAGTTGCACTTCATCATTTGTTTCCTTATAGAATCATAGCTGCATGAAGGGTTCTGGAGGAATTTTCTAAAGTTACGGAATTACTGCTGTCTGTTCAGAAATAAATTAAATCATTCAGAATAGCCTAATACGTCATGAGAAGCCCTATAATTTAGCTACAGAGGACCAATGGCCCCTTTTTTAAATAGCCTAGCTGCGGATTGTAGCCCAATAACAAAGAATAGCCTACAGTCGGGAACGCGAGGCAAATCTGTCAGTGAAAAAACAGCAGGCAGACAAAACAGGCCTTTTGCAATATTTCAAATACAATCGAGGGAAAACACAGATTGAAAAGCAATGACTCTTGCTGAAAAGATAAGACTATGCTGTAGACTACCAAAATATTTGATCAAAACCCAAACATTGTTTTACAAAACAGAGAGAGGGAGAGATAGCCTTTTGACACGAGCGCATCGACAATCTCCAGCGAGTGAGCTGCGCATCATTGGGTGAGTCAGTGAAACTGGAAAGCATTTTTAGGACTAATTTCCTCCTCATATTGTAGCCTACTATATGTTTCTCCACAAACCTAGGCCTATAGGCTATTGATGGATTCAAGACAAGGTCGTTTTTATTGATCTCAGATACTAAGTTTGTCAGTGTCAAAGTAGCCTGCCATTTCGATCATTTGTGCGGATTAAAAAAAGATAATGCCAAAGTCTCCAGTCATGTAAAAGGATGTAGAATTGCACGAAATGCGGTTTTAAAAAGGCCAACACTTTCCCGGACCCTAGGCTACTAAAAATGTTCCCCATGTGTTCACCTACTGTAAATGGCTCTACTCTACTGCTCTACCCAAATGTGATGATATGCGTTCAATGCTCTATTATAATAGGTGATCTTTTTTCTCATGAGTTCTGGTACCACAGAGCCCCCCCTCTGGCACCTCCCAATTTACAAATCAAGCTCTGCTTCAAATTTTTATTTTACAAGGCAAGTCAGTTAAAAACAAATTCTTATTTTCATTAAAGGCCTAGGAACAGTGGGTTAACTGCCTGTTCAGGGGCAGAATGACAGATTTGTACCTTGTCAGTTCAGGGATTTGAACTTGCAACCTTTTGGTTACCAGTCCAACACTCTAACCACTAGGCTACTTGTCTTCATGAAGGGTTTATGTGAGCCTGTTTGCATCCCTCCCAGCTGCCCACTGCATTGAGGCTAGGTAACACAGTCACCACAGATAAATCCATGATAACCAAAAACTTCAACAAGCATTTCTCAACGGCTGGCCATGCCTTCCTCCTGGCTTCTCCAACCTCGGCCAACAGCTCCATGGGAAAGGAAGATGATTCTAAGAAGCAATTTGTTCATTTGGCTGGTGTCAAGTAAAGTATGTGACTAGTACTTACAATAGGAGACATGGTTATGTGATGGGGTGATAGTACTTACAGTAGGAGACGTGATGGGGCGATCGTACTTACAGTAGGAGACGTGATGGGGCGATGGTACTTACAGTAGGAGACATGTGATGGGGCGATAGTACTTACAGTAGGAGACATGGTTATGTGATGGGGTGATAGTACCTACAGTAGGAGATATGGTTATGTGATGGGGCGATAGTACTTACAGTAGGAGACATGTGATGGGGCGATAGTACTTACAGTAGGAGACATGGTTATGTGATGGGGCGATAGTACTTACAGTAGGAGACGTGTGATGGGGCGATAGTACTTACAGTAGGAGACATGTGATGGGGCGATAGTACTTACAGTAGGAGACATGTGATAGGGCGATAGTACTTACAGTAGGAGACAGCCACGCCAGCAGTGCTTTGTCAACATTGTCCCATCACGCACTAGTGACTCCTGTGGCGGGCCAGGCGCAGTGCACGCAGCAGTGCCCGCTGACACGGTCGACACGGCTGGCTTCCAGGTTAAGCGGGCATGGTGTCATGAAGCAGTGTGGCTTGGCTGGGTTGTGTTTCGGAGGACGCACGGCTCTTGGCTCTCGCCTCTCCCAAGTCCATATGGGAGTTGTAGCAATGGGACAAGACTGTAACTACCAATTGGATATCACTAAATTGGAGAAGAAAAAAAAAGAAGTCACCTTGGGGGTTTGTGGTATATGGCCAATATACCTCCACGTTGCGTTGTGCCTAAGAACAGCCCTTGGCCGTGGTATATTGGCCATATACCACACCTCCTTGGGCCTTATTTCTTAATTGTACACATTTGGACACTTTTACAATTATTGTATGGTAAACATTGACATCTGCCTGGGTGGAACACCCTCCATAATGGGTGTCTGTGTGGGACACCCTCCATTACGGCTCCATCAGTGCTGAGCCCTCTCACTCTGATTGTATGGGACACTCAATTACGGCTCCTTGTGTTTCCAATCTTCTTCCTCTGGCAGGATTACTTCCACGTGCAACTGTCAGACGACAAGCAGGTGAGGCACTTCCTGGAGCTGAGCTATGCTGGTGCCATCCTTCGGGACAGCTGGGTCCTGACAGACGTTGGCATCACCCCTAGCAGTGCCATCTGCTGCCTGCTGAAGGTACCAGCCGAACACCTAGCTGTTTCTACCCGTGCTTGAAAATGCATATCAAAGTGAGCTGGCTATTGCTTGAAACAGCTTCATACTATCATTAACATAAAGTGTTTCAGATATAGTGTGGTAATATATAGTATGGTGATATATATATAGTGTGGTGATATATAGTATGGTTAAATAGTATGGTTATATAGTATGATTATATATATAATGGTGATATAGAGTGTGGTAATATATAGTATGGTGATATAGTATGGTTATATAGTATGGTGATATATATAGTATGTTTAAATAGTATGATTATATATATTGTGGTAATATATAGTATGGTGATATAGTATGATTATATAGTATGATTATATAGTATGGTTATATAGTATGATTATATAGTATGGTTATATAGTATGATTATATAGTATGGTTATATAGTATGATTATATAGTATGGTTATATTGTATGATTATGTAGTATGGTTAAATTGTATGATTATATAGTATGGTTATAATAGTATATATATAGTATGATTATATATATTATGGTTATATATAGTAAGGTGATATATAGTGTGGTGATAAATAGTATGGTTATATAGTATGGTTAAATAGTATGATTATATATATTATGGTGATATAGAGTGTGGTAATATATAGTATGGTGATATAGTATGGTGATATAGTATGGTGATATAGTATGGTTATATAATATGGTTATATAGTATGGTTATATAGTATGATTATATAGTATGGTTATATATATAGCATGGTGATATATAGTATGGTGATATAGTATGGTGATATAGTATGGTTATATAGTATGGTTATATAGTATGGTTATATATATAGCATGGTGATATATAGTATGGTGATATAGTATGGTGATATAGTGTGATTATATAGTATGGTTATATAGTATGGTTATATAGTATGGTTATATATATATAGCATGGTGATATATAGTATGGTGATATAGTATGGTGATATAGTGTGATTATATAGTATGGTGATATGATTATATAGCATGGTGATATATAGTATGGTAATATATAGTATGGTGATATATAGTATGGTTAAATAGTATGATTATATAGTATGGTGATATAGTATGGTGATATAGTATGATTATATATATTATGGTTATATATAGCATGGTTATATATAGTATGGTAATATATAGTATGGTGATATATAGAATGGTAATATATAGTATGGTAATATATAGTATGGTGATATATAGTATGATTATATAGTATGGTGATATAGTATGGTGATATAGTGTGGTGATATATAGTATAGTGTGATATATAGTATAGTGATATATAGTATGGTTATATATAGTATGGTGATATATAGTGTGGTAATATATAGTATGGTGATATATAGTATGGTTAAATTGTATGATTATATAGTATGGTTAAATTGTATGATTATATAGTATGGTTATATAGTATGATTATATATATTATGGTTATATATAGCATGGTTATATATATAGTATGGTAATCTATAGAATGGTGATATATAGTGTGGTGATATATAGTGTGGTAATATATAGTATGGTGATATAGTATGATTATATAGTATGCTTATATAGTATGGTTATATAGTATGATTATATATATTATGGTTATATATAGTATGGTGATATATAGTATGGTGATTTATAGTGTGGTAATATATAGTATGGTGATATAGTATGGTGATAAAGTATGGTGATATAGTATGATTATATATGTATTATGGTGATATATAGTATGGTGATATATAGTATGGTTATATATAGTATGGTAATATATAGTATGGTGATATATAGTATGGTTAAATAGTATGATTATATAGTATGGTTATATAGTATGATTATATATATTATGGTTATATATAGCATGGTTATATATAGTATGGTGATATATAGCATGGTGATATATAGTGTGGTGATATATAGTATGGTTATATATAGTATGGTTATATATAGTATGGTGTTATATAGTATGATTATATATGTATTATGGTGATATATAGTGTGGTGATATATAGTATGGTGATATAGTATGGTTATATAGTATGATTATATAGTATGGTGATATATAGCGTGGTGATATGTAGTATGGTTATATAGTATGATTATATAGTATGGTTATATAGTATGATTATATAGTATGGTTATATATAGTGTGGTGATATATAGTATGGTTATATATAGTATGGTGATATATAGTATGGTGATATAGTATGATTATATAGTATGGTTATATTGTATGATTATATAGTATGGTTATATAGTATGATTATATAGCATGGTGATATATAGTGTGGTGATATATAGTATGGTGATATATAGTATGGTGATATATAGTATGGTGATATAGTATGGTGATATAGTGTGATTATATAGTATGGTGATATGATTATATAGCATGGTGATATATAGTATGGTAATATATAGTATGGTGATATATAGTATGGTTAAATAGTATGATTATATAGTATGGTGATATAGTATGGTGATATAGTATGATTATATATATTATGGTTATATATAGCATGGTTATATATAGTATGGTAATATATAGTATGGTGATATATAGAATGGTAATATATAGTATGGTAATATATAGTATGGTGATATATAGTATGATTATATAGTATGGTGATATAGTATGGTGATATAGTGTGGTGATATATAGTATAGTGTGATATATAGTATAGTGATATATAGTATGGTTATATATAGTATGGTGATATATAGTGTGGTAATATATAGTATGGTGATATATAGTATGGTTAAATTGTATGATTATATAGTATGGTTAAATTGTATGATTATATAGTATGGTTATATAGTATGATTATATATATTATGGTTATATATAGCATGGTTATATATATAGTATGGTAATCTATAGAATGGTGATATATAGTGTGGTGATATATAGTGTGGTAATATATAGTATGGTGATATAGTATGATTATATAGTATGCTTATATAGTATGGTTATATAGTATGATTATATATATTATGGTTATATATAGTATGGTGATATATAGTATGGTGATTTATAGTGTGGTAATATATAGTATGGTGATATAGTATGGTGATAAAGTATGGTGATATAGTATGATTATATATGTATTATGGTGATATATAGTATGGTGATATATAGTATGGTTATATATAGTATGGTAATATATAGTATGGTGATATATAGTATGGTTAAATAGTATGATTATATAGTATGGTTATATAGTATGATTATATATATTATGGTTATATATAGCATGGTTATATATAGTATGGTGATATATAGCATGGTGATATATAGTGTGGTGATATATAGTATGGTTATATATAGTATGGTTATATATAGTATGGTGTTATATAGTATGATTATATATGTATTATGGTGATATATAGTGTGGTGATATATAGTATGGTGATATAGTATGGTTATATAGTATGATTATATAGTATGGTGATATATAGCGTGGTGATATGTAGTATGGTTATATAGTATGATTATATAGTATGGTTATATAGTATGATTATATAGTATGGTTATATATAGTGTGGTGATATATAGTATGGTTATATATAGTATGGTGATATATAGTATGGTGATATAGTATGATTATATAGTATGGTTATATTGTATGATTATATAGTATGGTTATATAGTATGATTATATAGCATGGTGATATATAGTGTGGTGATATATAGTATGGTGATATATAGTATGGTGATATATAGTATGGTGATATAGTATGATTATATAGTATGGTTATATTGTATGATTATATAGTATGGTTATATATATAGTATGGTGATATAGAGTGTGGTAATATATAGTATGGTGATATAGTATGGTTATATAGTATGATTATATATATTATGGTGATATATAGTATGGTGATATAGTATGGTGATATATAGTATGGTTATATATAGTATGGTAATATATAGTATGGTGATATATAGTATGGTTAAATAGTATGATTATATAGTATGGTTATATAGTATGATTATATATATTATGGTGATATATAGTATGGTGATATAGTATGGTGATATATAGTATGGTGATATATAGTATGGTGATATAGTATGATTATATAGTATGGTTATATTGTATGATTATATAGTATGGTTATATATATAGTATGGTGATATAGAGTGTGGTAATATATAGTATGGTGATATAGTATGGTTATATAGTATGATTATATAGTATGGTGATATATAGCGTGGTGATATGTAGTATGGTTATATAGTATGATTATATAGTATGGTTATATAGTATGATTATATAGTATGGATATATATAGTGTGGTGATATATAGTATGGTGATATATAGTATGGTGATATATAGTATGGTGATATAGTATGATTATATAGTATGGTTATATTGTATGATTATATAGTATGGTTATATAGTATGATTATATAGCATGGTGATATATAGTGTGGTGATATATAGTATGGTGATATATAGTATGGTGATATATAGTATGGTGATATAGTATGATTATATAGTATGGTTATATTGTATGATTATATAGTATGGTTATATATATAGTATGGTGATATAGAGTGTGGTAATATATAGTATGGTGATATAGTATGGTTATATAGTATGATTATATATATTATGGTGATATATAGTATGGTGATATAGTATGGTGATATATAGTATGGTGATATAGAGTGTGGTGATATAGAGTGTGGTAATATATAGTATGGTGATATAGTATGGTTATATAGTATGATTATATAGTATGGTTATATATAGTATGATTAGGTGATTTAGTTCATTCAAACAGGTGCCATTAATACAGGTAACGAGTGGAGGACAGAGGAGCCTCTTAAAGAAGAAGTTACAGGTCTGTGAGAGCCAGAAATGTTGCTTGTTTGTAGGTGACCAAATACTTATTTTCCACCATAATTTGCAAATAAATTCATTAAAAATCCTACAATGTGATTTTTCTGGATTTTTTTCTCTCATTTTGTCTGTCATAGTTGAAGTGTACCTATGATGAAAATTACAGGCCTCTCTCATCTTTTTAAGTGGGAGAACTTGCACAATTGGTGGCTGACTAAATACTTTTTTGCCCCACTGTATAGTGTGGTGGTATATAGTATGGCGATATATAGTATGTTGAGGTCACCCTGCTTGAGACTTAAAGTAATATTGCCCTTGCTCAACCAAGACCATGGTTATGGTAGAGTGATTGGTTAGTAAGGACACTGCTTTATACTGAGACCATGGTTATGGTAGAGTGATTGGTTAGTAAGAACACTGCTTCGTGAGTGTGAAGTGTTGTTGTACAGAGGTCCCTGGGTACATGTCCAGAGCCAGACAGGGACAGAACTCACTCTGTCCCACAAAGTTCTGTGGAAGATTTGCTAACAGAGGAGAGTGGTTATGTATCTAAGTACAAATTTAACCATCAGAATAATGTTTATTTGTGTTCCTTAATCCTTACTTACACATCCCATCATTGACATAGTCAAAGCCAGACCTTCTGTCTGTCTCTCCTTCTTGCTGGTTGACTAGAGTGGAAATCTATAGTATTGTATGGTTGACCTGGGATAGAGCTGAAATGTGGCCCGATGTAGTGTTGCCTTTGTACCAAACACCCTTACAGTCATAAACCTTTTCCCCATGTAATCGCCTCGACCTCAGTCTGGTGTTCGCTAACAGTATCTGAAGAGTCTGTATACCCAGTGGTTTATAGTACAGTAGAGCACAGCAGAGTACAGTAGAGCACAGCAGAGTACAGCAGAGTACAGTAGAGCACAGCAGAGTACAGTAGAGTACAGTAGACAGAGTACAGCAAAGTACAGCAGAGTACAGTAGAGCACAGCAGGCCGTATAGTAGGAGAAGAAGAGGCCCTTTGGGTTCATTGAAATACATATTCATAATATTTCTGTTAACAATTTAATCTGCACCCAGATTAGTCTTCAATTTAATTTACACCCAGATTAGTGTTCAATTTAATCTGCACCCAGATTAGTCTTCAATTTAATTTTCACCCAGATTAGTGTTCAATTTAATCTGCACCCAGATTAGTCTTCAATTTAATTTACACCCAGATTAGTGTTCAATTTAATTAATCTGCACCCAGATTAGTGTTCAATTTAATCTGCACCCAGATTAGTCTTCAATTTAATTTACACCCAGATTAGTGTTCAATTTAATTAATCTGCACCCAGATTAGTGTTCAATGTGATAGAACAAAACTCAGTACAGCACATTAATTAGAAAATGTTGTTACAAGTTTGAGCCACGAGATGGTGGTAGATTATAAGTTTAAATAGCATGGACCTTTGATTTGTCTCTGGATAGAAATTGCCCTTGGGCACAGATCTAGGATCAGCATACTCTCACCAAATCCTAACCTTTACCATTAACAGTAAAAACACAAACCAGACCTAAGAGCAGTGCAAAGGAGCCAGTTCATCTTAACCCTGTAATTATATGACTCCTAACTTATATATACTGAGTGTACCAAACATTAGAAACACCTTCCTAATATTGAGTTGCACCCCGCCTTTTGCCATCAGAACAGCCTCAATTCGTTGGGGCATGGACTCTACAAGGTGTTTGAAAGCGTTCCACAGGGATGCTGGCCCATGTTGACTCCAATGCTTCCAACAGTTGTGCCAAGTTGGCTGGATGTTCTTTGGGTGGTGGACCACACAGGAAACTGTTGAGTGTGAAAAACCCCAGCAGCATTGCAGTTCTTGACACAAACCGGTGCACCTGGCACCTACTACCCCGTTCAAAGGCACTTAAATATTTTGTCTTGCCCATTCACCCTCTGAATGGCACACATACACAATCCATGTCTCAATTGTCTCAAGGCTTAAAAATCCTTCTTTAACCTGTCCGCTCCCCTTCATCTACACTGAAGTGGATTTAACAAGTGACATCATTAAGGGATCATAGCTTTCACCTGGATTCACCTGGTCAGTCTTTGTCATGGAAAGAACCGGTGTTCATAATGTTTTGTTTACTCGGTGTATAAACACAACATAGGTATTTATGTAAAACAAGTGAATTTACTGAATGTCCATGGTCTTATACTTCAGCGGGAGCCGGTGGTGCGTGTGTTCAGTGCCGTGACGGGGGAGACCCTCTCAGTCTTGGGCACTGTGTTTCTCCTGAGTACGTCTGTGGCCAGGCTCATGACCCTGGTGTCCCAGCAGTGTGGGCTTCCCGTCAGCTCCTTCAGACTGAGCTCTCCCACCAGCCTGCAACTCTACGACTGCAACTGGCTGCACGACTACGCCATTGACCTGGGTATGGCCTTCCTTGTGCAGTAGATCAATGGTCCTCTGGCTCAACACCTTATGGATGTAACATAGAGACAAATGGACTGTATGGAACACATTCTTGGTTCATGGAAACCAGGAGGACAACCTGCATGTGTCTCTGTCTCCCAGGGGCTACTCTACGGTTGGACACCTGGGATGGGTGGGCGGAGTCCCTCAGAGGCTGCTTCCTGGGACACAGACTGACCGTCCAACGACACCTGTCTAGGGAGAGACCTGTGAGGAGGTCAGAATACACATCTACACACTGAACTGTATGATAGACTTACTATCAACAGTGATGGTACTGAACCTTTATATAGCTTACAATGATAGTACTGACCCTGTATATAGCTTACAATGATAGTACTGACCCTGTATATAGCTTACAATGATAGTACTGACCCTGTATATAGCTTACAATAATGGTACTGACCCTGTATTTAGCTTACAATGATAGTACTGACCCTGTATATAGCTTATAATGATAGTACTGACCCTGTATATAGCTTATATTCTCGTGTTTTTTTCCTTCATATGTTTTTTCTCTTACCCTGATATTTAATACTGCATTGTGGGAAAGAGCTTGCAAGTAAGCATTTTACTGTACTGTTTTATAACCCACTGTATCTTGTGAACTTGACAAAAAAAACTTGAAACGTGTTATAAATACATTGATTCTGTATTATTCCAGGTTCCAGCTCCGGGTGGCACTCTACATCGCTGCTTCTCTGGGCCACCTGGACCTGGCCGGCTGGCTGCTGGAGAGGGGGGTGCGTGTCATTGAGCCGGTGGGGGTTCACCCTTACCGTGAGTGGTGCCACCAGACGGCCCACCCCGACGTCGCCAAGTGTCCCGCTGTCGCCTCCATCGAGCTCGGCCAGCTCACCATCCTCAAACTCTGTATCGCCAGCAGCGTTCTGACCCTTGCCTGTCAGGATCCCCAGGGTCGTGACCCCCTGAGGATCGCCCTTCAGTACGGCCACAGGGAGTGTGTGAGTCACCTGGCCACCAAGCTGTGCTCTGTGGTGGTCCTCCCAGGTATGGCCCTGCCCATGCGGACATACCTCCAGATAAAGGGCTGGGTGAGGCTGGGGCAGAGGAGGGCAGCATCCAGGCACTGCATGGGCCTCAACAGGGCTCCGTTCAGGACCAGGGTGGGCGACACGGTCCTGGTGGACGGCTTCACCCTCCCCAAGATGTCTTCCAAGCCCAGGAGGAGTGAGGCCAAGGCGGGTATCAGGGTGATGTCCACAGCCTCTCAAAGTTTGACCCCCATCAACTGCCCATCTCATGTAACCTGCCAGCTCCGCGCCCTGGCATCCCAGGATAAACCTCTTCAACTACCGAAGCAACACCCTGTGGCCACGAGTGATGAAAGAGAGAAGAAGAGGGGATGTGGAGGGAAGGGATGTGAGGAGGATGAGAGTGGGGATCAGAACAGCAACCAATGGAGGAGCAGAGTCCCGCTCCCGCCCATTTCCAGAGACACCAATCTCAGACCTGTGTTTGCCTCGCCAAACTCCGCCCAGATACTCACCACCTCACTGGAGGCCTTTTCTCTCCACTGCGACCGCACACCCAGAGAAAACGCCATATACTGTTTGGCCTTGGCCAGGTTAGTCCAAGTTTAAATGACAGCTACGGTGAATATGAATATTTCTCTGGAGGTTTCTTATGAAAGGTGTGAATACTGTCAGAAGAAGCCTCCTATAATCAGTGGGGGGGGGGGGGGGGGGGGGGGGACACATGTAAAAGCTGTTTACACACTTTTTATTTTATTTTGTTCAAGCATTTACCCACCTTTTGTGGAAGATGCATTGAAAGTAGAGGGAGCGTTACTTCTTTAATCCTGAACGGCAATCAGCATTTACCAGTCAATGGTTTTACCACTACATCACTGCCTATGATATACCCTTATCCTCCCTGAATAGATTTCAGTACAAACAAATCATGAGCCAACCATCATGCTTAGAAGGTACATAATCAAATCAACTCAAACTTTATTTGTCACATGCGCTGAATACAACAAGTGTAGATCTTTCCGTGAAATACTTTACTTACAGGCCCTTAACAAACAGTGCAGTTCAAGAAGAGTTGAAGAGAATATTTACCCAATAAACTAAAGTAACAAATAATAAAACATTTGAACTTGTCCGGTGGCCATTTTATTAATTGTTCAGCAGTCTTATGACTTTGGGTTAGAAGCTGTTATAGGTTTACCCTAACAAGTCCTGAAACAAATCATGAGCCAACTATCATGCTTAGAAGGTATATAGTGTCAGTCTTATTGGTTCACCCTAACAAGTTGTTTCAGTATGGGGAGAGGATAGGATGTAAGGGCGCTTCATTAATGTATTGAGGCCATTACATATACAGTATTTCACAATGCTAGGACACAGATTTGGTCTCCTAACCTTGTTCTGGTTGATTGACTCTCTAACAGTGCCTTCACACAGAGACCATGGTTGCAGCAGCTGAATGTAGCGCGGACTCTGTCCAGGAGGAGTGCTCAGCACATTGGGTAGACACCAGGATCCTGGTCATTAGGCAGATTAAACATACTGAAACAAGGAGGGACAACTTGGAATTGTCCAAAAAGGAACTCTTATTTGAGTTTTTATTTTTATTTTTTACAGTGAACAAGATGAGACTTTGGAACGGATGATGCCTGAAACAATGCGGACAACTTAGAATTTCGTTCCTTTGGATGAGGCTTATAGATATAGTCAGTACTGTGTTTGATTTGTGTGCAGAAAGTTTACAACGGCAGGCAGTGGATTCTCAGTCATTCCTCTCAAGGAACAAAAAACGTATCATATTTCACTGGCTATTTGTAGTAGCCAAATGTGAATGGAATTATTATTATTCTAGAATCATTCAGTTGACTGAATGTGACTGTGGTTGTGCTGTATGTGACTATGTGGTTGTACTGAATGTGACTATGTGGTTGTACTGAATGTGACTATGTGATTGTACTGAATGTGGTTGTACTGTACGTGATTGTAAGTGTTTGACATGGGTCTAATTGAGCCCCCCCCCCCCCCCCCCCCCCCACACTTAACACTAGTTTTTATCCATAGAAATCCTCACTTGCTGATGAAGACCTATAGTGGTTGAAATCAATGTAAAATACAGTATGAACACTGCTGCCTTAAAACTATTTTATTAAGATGTGGATCATTATTGCTCATTTAAATGAGTCTGTGCAGTGTCAAAATAATACACCTGATACATAAGGGGGGAAAAAATGCTAAAAATACCACAAGACATGAAATAATGGCATTATGGGAAAATAATACATACTGTATTTCACGTAGAGTATTTGACAAATTCTTTATTTACGTTACAAAACTGACAACTACTGTGACGATGTGTTAGCACAGCATGTGTCATCATTCAGTCATCATCATAGACAAGTCAGTTAAGAACAAATTCTTATTTACAATGATGGCCAAACCCGGACGACGCTGGGCCAATTATGCGGCACCCTATGGGACTCCCAATCACTTGGGAGTGGGAAGGATACCAAATCCAATATCACACACTTCTTCCTTAGTATTCTGAGAACTGTCAGATAGCTGTGAGAGCTATGAGTGGATCGTGGACCCATGCATAAATGATAACTTTGCTGTAACTCAGTGGGGCAAGTAGAACGTCCGGGTTAGTGTATGTGCATTATCTGGACAGTTGATTGTCTTTGTCTCAAAGCCTTTCCATTTCTGGGGTATTGAAGAAGCTTCTGATCTCAACCTTGTTGACAGGTAAGAAACACTTGGTTAGTGTATGTGTCTTATCCAATGGGTTGTCAGGTGAACGTTGAAGATGCTTCTTGGAGGTGATCTAATGATGTCATTGAATCGATGTCATTGAGTTGCTCACTGGACAAGACAATTATTCACTGAAAATTAAATCTGTCTTTCATTTCACTTTTGTTGATACTTGATTGGCTATTTGCTGTCTTTTGAAAATACAAAAATAAATATAACTGTTTTATGAAGCACTTGTAGACATTCATTGTTTTCAAAATCATATTTTCAGCAAAACAGATACATACGTTTACAATATGACATCAAATCAAATAAAAATAAAGTAAGTGATATGTAAATGATTGGCAAAAGGCTCCAACCACCCAAGTCATAGACTGTTCACTCTGCTACCACATGGCAAGCGATACGAGAGCACCAATTCTGGGACAAAAGGCTCCTTAACAGCTTCTACCCCCAAGTCATAAGACTGCTGAACAGCTTCTACCTCCAAGTCATTAGACTGCTGAACAGCTTCTACCTCCAAGTCATTAGACTGCTGAACAGCTTCTACCCCCAAGTCATTAGACTGCTGAACAGCTTCTACCCCCCAAGTCATTAGACTGCTTAACAGCTTCTACCCCAAAGCCATTAGACTGCTGAACAGCTTCTACCCCCAAGCCATTAGACTGCTGAACAGCTTCTACCCCCAAGTCATTAGACTGCTGAACAGCTTCTACCTCCAAGTCATTAGACTGCTGAACAGCTTCTACCCCCAAGTCATTAGACTGCTGAACAGCTTCTACCCCAAAGCCATTAGACTGCTGAACAGCTTCTACCCCCAAGTCAGACTGCTGAACAGCTTCTACCTCCAAGTCATTAGACTGAAGAACAGCTTCTACCCTCAAGCCATCAGACTGCTGAACAGCTTCTATCCCAAAGCCATTAGACTGCTGAACAGCTTCTACCCCCAAGCCACCAGACTGCTGAACAGGTTCTACCCCCAAGCCATTAGACTGCTGAACAGTTTCTACCCCAAAGCCATTAGACTGCTGAACAGCTTCTACCCCAAAGCCATAAGACTGCTGAACAGCTTCTACCCCCAAATCATTAGACTGCTGAACAGCTTCTACCTCCAAGTCAGACTGCTGAACAGCTTCTACCCCCAAGTCATTAGACTGCTGAACGTTAATTAAATGGCCACCTGCACTATTTGCATTGACCCCCTTTGTTATTGATGTATTTTTCTAATTGTTTTCCACTGACTCTCTTGAATTGGCTCGATGCACACTCACTACACTCTACCCACACATTCACTGTGACACTGACCGACTTTCACACTAGCTGCTGCTACTGTGTTTATTATCTATCCTGATTGCCTAGTCACTTTTACCCTTACCTACATGTACATACTGTATTACCTCAACTACCTCCCACCCATGCACATTGACTCGGTACTGGTACTCCTTGTATATAGCCTTGTTATTGTTATTGTGTTACTATTTAGAAAATATTTTCTTAATTTTTAACTCTGCATTGTTGGGAATGGGCTCGTAATAAAGCATCTCACAGTTGTTTTCGGCGTATGTGACCAATACAATTAGATTCTCATCTGAACAAATGAATGCTCTCGTTGTTATAATGAGGAATTTATTTAAATAATTTGGTTTTCCTTGAAGATTTGAATGGGCTGAGAAAGCCTTTTGTGATGGATCTAGACAATCTGGTGAAAAGGGAGGGTTTGCGACTCTTCTCTTCAAGTGGGAAGGACGATGCGATATCATAAATTCCCTCTGGAGAAAAGGAGCCATGAGATGTTGTCATCGTCTCTGCAACGAAAGACCATCCAGCATGCCATCAATTTACATTTTTACTCATGTATCAGACACTCTTATCCAGAGAGACTTACAAGGAGCAATTAGGATTAAGTGCCTTGCTCAAGAGCACATTGACAGATTTTGCCTCGTGAACTCAGGGATTCTGAACCAGCAACCTATCGGTTACTGGCCCAACCTCTTAACCCACTAGGCTACCACCCAGCCCACAGTACAGTATGTCATAGGTAACAACTCAGAGGAGTACAACGTCTTTCCAAATGAATTAGTGGAATGGTAAAGGGATAATGTCTCAGTCTTGACTGAGCAGCAGCCTAAACAGCAGCAGGGCTTACCTGTAAAGTACACAGTAGGGGAAATGTTCTGAGGCTGGTACTCCAGAGACTCTTGAGGACAGAGGTTCTTACTAACATTATTGGAACCCTGGTTGGTGGGAAAAGGCACATTAAAACAAACTGAAATGTTTTCGATATCTTAAAGTACAGCATATCAACTGCAAAGAAGCAGTGCAATGCCATGACACAAAGAATCATATAAAAGGTCAACAGCAGTGTTATTCATGAAAGATGTATGTGTACTATACCTTTGTATTGAAGGTGAGGACCTGCTCTCCAGTACTGCTGATGGTATCCCTTTCCAAATCAAACACGCCTTCTACAATGTCACTGGTGGCCACGCTGGTAGCGGACTCAAAATAACATTTAGCAGTGGCTTTGGTGATCATTTGAAGAATGACCATGCAAGTAGAAGTCTTTGGATCGTTCTGGACTGAAACATCAAAGTTTATGTTTTCATACTCATCTGACCACTGTCTCAGGAAGCACTTCACTGTCTCTTCAGCAAATATCTGGAGAAGCTGAGAGGAGAGCTCCTTGGATATGGCACATTGTTCCTTTCCCCATTTCAGCCTTGAAAGAATGGAGTCTGAAGCACTTTTGGCTGCTTCCAATGTTAAGACCTGTGGAGTGCTGTGGCTGTCCTGAATGGCTATCACTTTATCCACCAATTCATGGCTGAAAATGTGGATGGTCCAAGTGGAAATGATTTTTCTCAATTTCCTAACAGCAGATCGGAGGTCGTCAAGATGAGAAGCACCCTGTCCATTTTCCTGTGTGTTCTCAACACTTTCCACCATAATGTCCACTACCACCCCAGCAGCTTGCCTGACTTTGTCCACAAAGGTTACAGGAAGTAAGTCCTCTGTGTGAAAGAAGTCCTCAATGATTGTGTTTCTAACAATGGGAAAGTCAATCTGAGCAGGAAACTCAGTGGGGATGGGAGTCCCGGGTAAAGCAAAGTGCCATTTCGACTGCCTTAATTTTGAAGTAGGTGTTAGAGAGATAGAAGAGCGTGAAGAAGAGGTATTTCTTGTATTTTGGCTGTCAGCACTCCTACAACGGATCGTGTCAATATCCTCCAGCATGGATCCTGAGAGCTCAGTGGTTTTAGGTAGTAATTTGTGCGGAATGTCCACACAGGCATCGTTTCCACCAGGTGTAACACTGCTCTGGTTGACCTCAAGATGGCAGAGACTTGCTCTTTGTGATGCAGGACTGCTTTGATACGTAAAGATTTGGATTGAACCAAGTGTTGTGTCTGATCTTTGAAGATCTTTTCTGAGAAACTCCGTAATCTTACTTTGCAGACTGTAGTAGATGTTACGAGCAACAGACCAGATCCTTTTCTCAGAAACCTGTCCAGTGGTGAGCAGGGAGGTTCCAGATACCATGTCAGATGATTGGGTGGTCTGGGTGAGCTCCTGCTGGTCTTTCACCATGGTTTGTATAATATCAGTAGATGTGGTGGATGTAGATACAGACTGAAGGTACTGTTCTGTTGTACCTTCCTCCACAATGTTAAATGATCTAGAGAGGACCTCACTCACTCCTTTCTCAGCTTTAGTTTGGAACTCATGACTAGAGAGTTTTTGGAGGCTCTTTGTAGAAAGACTGTGGGAAGATGCAATGCCTTTGGAGGCAGCCGTGCTGCAATCTAGACTTACTGGAGAGGTTCGCTCAGGAGAACCTTGGAGACGTTCAAACATGTCTTCACATGGTGTTGGGGACCTTGACAAGGAGATGTCCTTCAGCTGAGACAGAACACCACCTACCAACATGTTGACCTCAAGGGACATATCAGATATTTTCTTTCCTACTGTGGAGAAGCAAGGTGCATTTGATGCCTGATCCTCGCATGAGGTCAAGATTGTTGAAATTACCTCTTTGGTACTATTGGTCAGTAGAGCCTCGTCTGTTTCAGTCCAGAGAAGTTTTGAACTCTCGCTGACACCCCTGTGTAGAGCCACTTCAAGGTTCAAACTGTGCAAGTGAGGCACACTCTTACTAGCTTGCCTCAAGTCCTGGCTTGCCAAACAAATGTGCTCCTTAGTCCCAAGATGTCCAGAGTCCTCTGTGGGTATATGACTAGACGTTCTGCTCAGCATGTCTGACCTCCGCTGATGAATGATGAAGTCCTTTAATGTCTTCTGAATATTGTTATATAAACTAGTGGTAGCAGACCAGATCCTGCTCTGTAGCTTTTGTGCATTTTCCTGGAGGTCAGGTTCTCTCTCCTCTACTTTTGCAGGTTGCGCCAAGCTCTGCAGGTCTTCCACAAATGTTTCAATGATGCCAAAGGCAGCAGAATCCGCACAAATATCCTTTGACCATGTGTACTGGTTTTGAATGGAACAAGACCTGGATGCTACAGAATAAGCAGGCTGTGCACTAGTTAAGCTACTGGTGGACTTTTTAACTAGGAACTCACTCACTGCTTGAGTGGCATTTCTCTTAAATTCCTCACTTGAGAGTTTTCTAATACAATCTAACAGACTGGTCAAAGAAGCTGTGGCCTTACTTCTGCTGTCCTCAATTTGACAGGGGAACTCACATACTATTGGTGATGAGGCCCTGGAATGGGCAATATCCCCAAGCTGAGCCAGAACACCCTCTACAAATTTCTCTCTCTCAATAGAGAAGCCTGATCCTTTTTCTCCAACAGTGTACAGGGCGTCCTCCTTTGACATTGCAGTCTTGTACAAGACCAGAAGCTCTGAGATGACTTCTTTGGTGCAAGTTGTCAGAAGGAGCTTGCTTTCTTCTGACTCAGTTTTTGCCCAAAGAAGTTTTGAGCACTCACTTAGGCCTCTTTGTAAAGTAACTTCACCAGTGGACTCTGGCAACTGAGGCTCACTCTTACTGGGCCTATATTTCATGTTTAAGCAAGGAAGTGGAACTGTCTCCTTAAACTCAGCATTTGTGATGTTATCATCAGATGTGACAATGCTCTTTAAGGCACATCGCTGAAGCTTGCCGAAATAATCTTTCAAGTTGTTTTGGATGCTGTGGTAAATGTGAACAGCAGCAGACCAGGCACTCTTCTGTTGGGGACTCTCTTCAGATTCAGCCAAGGACTTCATATCTGACACGAAAGTCTTAACAACTACTGACGCTGCTGAGCCCACTGGGTGAATTGACTCTGTCTTTACAATGCCAGACAATGTTTGACCTGATACAGCACCTGTTAACTCAGACTGAATGACTGAACTAGGAAAGCTCAAACTACTGACTTTTTTGTCAAGAACTCCACTCACTGCTTGTATTGCTGATGTTTGAAAGTCCCGGCTAGAGAGTTTTTGGATGCTCTTAGATGTGAGCGTGCAGGAGGAACCAGATTCACTAATATTGTAGCTGCTCTCGTATTTGCTTATCAGGGCATCAAGATCCTCAATGAAGCCAACATGCGATGCCAAAAACGTGATCTTGTCCTTCAGATCTTCCAGCAAATTCTGTTTGTTCTCGTCAACAAAAGCCACCATTGTGTCAGAGATCATGGTCATGACTTGCCCTGTTAGACTCTTGCTCTCTTGGTCAACTTTTTCAAGTTTAGCAGCCAGCTCTCTCACCATGCTCTCAGTCACCTTGGTCTGTGAGTCTCCCCTTACCGGTGTCACTACAGAGGTTTGGCTAGCGGAGGCACTCTTAACGACCACTGATAAGGCCGACTTGACATCTTTAGCCAACTCTGCCATTACAGCAGGGGTTAGCATCATAGAGCCTGCACTTCCAGATGGAGAATTGGACATGCATGCAAGTTTGGAGAGAGAACCTTGCAGGCTGTCCTGTACACAGGTGACAAGGGTGTCCTCTGAGACACCTAAGAGGACTTGTAGCGTCTCAGAGTTGGTTGTTTTCTTCTGCACATCAGACAGAGAGGTTAGAGTCCTTGGGAAAAAAACCGCAGAAATCATCAAAGTCAAACAAATAATATGTAAGGCTGTGATGCACATTCAGTGTGTCAAATACATCTGCACCATTGAAAACAATGAGGAAAACGCTGCTGTTTCTCTGAGAAAAAACCTTAGTGTGATGTCAGCCTAACTGCTTAATTTCTAAAGCCCAATAAAGTGTATTTTGTATAAGTCATTTGTATTGAAACTGGCCTGTAGATATCTATCTATCCTGGCAATATCTATCCTCTACAAAAATCCAAATTGCTATAAACTTCAAATACTATAACTTCTAATAACTTCAAGGACAATCATAAATACAAGGCAGTTTGAAGAAATGTTAAAGGGAAATTTCTAAATGTTTCAACTTCATATTCATCATCTCCAGCACCACCCCAACATCAGCATATGTGAAAAACGGGCATTTCTATGTTTTGTAGTAAAAAAGAAAGAGGAAGATAAGTGTTTTCTATGACATCATCAACCAATTAGTAGGCAATGCCTACTCATAATTGGTTAAAATCACACGATGCACACTGATGATGTCATTAGAATCTAGAGCTGAGCATTTAACCAACATTTTTGTTATTTTTCGGTTTTTAAACAACTAATTGACCGACGTCGGCTCAATTATTTGAATTCCATATAGTTAATTTTTTTCTTCTTCTGTGAGCTCGATGCTCAGTTTCTGTAGAGATAAATCAGATCAAGCACGAACTATGCAATGTAGTAGGGAGTTGTAGTTTCCAACAGGCCAATATTCTACATAGTTTAGCACAGAAAATACGGCAATTAATTCCCATAATCCATTGCACGCCCACTTGCTTGTCCAGTCTGTGTGGAGCAGATACGGAAACCTCATTAACTGAGACGGAGAGACGAGAGAATGCATGAGAGAGATAAAAAGCAGTTGCGTTGCGAGGATTCTCTACCTGGAAATACATGATCTAAGTGATTGACAGTTGGTGTTCAGCGGTCATAAAAGTAGGTCTTATTTACTTAGAAGAACTACTAAAATAGTGATTTTGTCAGACAGAATAAGCAGCAGCTCTATAGAGATGAGTTGATGACTTGGAATGAAATAATAAAGTCATCAAATAAATATTTTATATGAGAAAGTAAATGATGGTTGATAAGTCATAAACACTAATGGACAGTCACTACCATCATGGGACTTTTATTAATTGTTTTATTATGTGTTGTTACAGCATTCAACACACATAATCCATAGTGCATTCAATGTCTAAAAAAAGTATTGAAATCCAAAACCGTGATTATTTTTTAAATATTTGAATGGAAACCAAACCAACCTCAAAAAGCACTAATTTCTCAGCACTATTGGAAACAGTTACGTCCCTCTATATTTTTTTTACTACAAAGCATGGAAATGTGTAATTTTCACATATGGTGATGCTGGAGATGAATATGAAGTTGTTAAATTTCCCTTTAAGAACATACCTCATGGCCCCCTTGGGCAGGTAGCTTCCACTGCCCAGACTGCCCTTAGTCAGGTAAATCTCCTTGAACTTAAGTTGTGATTCCTGTTCTTCTTCCTCTTCCTGCTCCATACAGTTGGAGGAAGGGTAGGGAGTTGGGATGCGAAAGCTATTGTAAGACTTTCGACTGCCTGGCCTCTTAGGTACACCAGCCTCAGTAAATCTCACGCGGGACTTGGTGTTAGTCTTATCGTCTAACAGACTGGTGAGTGACGCTGTGAGAGATCTCTGTGACAATGGAGAAGAGGCAGCATCTTGGATGCCCAGTAGTTCGTAAAGACCTGGGATGATGATCTGCATCAGCTTGTCCGATAAAAACTGGACAATCCTCAGACACAAGCCGGCAAGCTGTTGTTTTGTCAGCTGTATTCCAGAAACAGAAGAAGTGTTTTAAAATGTTGCATAGTGCGTCTTTCAAAAGCTTATGAACAAGGTTAAACATTAGGCAGAGTTTTCATGGTAATCTGATTAAATTGTCAGTAACATGATCTTACCGGGTCAAACATGCCCTCACGAATCCCCCTCCATTGCCTGAAAACAATATTGTTATAAATGTTGTCATATCAGGATGCGTGGCAGAATTGTTTTTATTTAATTATTTGCCTGATCGTGAAGTTATACTTGCTTTGTGTCAGTTGTTTTGGCAAAATTGCAATGTGACAACTTTTCTAGCACTGAACATTTTTTTCAGATTGATCAGTTTCTAATTTGATCCTATTTCCTTGAAGGTGTGATAGTACCAAAGAAAACAGAACATACTTCTCAGTTAGGTTTTGAAGGAAGTCCATAAGTGTCAGATGTTCCACATTGTTGAGCTTTCCCTCTTCTGTGGTTTCCATCACTGAGGTTGCTCTGCTCCTGGTACAATTGCTCTGCTCCTGGTAGAAATGTAATTATATTGCAAATAATCAAACTTAATTAACAACAAATATCATACTGAAATAATTATTAACTGTTAAAGAGGGGAGGAGCATTGGCAACGTTGGGCCAATTAAACAACTGCAACACAACAGAGATGGTTGTGGTACGTCAACATTGCCAATGATAGCATCACTGAAATGACAAGGTCAACTTACCATCTCATTGACAGCTTCAGAGGTCAGGTGGTCATCCATCACACAGACAGGCAGGTCTAGAGACTGGGACAAGGCTCTATGGTCATAACCAGGAGAGAATGGAAACATCAGAGCAGTCCCAATGGCAGAATCTAACCACTGTCTTCATGTCAAAGACTCACTCACTCATTTGCTTTGTCAAACCTACCCCTTAGAATGACTTCGATATTAAAAACCCAGGCTTTCCTAAAATGTTTACCTCAGCCAGTCTAGAACCCAGGTGTGTCTACAAAACACATGTACTCCTCCATAAGGTTCATGGCTTGCCTATTGTTTTATCCCAGTACAAGAGGGGCAACTGGATTCAGGATTAAACACAAGCAGTCTTTAAGGTATATCTTATTACAGTTTAGGCCTACCTTATTATTTTCTTCCATCTGGCAATATCATTTTAAGGAATGAAATCTGTTTTGTTGCTAGTATTATTAGTAACTGTAGGAAAATACAGCTGTAAAGTACAAGAATCAGCTACTTTCTGAAGGGAAGCCAAGCTCATAAGCAATTTAGAACCTACAGACAATTATGACAAAGTTGGAACGCATGAATGCGTCACAAACGCCTTGTGATCACATGTTATTTTAGGGCGTGGCTCCGCATTCGTGACCGGTTCTCATATTTCTTTTTCCCGGTATCCGTTAGTGCTGGAATTTGCGATTAATACTTTTCTCATGCCGAAACCGGATTAAATAAATACCGGTAGTTAAATGACAAAAAATATGATATTCGCAATGTCATTAAGCAACAACAACAACAAAAACATAAATAGCTACTACAATTTCTAAACATGATTTTGTCATCAGTTCAGTACCATTTGTTTGATTTTGTGGACCCACGACTAGACTTTATCCATGTTAGCTAGTTGCTAGCGATGCTAGTCAGCATAGGCTGCTACGTGATAAACAGTTCGCGTTAGCGAATTAGCTACCTAGCTAGCCAGCCTAACAAGCTGTCAAATCCAATGGAAACCGATGCAACCCTGCTGCCAAATAAGGGCTAGCTCGATGACCCGTGGTAACAGTGGGGTCCCCATGAGTTTCAAGGCTTTAATAAGTGCTATCGTGCAGAAAAAGATAATAAAATACTGGTTGATGAGCTAGCTAAGTTAGCAAGACGGGTATGACCGTTAACAGCGTGCATGCACAAATGCATGACGACACATTGTATCTCAGTGAAGCAGGCATGCAGAACGAGATCGCCCCACCAAGCCAGATAGTAGAGGGGTACAACAACGCCGGGACACAGAGGCATAGCTCATACAATTATATTTTGTTCCAGTCAATGACAATACATGTTGAAAAATAAATACCTGCGTCAAATATATGGCATCACATGCTAGTGCAAAGATAGCCTGCATGAATTTTAAAATAAATCCGGTGACCACTAGATGGCCTCGTATATCCACATTTAGATCAAATATACTTGATTTTTCATCAGTACTGTGAATGACAAGCCCACTGAATCTAGTTTAATAATCTTTATACTCAGCAGGTAGAGGCCTAGGTACTTCAAATCAGTGCTTAATTTGAGCAGGATCATGCCAGAACAGGATCCGGCACCGTTCCGTTCTGGACTGTTTTGTTCCGGAACCTACTTGGCCGAATCCGGTACCTCTCGTGCCATGAAAAATAATTTTCACTTTTTGCTATGTAACAATTATAATAAAAGCGATCAAAGTTCATTCGAGTTGCCTCTTCGTCAATTATCCTGCCCCCTCATCTCTCCAGAGTTGCACTTCATCATTTGTTTCCTTATAGAATCATAGCTGCATAAAGGGTTCTGGAGGAATTTTCTAAAGTTACGGAATTACTGCTGTCTGTTCAGAAATAAATTAAATCATTCAGAATAGCCTAATACGTCATGAGAAACCCTATAATTTAGCTACAGAGGACCAATAGCTTCTTTTTTAAATAGCCTAGCTGCGGATTGTAGCCCAATAACAAAGAATAGCCTACAGTCGGGAACGCGAGGCAAATCTGTCAGTGAAAAAACAGCACGCAGACAAAACAGGCCTTTTGCAATATTTCAAATACAATCGAGGGAAAACACAGGTTGAAAAGCAATGACTCTTGCTGAAAAGATAAGACTATGCTGTAGACTACCAAAATATTTGATCAAAGCCCAAACATTGTTTTACAAAACAGAGAGAGGGAGAGATAGGCTTTTGACACGAGCGCATCGACAATCTCCAGCGAGTGAGCTGCGCATCATTGGGTGAGTCAGTGAAACTGGAAAGCATTTTTAGGACTAATTTCCTCCTCATATTGTAGCCTACTATATGTTTCTCCACAAACCTAGGCCTATAGGCTATTGATGGATTCAAGACAAGGTCGTTTTTATTGATCTCAGATACTAAGTTTGTCAGTGTCAAAGTAGCCTGCCATTTCGATCATTTGTGCGGATTAAAAAAAGATAATGCCAAAGTCTCCAGTCATGTAAAAGGATGTAGAATTGCACGAAATGCTGGTTTTAAAAAGGCCAACACTTTCCCGGACCCTAGGCTACTAAAAATGTTCCCCATGTGTTCACCTACTGTAAATGGCTCTACTCTACTGCTCTACCCAAATGTGATGATATGCGTTCAATGCTCTATTATAATAGGTGATCTTTTTTCTCATGAGTTCTGGTACCACAGAGCCCCCCTCTGGCACCTCCCAATTTACAAATTAAGCTCTGCTTCAAATTTTTATTTTACAAGGCAAGTCAGTTAAAAACAAATTCTTATTTTCATTAAAGGCCTAGGAACAGTGGGTTAACTGCCTGTTCAGGGGCAGAATGACAGATTTGTACCTTGTCAGTTCAGGGATTTGAACTTGCAACCTTTCGGTTACCAGTCCAACACTCTAACCACTAGGCTACTTGTCTTCATGAAGGGTTTCATGTGAGCCTGTTTGCATCCCTCCCAGCTGCCCACTGCATTGAGGCTAGGTAACACAGTCACCACAGATAAATCCATGATAACCAAAAACTTCAACAAGCATTTCTCAACGGCTGGCCATGCCTTCCTCCTGGCTTCTCCAACCTCGGCCAACAGCTCCATGGGAAAGGAAGATGATTCTAAGAAGCAATTTGTTCATTTGGCTGGTGTCAAGTAAAGTATGTGACTAGTACTTACAATAGGAGACATGGTTATGTGATGGGGTGATAGTACTTACAATAGGAGACATGGTTATGTGATGAGGTGATAGTACTTACAGTAGGAGACATGTGATGGGGCGATCGTACTTACAGTAGGAGACGTGATGGGGCGATGGTACTTACAGTAGGAGACGTGATGGGGCGATAGTACTTACAGTAGGAGACATGGTTATGTGATGGGGTGATAGTACCTACAGTAGGATATATGGTTATGTGATGGGGCGATAGTACTTACAGTAGGAGACATGTGATGGGGCCATAGTACTTACAGTAGGAGACATGTGATGGGGCGATAGTACTTACAGTAGGAGACATGTGATGGGGCGATAGTACTTACAGTAGGAGACATGTGATGGGGCGATAGTACTTACAGTAGGAGACATGTGATGGGGCGATAGTACTTACAGTAGGAGACATGGTTATGTGATGGGGCGATAGTACTTACAGTAGGAGACGTGATGGGGCGATAGTACTTACAGTAGGAGACATGTGATAAGGCGATAGTACTTACAGTAGGAGACAGCCACGCCAGCAGTGCTTTGTCAACATTGTCCCATCACGCACGAGTGACTCCTGTGGCGGGCCAGGCGCAGTGCACGCAGCAGTGCACGCTGACACGGTCGACACGGCTGGCTTCCAGGTTAAGCGGGCATGGTGTCATGAAGCAGTGTGGCTTGGCTGGGTTGTGTTTCGGAGGACGCACGGCTCTTGGCTCTCGCCTCTCCCAAGTCCATATGGGAGTTGTAGCAATGGGACAAGAATGTAACTACCAATTGGATACCACTAAATTGGAGAAGAAAAAAAAAGAAGTCACCTTGGGGGTTTGTGGTATATGGCCAATATACCTCCCCGTTGCGTTGTGCCTAAGAACAGCCCTTGGCCGTGGTATATTGGCCATATACCACACCTCCTTGGGCCTTATTTCTTAATTGTACACATTTGGACACTTTTACAATTATTGTATGGTAAACATTGACATCTGCCTGGGTGGAACACCCTCCATAATGGGTGTCTGTGTGGGACACCCTCCATTACGGCTCCATCAGTGTTGAGCCCTCTCACTCTGATTGTATGGGACACTCAATTACGGCTCCTTGTGTTTCCAATCTTCTTCCTCTGGCAGGATTACTTCCACGTGCAACTGTCAGACGACAAGCAGGTGAGGTACTTCCTGGAGCTGAGCTATGCTGGTGCCATCCTTCGGGACAGCTGGGTCCTGACAGACGTTGGCATCACCCCTAGCAGTGCCATCTGCTGCCTGCTGAAGGTACCAGCCGAACACCTAGCTGTTTCTACCGTGCTTGAAAATGCATATCAAAGTGAGCTGGCTATTGCTTGAAACAGCTTCATACTATCATTAGCATAAAGTGTTTCAGATATAGTGTGGTAATATATAGTATTGGTTGTATAGTATGGTTAAATAGTATGGTTATATAGTATGATTATATATATTATGGTGATATAGAGTGTGGTAATATATAGTATGGTTATATAGTATGATTATATAGTATGGTTATATAGTATGATTATATAGTATGATTATATAGTATGATTAGGTATGATTAGGTGATTTAGTTCATTCAAACAGGTGCCATTAATACAGGTAACGAGTGGAGGACAGAGGAGCCTCTTAAAGAAGAAGTTACAGGTCTGTGAGAGCCAGAAATGTTGCTTGTTTGTAGGTGACCAAATACAGAAATACAGAAAATATAAAAAACTATCGGCCTATATCGAATCTTCCATTCCTCTCAAACATTTTAGAAAAGGCTGTTGCGCAACAACTCACTGCCTTCCTGAAGACAAACAATGTATACGAAATGCTTCAGTCTGGTTTTAGACCCCATCATAGCACTGAGACGGCACTTGTGAAGTTGGTAAATTACATTTTAATGGCATCGGACCGAGGCTCTGCATCTGTCCTTGTGCTCCTAGACCTTAGTGCTGCTTTTGATACCATCGATCACCACATTCTTTTGGAGAGATTGGAAACCCAAATTGGTCTACACGGACAAGTTCTGGCCTGGTTTAGATCTTATCTGTCGGAAAGATATCAGTTTGTCTCTGTGAATGGTTTGTCCTCTGACAAATCAACTGTAAATTTCGGTGTTCCTCAAGGTTCCGTTTTAGGACCACTATTGTTTTCACTATATATTTTACCTCTTGGGGATGTTATTCGAAAACATAATGTTAACTTTCACTGCTATGCGGATGACACACAGCTGTACATTTCAATGAAACATGGTGAAGCCCCAAAATTGCCCTTGCTAGAAGAATGTGTTTCAGACATAAGGAAGTGGATGGCTGCAAACTTTCTACTTTTAAACTCGGACAAAACAGAGATGCTTGTTCTAGGTCCCAAGAAACAAAGAGATCTTCTCTTAAATCTGACAATTAATCTTAATGGTTGTACAGTCGTCTCAAATAAAACTGTGAAGGACCTCGGCGTTACTCTGGACCCTGATCTCTCTTTTGAAGAACATATCAAGACCATTTCAAGGACAGCTTTTTTCCATCTACGTAACATTGCAAAAATCAGAAACTTTCTGTCCAAAAATGATGCAGAAAAATTAATCCATGCTTTTGTCACTTCTAGGTTAGACTACTGCAATGCTCTACTTTCCGGCTACCCGGATAAAGCACTAAATAAACTTCAGTTAGTGCTAAATACGGCTGCTAGAATCCTGACTAGAACCCCCAAAAAAAAAAAAATTGATCATATTACTCCAGTGCTAGCCTCTCTACACTGGCTTCCTGTCAAAGCAAGGGCTGATTTCAAGGTTTTACTGCTAACCTACAAAGCATTACATGGGCTTGCTCCTACCTATCTCTCTGATTTGGTCCTGCCGTACATACCTACACGTACGCTACGGTCACAAGACGCAGGCCTCCTAATTGTCCCTAGAATTTTTAAGCAAACAGCTGGAGGCAGGGCTTTCTCCTATAGAGCTCAATTTTTATGGAACGGTCTGCCTACCCATGTCAGAGACGCAAACTCGGTCTCAACCTTTAAGTCTCTACTGAAGACTCATCTCTTCAGTGGGTCATCTGATTGAGTGTAGTCTGGCCCAGGTGTGGGAGGGTGAACGGAAAGGCTCTGGAGCAACGAACCGCCCTTGCTGTCTCTGCCTGGCCGGTTCCCCTCTTTCCACTGGGATTCTCTGCCTCTAACCCTATTACAGGGGCTGAGTCACTGGCTTTACTGGGGCTCTCTCATGCCGTCCCTGGAGGGGGTGCGTCACCTGAGTGGGTGGAGTCACTGATGTGGTCATCCTGTCTGGGTTGGCGCCCCCCCCCCCCCCTCGGGTTGTGCCGTGGCGGAGGTCTTTGTGGGCTATACTCAGCCTTGTCTCAGGATGATAAGTTGGTGGTTGAAGATATCCCTCTAGTGGTGTGGGGGCTGTGCTTTGGCAACGTGGGTGGGGTTATATCCTTCCTGTTTGGCCCTGTCCGGGGGTGTCCTCGGAATGGGCCACAGTGTCTCCTGACCCCTCCTGTCTCAGCCTCCAGTATTTATGCTGCAGTAGTTTCTGTGTCGGGGGGCTAGGGTCAGTTTGTTATATCTGGAGTACTTCTCCTGTCCTATTCAGTGTCCTGTGTGAATCTAAGTGTGCGTTCTCTAATTCTCTCCTTCTCTCTTTCTCTCTCTCGGAGGACCTGAGCCCTAGGACCATGCCCCAGGAATACCTGACATGATGACTCCTTGCTGTCCCCAGTCCACCTGACTGTGCTGCTGCTCCAATTTCAACTATTCTGCCTTATTATTATTCGACCATGCTGGTCATTTATGAACATTTGAACATCTTGACCATGTTTTGTTATAATCTCCACCCGGCACAGCCAGAAGAGGACTGGCCACCCCACATAGCCTGGTTCCTCTCTAGGTTTCTTCCTAGGTTTTGGCCTTTCTAGGGAGTTTTTCCTAGCCACCGTGCTTCTACACCTGCATTGCTTGCTGTTTGGGGTTTTACGCTGGGTTTCTGTACAGCACTTTGAGATATCAGCTGATGTACGAAGGGCTATATAAATACATTTGATTTGATTTGATATTCATAATTTTTCAGTTAACAATTTAATCAGCACCCAGATTAGTCTTCAATTTAATTTTCACCCAGATTAGTGTTCAATTTAATCTGCACCCAGATTAGTGTTCAATGTGATAGAACAAAACTCAGTACAGCACATGAATTAGAAAATGTTGTTACAAATTTGAGCCACGAGATGGTGGTAGATTATAAATTTAAATAGCATGGACCTTTGATTTGTCTCTGGATAGAAATGACCCTTGGGCACAGATCTAGGATCAGTTTACTCTCACCAAATCCTAACCTTTACCATTAGCAGTAAAAACACAAACCAGACCTAAGATCAGTGCAAAGGAGCCACTTCATCTTACCCCTGTAATTATATGACTCCTAACTTATATATACTGAGTGTACCACGCCATTGACCTGGGTATGGCCTTCCTTGTGCAGTAGATCAATGGTCCTCTGGCTCAACACCTTATGGATGTAACATAGAGACAAATGGACTGTATGGAACACATTCTTGGTTCATGGCAACCAGGAGGACAACCTGCATGTGTCTCTGTCTCCCAGGGGCTACTCTACGGTTGGACACCTGGGATGGGTGGGCGGAGTTCCTCAGAGGCTGCTTCCTGGGACACAGACTGACCGTCCAACGACACCTGTCTAGGGAGAGACCTGTGATGAGGTCAGAATACACATCTACACACTGAACTGTATGATAGACTTACTATCAACAGTGATGGTACTGAACCTTTATATAGTTTACAATGATAGTACTGACCCTGTATATAGCTTACAATGATAGTACTGACCCTGTATATAGCTTACAATGATAGTACTGACCCTGTATATAGCTTACAATAATGGTACTGACCCTGTATTTAGCTTACAATGATAGTACTGACCCTGTATATAGCTTACAATAATGGTACTGACCCTGTATATAGCTTACAATGATAGTACTTACCCTGTATATAGCTTACAATGATGGTACTGACCATGTATATAGCTTACAATGATAGTACTGACCCTGTATATAGCTTACATCAATGGTACTGACCCTGTATATAGCTTACAATAATGGTACTGACCCTGTATATAGCTTACAATGATAGTACTGACCCTGTATATAGCTTACAATAATGGTACTGACCCTGTATATAGCTTACAATAATGGTACTGACCCTGTATATAGCTTATATTCTCGTGTTTTTTTCCTTCATACAATTTTTCTCTTACCCTGATATTTAATACTGCATTGTGGGAAAGAGCTTGCAAGTAAGCATTTTACTGTACTGTTTTATAACCCACTGTATCTTGTGAACTTGACAAAAAAAACTTGAAACGTGTTATAAATACATTGATTCTGTATTATTCCAGGTTCCAGCTCCGGGTGGCACTCTACATCGCTGCTTCTCTGGGCCACCTGGACCTGGCCGGCTGGCTGCTGGAGAGGGGGGTGCGTGTCATTGAGCCGGTGGGGGTTCACCCTTACCGTGAGTGGTGCCACCAGACGGCCCACCCCGACGTCGCCAAGTGTCCCGCTGTCGCCTCCATCGAGCGCGGCCAGCTCACCATCCTCAAACTCTTTATTGCCAGCAGCGTTCTGACCCTTGCCTGTCGGGATCCCCAGGGTCGCGACCCCCTGAGGATCGCCCTTCAATACGGCCACAGGGAGTGTGTGAGTCACCTGGCCACCAGGCTGTGCTCTGTGGTGGTCCTCCCAGGTATGGCCCTGCCCATGCGGACATACCTCCAGATAAAGGGCTGGGTGAGGCTGGGGCAGAGGAGGGCAGCATCCAGGCACTGCATGGGCCTCAACAGGGCTCCGTTCAGGACCAGGGTGGGCGACACGGTCCTGGTGGACGGCTTCACCCTCCCCAAGATGTCCTCCAAGCCCAGGAGGAGTGAGGCCAAGGCGGGTATCAGGGTGATGTCCACAGCCTCTCAAAGTTTGACCCCCATCAACTGCCCATCTCATGTAACCTGCCCGCTCCGTGCCCTGGCATCCCAGGATAAACCTCTTCAACTACCGAAGCAACACCCTGTGGCCACGAGTGATGAAAGAGAGAACAAGAGGGGATGTGGAGGGAAGGGATGTGAGGAGGATGAGAGTGGGGATCAGAACAGCAACCAATGGAGGAGCAGAGTCCCGCTCCCGCCCATTTCCAGAGACACCAATCTCAGACCTGTGTTTGACTCGCCAAACTCCGCCCAGATCCTCACCACCTCACTGGAGGCCTTTTCTCTCCACTGCGACCGCACACCCAGAGAAAACGCCATATACTGTTTGGCCTTGGCCAGGTTAGTCCAAGTTTAAATGACAGCTACGGTGAATATGAATATTTCTCTGGAGGTTTCTTATGAAAGGTGTGAATACTGTCAGAATAAGCCTCCTATAATCAGTGGGGGGGGGGGGGAACACATGTAAAAGCTGTTTACACACTTTTTATTTTATTTTGTGCAAGCATTTACCCACCTTTTGTGGAAGATGCATTGAAAGTAGAGGGAGCGTTACTTCTTTAATCCTGAACGGCAATCAGCATTTACCAGTCAATGTTTTTACCACTACATCACTGCCTATGATATAGCCTTATCCTCCCTGAATAGATTTCAGTACAAACAAATCATGAGCCAACCATCATGCTTAGAAGGTACATAGTCAAATCAAATCAAACTTTATTTGTCACATGCGCTGAATACAACAAGTGTAGATCTTTCCGTGAAATACTTTACTTACAAGCCCTTAACAAACAGTGCAGTTCAAGAAGAGTTAAGAGAATATTTAACCAATAAACTAAAGTAACAAATAATAAAACAGTTGAACTTGTCCGGTGGCCATTTGATTAATTGTTCAGCAGTCTTATGACTTGGGGTTAGAAGCTGTTATAGGTTTACCCTAACAAGTCCTGAAACAAATCATGAGCCAACTATCATGCTTAGAAGGTATATAGTGTCAGTCTTATTGGTTCACCCTAACAAGTTGTTTCAGTATGGGGAGAGGATAGAATGTAAGGGCGTTTCATTAATGTATTGAGGCCATTACATATACAGTATTTCACAATGCTAGGACACAGATTTGGTCTCCTAACCTTGTTCTGGTTGATTGACTCTCTAACAGTGCCTTCACACAGAGACCATGGTTGCAGCAGCTGAATGTAGCGCGGACTCTGTCCAGGAGGAGTGCTCAGCACATTGGGTAGACACCAGGATCCTGGTCATTAGGCAGATTAAACATACTGAAACAAGGAGGGACAACCTGGAATTGTCCAAAAAGGAACTCTTATTTGAGTTTTTATTTTTATTTTTTACAGTGAACAAGATGAGACTTTGGAACGGATGATGCCTGAAACAATGCGGACGACTTAGAATTTCGTTCCTTTGGATGAGGCTTATAGATATAGTCTTTGCCTGTTTGATGGTTAGTCTGAGGGCATAGCAGGATTTCATATAAGTGTCTGGATTAGTGTCCCGCTCCTTGAAAGAAGCAGCTCTAGCCTTTAGCGTGGTGTGGATGTTGCCTGTAATCCATGGCTTCTGTCGGTGATATGTACATACGGTCACTGTGGGCACGACGTTGTCGATCCGCTTATTGATGTAGTCTGTGACTGAGGTGGTATACTCCTCAATGCATGTGGATGAATCTCAGAACATATTACAGTCTGTGCTAGCAAAACAGTCAATATATGACAACAAATGAATGCAATCTAATTTAATGAGGAAAATTATCTTAGGTTGGAGAAGCTTCTAGTGATGGCTCTATACATTCTGGTGAAAAGGGAGGGTTTGCGACTCTTCTCTTCAGGTGGGAAGGAATATGCGATGTCATTTCCCTCTGGAGCAAAGGAGCCATGAGAATTTGTCCTCGACTCTGCAAAGAAAGACCATCCAGTATGTCATGGGTAACAATTCAGAGCAGAGTGCAATGTCTTTCCAAATGAATTAGTTGAACGCTAAAGTAATAATATCTTAGTCTTGAATGAGCAGCAGCAGGGCTTACCTGTAAAGTACACAGTAGGGGAAGTGTTCTGCGGCTGGTACTCCATAGACTTTTGAGGACAGTGGTCCTTTCTAACTTTCTTGGAACCCTGTTTGGTGGGAAAAGGCACATTAAAACAAACTGTTATATATCTTAAAGTACAGTATATCAACTGGAAAAAGGCAATACAATGCTAAAATACTGAATTATATAAACAAATAATATCTCATACATTCAAAAGCAGTGTTATTCATGAAAAATCTGCACTTGTACTATACCTTTATGTTAAAGCATATCTTGCTGAACATGGTTTTCTTGCTTTTCTTGGACTTGAAGATGGGGATCTGCTCTCCAGTACTGCTGGTGCTATCCCTTACCAAATCCAACATCCCTTCTACAATGTCACTGGTGGCCATGCTGGTACCGGACTCAAAAGAACATTTGGCATTGGCTTTGGTGATCATTTGATGACTTGAGCCAACTGATAAGGCATCCATAATTTTGTTGACCATGACCTTCGTGAGCTGATTCATTGTGTCACTATCATCTGGCTTGCTCTGATTGAGCTGAATAGGAAAGACCATGCAAGTAGAGGTGCTTGGTTCATTCTGGACTGAAACATCAATGTTGATATTTTCATACTCATCTAACCACTGTTTTAGGAAGCCCTTCACTGTCTCTTCAACAAATATCTGGAGAAACTGAGAGGAGAGCTTCCTGGATATGGCACATTGTTCCTTTCCCCATTTCAGCCTTGAAAGAATGGAGTCTGAAGCACTTCTGGCTGCTGCCAATGTTAAGACCTGTGGAGTGCTGTGGCTGTCCTGAAGGGCTATCACTTTATCCACAAATTCATGACTGAAAAGGTGGATGGTCCCAGTGGAAATTATTTTTCTCAATTTCCTAACAGCAGATCGGAGGTTGTCAGGATGAGAAGAACCCTGTCCATCTTCCTGTGTGTTCTCAACACTTTCCACCATTTCGTCCACTACCACCCCAGCAGCTTGCCTGACTTTGTCCACAAAGGATGGGGGAAGTAAGTTCTCTGTGTGAAACAAGTCCTGAATGATCATGTTTCTTACAATGGGAAAGTCACTCTGAGCAGATAATTCAGTGGGGATGGGAGTACCGGGCAAGGTGAAGTCCCATTCTGACTGCTTTGATTTTGAAGTAGGTGTTAGAGAGATGGAGGAGCGTGAAGAAGAGGTATTTCTTGTATTTTGGCTGTCAGCACTCCTACAACGGATCGTGTCAATATCCTCCAGCATGGATCCTGAGAGCTTAGTGGTTTTAGGTAGTAATTTGTGCGGAATGTCCACACAGGCATTGTTTCCACCAGGTGTAACACTGCTCTGGTTGACCTCAAGATGGCAGAGACTTGCTCTTTGTGAAGCAGGACTGCTTTGATATGTAAATATTTGGATTGAACCAAGTGTTGTGTCTGACATTTGAAGATCTTTTCTGAGAAACTCCGTAATCTTACTTTGCAGACTGTAGTAGATGTTACGAGCAACAGACCAGATTCTTTTCTCATAAACCTGTCCAGTGGTGAGCAGGGAGGTTCCAGATACCATGTCAGATGATTGGGTGGTCTGGGTGAGCTCCTGCAGATCTTTCACTATGGTTTGTATAATATCAGTAGATGTGGTGGATGTAGATACAGACTGGAGGTACTTATCTGTTGTACCTTCCTCCACAATGTTAAATGATCTAGAGAGGACCTCACTCACTCCTTTCTCAGCTTTGGTTTGGAACTCATGACTAGAGAGTTTTTGGAGGCTCTTTGTTGAAAGACTGTGGGAAGATGCAATGCCTTTGGAGGCAGCCGTGCTGCAATCTAGACTTACTGGAGAGGTTCGCTCAGGAGAACCTTGGAGACGTTCAAACATGTCTTCACATGGTGTTCGGGACCTTGACAAGGAGATGTCATTCAGCTGAGACAGAACACCACCTACCAACATGTTGACCTCAAGGGACATATCAGATATTTTCTTTCCTACTGTGGAGAAGCAAGGTGCATTTGATGTCTGATCCTCGCATGAGGTCAAGATTGTTGAAATGACCTGTTTGGTACTATTGTTCATTAGACCCTCGTCTGTTTCAGTCCAGAGAAGTTTTGAACTCTCGCTGACACCCATGTGTAGAGTCACTTCCTGGTTCAAACTGGGCAAGTGAGGCACACTCTTACTAGCTTGCGTCAAGTTCTGGCTTGCCAAACCAAGGTACTCCTTAGTCCCAAGATGTCCAGAGTCCTCTGTGGGTGTACGGCTAGACATTCTTCTCTGCACGTCTGACCTCTGCCGGTGAATGGTGAAGCCCTTTAATGTCTTCTTAATATTTTTATATAAACTAGTAGTAGCAGACCAGATCCTGTTCTTTCGCTTTTGTGCATTTTCCTGGAGGTCAGGTTCTCTCTCCTCTACTTCTGCAGGTTGCGCCAAGCTCTGCAGGTCTTCCACAAATGTGTCAATGATGCCAAAGGCAGCAGAATCCGCACAAATATCCTTTGACAAGGTTCTCTGGTTTTGAACGGAACAAGACTTGGATGCTACAGAATAAGCAGGCTGTGCACTAGTTAAGCTACTGTTGGACTTTTTAACTAGGAACCCACTCACTGCTTGAGTGGTGTCTCTCTTGAATTCCTCACTTGAGAGTTTTTTCATGCAATCTAATAGACTGGTCAAAGCTGTGGCCTTACTTCTGCTCTCCTCAATTTGACAGGGGAACTCATATACTATTGGTGATGAGGCCCTGGAATGGGAGATATCCCCAAGCTGAGCCAGAACGCCCTCTACAAATTGTTGTCTCTCAATAGAGAAGTCTGATCCTTTTTCTCCAACAGTGTACAGGGGGTCCTCCTTTGACACCTCAGTGTTGTACAAGACCAGAAGCTCTGAGACGACTTCTTTGGTGCAAGTTGTCAGAAGGAGCTTGCTTTCTTCTGACTCAGTTTGTGCCCAAAGAAGTTTTGAGCACTCACTTAGGCCTCTTTGTAAAGTAACTTCACCAGTGGACTCTGGCAACTGAGGCTCACTCTTACTGGGCCTATATTTCATGTCTAAGCAAGGAAGTGGAACTGTCTCCTTAAACTCAGAATTTGTGATGTTGTCATCAGATGTGACAATGCTCTTTAGGGCAAATCTCTGAAGCTTGCCGAAATAATCTTTCAAGTTGTTTTGGATGCTGTGGTAAATGTGAACAGCAGCAGACCAGGCACTCTTCTGTTGGGGACTCTCTTCAGATTCAGCCAAGGACTTCATATCTGACACGAAAGTCTTAACAACTACTGACGCTGCTGAGCCCACTGGGTGAATTGCCTCTGTCTTTACAATGCCAGACAATGTTTGACCTGATACAGCAGCTGTTAACTCAGACTGAACGACTGAACTAGGAAAGCTCAAACTACTGACTTTTTTGGCAAGAACTCCACTCACTGCTTGTATTGCTGATGTTTGAAACTCCCGGCTGGAGAGTTTTTGGATGCTCTTAGATGTGAGCGTGCAGGAGGAACCAGATTCACCAATATTGTAGCTGCTCTCGTATTTCCTTATCAGGGCATCAAGATCGTCAATGAAGCCAACATGCGATGCCAAAAACGTGATCTTGTCCTTCAGATCTTTCAGCAAATTATGTTGGTTCTCGTCAACAAAAGCCACCATTGTGTCAGAGATCATGGTCATGACTTGCCCTGTTAGACTCTTGCTCTCTTGGTCAACTTTTTCAAGTTTAGCAGCCAGCTCTCTCACCATGCTCTCAGTCACCTTGGTCTGTGAGTCTCCCCTTACCGGTGTCACTTGAGAGGTTTGGCTAGCGGAGGCACTCTTAACGACCACTGATAAGGCCGACTTGACATCTTTAATCACTTCTGCCATTACAGCAGGGGTCATCTTCGGAGAGCCTGCACTTCCAGATGGAGAATTGGACATGCATGCAAGTTTGGAGAGAGAACCTTGCAGGCTGTCCTGCACACAGGTGACGAGGGTGTCCTCTGAGACACCTAAAAGGACTTGTAGCGAGTCAGAGTTGGTTGTCTTCTTCTGCACATCAGACAGAGAGGTTCTTGAAAAAAAAAAAAAAATCATCACAGTCAAACAAATAATATGTAATGCTGTGAGGAACGTTGCTCTGGTGGAGGTGTGTCAACCACATCTAATGATAAAAAATAATAATTTATTCAACTTCTATAGTTCTTTTCATTACAGAAAGATAAATGAGAAAAGCCTTTAAAGCCTTTAAACAGCTTGGAAAATTCCAGAAAACGATGTCATGGCTTTAGAAGCTTATGTTAGGCTAATTGACATTATTTGAGTCTGTGGATGTATTTCAAGGCCAACCTTCAAACTCAGTGCCTCTTCGCTTGACATCATGAGAAAATCAAAAGAAATCAGCCAAGACCTCAGAAAAATAATTGGTTCATCCTTGGGAGCAATTTCCAAATGGCTGAAGGTACCACGTTCATCTGTACAAACAATACCACGCAGCCGTCATACACTCAGGAAGGAGACGCGTTCTGTCTCCTAGAGATGAACGTACTTGGGTGCGAAAAGTGCAAATCAATCCCAGAACAACAGCAATGGACCGTGTGAAGATGCTGGAGGAAACAGGTACAAAAGTATCTATATCCACAGTAAAACGAGTCCTATATCGACATTACCTGAAAGGCCGCTCAGCAGGGAAGAAGCCACTGCTCCGGAAGACGCCATAAAAAACCCAGACTACGGTTTGCAACTGCACATGGGGACAAAGATCGTACTTTTTGGAGAAATGTCCTCTGGTCTGATGAAACCAAAATAGAACTGTTTGGGCATAATGACCATCATTATGTTTGGAGGAAAAGGGTGAGGCTTGCAAGCCAAAGAACACCATCCCAACCGTGAAGCACGGGGGTAGCAGAATCATGTTGTGGGGGTGCTTTGCTGCAGGAGGGTCTAGTGCACTTCACAAAATAGATAGCATAATGAGGATGGAAAATAATGTGGATATATTGAAGCAACATCTCAAGACTTCAGTCAGGAAGTTAAAGCTTGGTCGCAAATGGGTCTTCCAAATGGACATGACCCCAAGCATACTTCCAAAGTTGTGGCAAAATGACTTAAGAACAACAAAGTCAAGGTATTGGAGTGGCCATCACAAAGCCCTGACCTCAATCCTATAGAACATTTGTGGGCAGAACTGAAAAAGCTTGTGCGAGGAAGGAGGCCTACAAACCTGACTCAGTCATACCAGCTCTGTCAGGAGGAATGGGCCAAAATTCTCCCAACTTATTGTGGGAAGCTTGTGGAAGGCTACCCAAAACATTTGACCCAAGTTAAACAATTTAAAGGCAATGCTACCAAATACTATTTGAGTGTATGTAAACTTCTGACCCACTGGGAATGTGAAGAAAGAAATAAAAGCTGAAATAAATTATTATTTCTTCTTCTATTATTCTGACATTTCACATTCTTAAAATAAAGTGCTGATTTTAACTGACCTAAAACAGGGGAATTTTACTAGGATTAAATGTCAGGAATTGTGAAAAACTGAGTTTAAATGTACTTGGCTAAGGTGTATGTATGTAAACTCCGAATTCAACTTTATATGGCCATATCTATCCTCTAAAAAAAAATGTGAAATTGCTATAAACATCAAATACTGTTGAAGGACAATCATAAATAAAAGGCCGTATTGAAGAATGGTTACAGACATACCTCATGGCTGGCTTGGGCAATGGTTTTGGGCAGTAGCTTCCACTGCCCAGACTGCCCATCTCCTTAGTCAGGTACATCTCCTTGAACTTAGGTTGTTGTGATTCCTGCTCTTCTTCCTCTTCCTGATCCATACAGTTGGAGGAAGGGTAGGGAGTCGGGATGCGAAAGCTATTGTAAGACTTTCGACTGCCTGGCCTCTTAGGTACACCAGCCTCAGTAAATCTCACGCGGGACTTGGTGTTAACCTTATCGTCTAACAGACTGGTGAGTGGCACTGTGAGAGATCTCTGTGACAATGGAGAGGAGGCAGCATCTTTGATGCCCAGTAGTTCGTAAAGACCTGGGATGATGATCTGCATCAGCTTGTCCGATAAAAACTGGACAATCCTCAGACACAAGCCGGCAAGCTGTTGTTTTGTCAGCTGTATTCCAGAAACAGAAGAAGTGTTTTAAAATGTTGCATAGTGCGTCTTTCAAAAGCTTATGAACAAGGCTAAACATTCAGTGATCATTGTATTCTAAATAAGCTTTCAGATCTTACCGGGTCAGAAATGCCATTACGAATCCTACTCCATTGCCTGAAAATTATTCATATGAATTATTCATATTAATAGTATTAATATTGTCAGAAATGTCGGTCAGTAGAGTCATCAGATTAGACAGTATTTTACACATGCTTTGTAGCAATTGTTTTGACAACATTGTGGTGTGATGTAACTTTTTCCGCAATGGAAATGTAGTTGATGAATCTGCTTTCATACAATCCTTTACAGGTTTGATAGTAGTACTGTACCAAAGAAAATAGAACATACTCCTCAGTTAGGTTCTGCAGGAAGTTGATAATCAGTGAAAAAGACTCAAGATTTTTCACACTGTTGAGGCTCTCTTCTTCTGTGGTTTCCACAGTGCTGCTTTGCTTCTGGTAGAAATAAACATTATGAGTCTCAAATAATGGCACCAACAGAGTCAAACTTAACATATACAACAAATATCATACTGAAAGAACTTATGAACCGTTAGAGAGTGGAGGAGCATTGGCAACGTTGGACAAATTTAAACAACTGCAACACAACAGAGATGGTTGTGGTACATCAACATTGCCAATGATAGCATCACTATAACATTTTATTGGATTAATGTTGTAATATGAAATGACAAGGTCAATTTACCATCTCATTGACAGCTTCAGAGGTCAGGTGGTCATCCATCACACAGACAGGCAGGTCTAGAGACTGGGACAAGGCTCTATGGTCATAACCAGGAGAGAATGGAAACATCAGAGCAGTCCCAATGGCAGAATCTAACCACTGTCTTCATGTCAAAGACTCACTCACTCATTTGCTTTGTCAAACCTACCCCTTAGAACTACTTCGATATTAAAAACCCAGGCTTTCCTAAAATGTTTACCTCAGCCAGTCTAGAACCCAGGTGTGTCTACAAAACACATGTACTCCTCCATAAGGTTCATGGCTTGCCTATTGTTTTATCCCAGTACAAGAGGGGCAACTGGATTCAGGATTAAACACAAGCAGTCTTTAAGGTATATCTTATTACAGTTTAGGCCTACCTTATTATTTTCTTCCATCTGGCAATATCATTTTAAGGAATGAAATCTGTTTTGTTGCTAGTATTATTAGTAACTGTAGGAAAATACAGCTGTAGAGTACAATAATCAGCTACTTTCTGAAGGGAAGCCAAGCTCATAAGCAATTTAGAACCTACAGACAATTATGACAAAATTGGAACGCATGAATGCGTCACAAACGCCTTGTGGTCACATGTTATTTTAGGGCGTGGCTCCGCATTCGTGACCGGTTCTCATATTTATTTTTCCCGGTATCCGTTAGTGCTGGAATTTGCGATTAATACTTTTCTCATGCCGAAACCGGATTAAATAAATACCGGTAGTTAAATGACAAAAAATATGATATTCGCAATGTCATTAAGCAACAACAACAACATAAATAGCTACTACAATTTCTAAACATGATTTTGTCATCAGTTCAGTACCATTTGTTTGATTTTGTGGACCCACGACTAGACTTTATCCATGTTAGTTAGTTGCTAGCGATGCTAGTCAGCATAGGCTGCTACGTGATAAACAGTTCGCGTTAGCGAATTAGCTACCTAGCTAGCCAGTCTAACAAGCTGTCAAATCCAATGGAAACCGATGCAGCCCTGCTGCCAAATAAGGGCTAGCTCGATGACCCGTGGTAACAGTGGGGTCCCCATGAGTTTCAAGGCTTTAATAAGTGCTATCGTGCAGAAAAAGAGAATAAAATACTGGTTGATGAGCTAGCTAAGTTAGCAAGACGGGTATGACCGTTAACAGCGTGCATGCACAAATGCATGACGACACATTGAATATAAGTGAAGCAGGCATGCAGAACGAGATCGCCCCACCAAGCCAGATAGTAGAGGGGTACAACAACGCCGGGACACAGAGGCATAGCTCATACAATTATATTTTGTTCCAGTCAATGACAATACATGTTGAAAAATAAATACCTGCGTCAAATATATGGCATCATATGCTAGTGCAAAGATAGCTTGCATGATTTTATTTTTTAAATCCGGTGACCACCAGATGTCCTCGTATATCCACATTTGATCAACTGTACTTGATTTTTCATCAGTACTGTGAATGACAAGCCCACTGAATCTAGTTTAATAATCTTTACACTCAGCAGGTAGAGGCCTAGGTACTTCAAATCAGTGCTTAATTTGAGCAGGATCATGCCAGAACAGGATCCGGCACCGTTTCGTTCTGGACTGTTTTGTTCCGGAACCTACTTGGCCGAATCCGGTACCTCTCGTGCCATGAAAAATAATTTTCACTTTTTGCTATGTAACAATTATAATAAAAGCGATCAAAGTTCATTCGAGTTGCCTCTTCGTCAATTATCCTGCCCCCTCATCTCTCCAGAGTTGCACTTCATCATTTGTTTCCTTATAGAATCATAGCTGCATGAAGGGTTCTGGATGAATTTTCTAAAGTTACGGAATTACTGCTGTCTGTTCAGAAATAAATTAAATAATTCAGAATAGCCTAATACGTCATGAGAAACCCTATAATTTAGCTACAAAGGACCAATGGCCCCTGTTTTTAAATAGCCTAGCTGCGGATTGTAGCCCAATAACAAAGAATAGCCTACAGTCGGGAACGCGAGGCAAATCTGTCAGTGAAAAAACAGCAGGCAGACAAAACAGGCCTTTTGCAATATTTCAAATACAATCGAGGGAAAACACAGATTGAAAAGCAATGACTCTTGCTGAAAAGATAAGACTATGCTGTAGACTACCAACATATTTGATCAACTCCCAAACATTGTTTTACAAAACAGAGAGAGGGAGAGATAGGCTTTTGACACGAGCGCATCGACAATCTCCAGCGAGTGAGCTGCGCATCATTGGGTGAGTCAGTGAAACTGGAAAGCATTTTTAGGACTAATTTCCTCCTCATATTGTAGCCTACTATATGTTTCTCCACAAACCTAGGCCTATAGGCTATTGATGGATTCAAGACAAGGTCGTTTTTATTGATCTCAGATACTAAGTTTGTCAGTGTCAAAGTAGCCTGCCATTTCGATCATTTGTGCGGATTAAAAAAAGATAATGCCAAAGTCTCCAGTCATGTAAAGGATGTAGAATTGCACGAAATGCGGTTTTAAAAAGGCCAACACTTTCCCGGACCCTAGGCTACTAAAAATGTTCCCCATGTGTTCACCTACTGTAAATGGCTCTACTCTACTGCTCTACCCAAATGTGATGATATGCGTTCAATGCTCTATTATAATACGTGATCTTTTTTCTCATGAGTTCTGGTACCACAGAGCCCCCCCTCTGGCACCTCCCAATTTACAAATTAAGCTCTGCTTCAAATTTTTATTTTACAAGGCAAGTCAGTTAAAAACAAATTCTTATTTTCATTAAAGGCCTAGGAACAGTGGGTTAACTGCCTGTTCAGGGATTTGAACTTGCAAACTTTCAGTTACCAGTCCAACACTCTAACCACTAGGCTACTTGTCTTCATGAAGGGTTTATGTGAGCCTGTTTGCATCCCTCCCAGCTGCCCACTGCATTGAGGCTAGGTAACACAGTCGCCACAGATAAATCCATGATAACCAAAAACTTCAACAAGCATTTCTCAACGGCTGGCCATGCCTTCCTCCTGGCTTCTCCAACCTCAGCCCATGGGAAAGGAAGATGATTCTAAGAAGCAATTTGTTCATTTGGCTGGTGTCAAGTAAAGTATGTGACTAGTACTTACAATAGGAGACATGGTTATGTGATGGGGTGATAGTACTTACAGTAGGAGACGTGATGGGGCGATCGTACTTACAGTAGGAGACGTGATGGGGCGATGGTACTTACAGTAGGAGACATGTGATGGGGCGATAGTACTTACAGTAGGAGACATGGTTATGTGATGGGGTGATAGTACCTACAGTAGGAGATATGGTTATGTGATGGGGCGATAGTACTTACAGTAGGAGACATGTGATGGGGCGATAGTACTTACAGTAGGAGACATGGTTATGTGATGGGGCGATAGTACTTACAGTAGGAGACGTGTGATGGGGCGATAGTACTTACAGTATTAGACATGTGATGGGGCGATAGTACTTACAGTAGGAGACAGCCACGCCAGCAGTGCTTTGTCAACATTGTCCCATCACGCACTAGTGACTCCTGTGGCGGGCCAGGCGCCGTGCACGCAGCAGTGCCCGCTGACACGGCTGGCTTCCAGGTTAAGCGGGCATGGTGTCATGAAGCAGTGTGGCTTGGCTGGGTTGTGTTTCGGAGGACGCACGGCTCTTGGCTCTCGCCTCTCCCAAGTCCATATGGGAGTTGTAGCAATGGGACAAGACTGTAACTACCAATTGGATACCACTAAATTGGAGAAGAAAAAAAAGAAGTCACCTTGGGGGTTTGTGGTATATGGCCAATATACCTCCACGTTGCGTTGTGCCTAAGAACAGCCCTTGGCCGTGGTATATTGGCCATATACCACACCTCCTTGGGCCTTATTTCTTAATTGTACACATTTGGACACTTTTACAATTATTGTATGGTAAACATTGACATCTGCCTGGGTGGAACACCCTCCATAATGGGTGTCTGTGTGGGACACCCTCCATTACGGCTCCATCAGTGCTGAGCCCTCTCACTCTGATTGTATGGGACACTCAATTACGGCTCCTTGTGTTTCCAATCTTCTTCCTCTGGCAGGATTACTTCCACGTGCAACTGTCAGACGACAAGCAGGTGAGGCACTTCCTGGAGCTGAGCTATGCTGGTGCCATCCTTCGGGACAGCTGGGTCCTGACAGACGTTGGCATCACCCCTAGCAGTGCCATCTGCTGCCTGCTGAAGGTACCAGCCGAACACCTAGCTGTTTCTACCCGTGCTTGAAAATGCATATCAAAGTGAGCTGGCTATTGCTTGAAACAGCTTCATACTATCATTAGCATAAAGTGTTTCAGATATAGTGTGGTAATATATAGTATGGTTATATAGTATGGTTAAATAGTATGGTTATGTAGTATGATTATATATATTATGGTGATATAGTGTGGTAATATATAGTATGGTTATATAGTATGATTATATAGTATGATTATATAGTATGATTAGGTATGATTAGGTGATTTAGTTCATTCAAACAGGTGCCATTAATACAGGTAACGAGTGGAGGACAGAGGAGCCTCTTAAAGAAGAAGTTACAGGTCTGTGAGAGCCAGAAATGTTGCTTGTTTGTAGGTGACCAAATACTTATTTTCCACCATAATTTGCAAATAAATTCATTAAAAATCCTACAATGTGATTTTTCTGGATTTTTTTTCTTTCTCATTTTGTCTGTCATAGTTGAAGTGTACCTATGATGAAAATTAGAGGCCTCTCTCATCTTTTTAAGTGGGAGAACTTGCACAATTGGTGGCTGACTAAATACTTTTTTGCCCCACTGTATAGTGTGGTGGTATATAGTATGGCGATATATAGTATGTTGAGGTCACCCTGCTTGAGACTTAAAGTAATATTGCCCTTGCTCAACCAAGACCATGGTTATGGTAGAATATTTGGTTAGTAAGGACACTGCTTTATACCGAGACCATGGTTATGGTAGAGTGATTGATTAGTAAGAACACTGCTTCGTGAGTGTGAAGTGTTGTTGTACAGAGGTCCCTGGGTACATGTCCAGAGCCAGACAGGGACAGAACTCACTCTGTTCCACAAAGTTCTGTGGAAGATTTGCTAACAGAGGAGAGTGGTTATGTATCTAAGTACAAATTTAACCATCAGAATAATGTTTATTTGTGTTCCTTACTCCTTACTTACACATCCCATCATTGACATAGTCAAAGCCAGACCTTCTGTCTGTCTCTCCTTCTTGCTGGTTGACTAGAGTGGAAATCTATAGTATTGTATGGTTGACCTGGGATAGAGCTGAAATGTGGCCCGATGTAGTGTTGCTTTGTACCAAACACCCTTACAGTCATAAACCTTTTCCCCATGTAATCGCCTCAACCTCAGTCTGGTGTTCGCTAACAGTATCTGAAGAGTCTGTATACCCAGTGGTGTATAGTACAGTAGAGCACAGCAGACTACAGTAAAGTACAGCAGACATAGTACAGCAGAGTACAGTAGAGTACAGTAGAGCACAGCAGACTACAGTAGAGTACAGTAGAGCACAGCAGAGTACAGTAGAGTACAGTAGAGCACAGCAGAGTACAGCAGAGTACAGCAGACAGAGTGCAGTAGAGTACAGTAGAGTACAGCAGAGTACAGCAGACAGAGCACAGCAGAGTACAGTAGAGTACAGCAGAGTACAGCAGAGTACAGTAGAGCACAGCAGGCCGTATAGTAGGAGAAGAAGAGGCCCTTTCATTGGTTCATTGAAATACATATTCATATATTTATATATTCTTGACCCAGAAAATATAAAAAACTATCGGCCTATATCGAATCTTCCATTCCTCTCAAACATTTTAGAAAAGGCTGTTGCGCAACAACTCACTGCCTTCCTGAAGACAAACAATGTATACGAAATGCTTCAGTCTGGTTTTAGACCCCATCATAGCACTGAGACGGCACTTGTGAAGGTGGTAAATGACATTTTAATGGCATCGGACCGAGGCTCTGCATCTGTCCTCGTGCTCCTAGACCTTAGTGCTGCTTTTGATACCATCGATCACCACATTCTTTTGGAGAGATTGGAAACCCAAATTGGTCTACACGGACAAGTTCTGGCCTGGTTTAGATCTTATCTGTCGGAAAGATATCAGTTTGTCTCTGTGAATGGTTTGTCCTCTGACAAATCAACTGTAAATTTCGGTGTTCCTCAAGGTTCCGTTTTAGGACCACTATTGTTTTCACTATATATTTTACCTCTTGGGGATGTTATTCGAAAACATAATGTTAACTTTCACTGCTATGCGGATGACACACAACTGTACATTTCAATTAAACATGGTGAAGCCCCAAAATTGCCCTTGCTAGAAGAATGTGTTTCAGACATAAGGAAGTGGATGGCTGCAAACTTTCTACTTTTAAACTCGGACAAAACAGAGATACTTGTTCTAGGTCCCAAGAAACAAAGAGATCTTCTGTTGAATCTGACAATTAATCTTAATGGTTGTACAGTCGTCTCAAATAAAACTGTGAAGGACCTCTGCGTTACTCTGGACCCTGATCTCTCTTTTGAAGAACATATCAAGACCATTTCAAGGACTGCTTTTTTCCATCTACGTAACATTGCAAAAATCAGAAACTTTCTGTCCAAAAATGATGCAGAAAAATTAATCCATGCTTTTGTCACTTCTAGGTTAGACTACTGCAATGCTCTACTTTCCGGCTACCCGGATAAAGCACTAAATAAACTTCAGTTAGTGCTAAATACGGCTGCTAGAATCCTGACTAGAACCAAAAAAAAAAAAAAATGTGATCATATTACTCCAGTGCTAGCCTCTCTACACTGGCTTCCTGTCAAAGCAAGGGCTGATTTCAAGGTTTTACTGCTAACCTACAAAGCATTACATGGGCTTGCTCCTACCTATCTCTCTGATTTGGTCCTGCCGTACATACCTACACGTACGCTACGGTCACAAGACGCAGGCCTCCTAATTGTCCCTAGAATTTTTAAGCAAACAGCTGGAGGCAGAGCTTTCTCCTATAGAGCTCCATTTTTATGGAACTTTCTGCCTACCCATGTCAGAGACGCAAACTCGGTCTCAACCTTTAAGTCTCTACTGAAGACTCATCTCTTCAGTGGGTCATATGATTGAGTGTAGTCTGGCCCAGGAGTGGGAGGGTGAACGGAAAGGCTCTGGAGCAACGAACCGCCCTTGCTGTCTCTGCCTGGCCGGTTCCCCTCTTTCCACTGGGATTCTCTGCCTCTAACCCTATTACAGGGGCTGAGTCACTGGCTTTACTGGGGCTCTCTCATGCCGTCCCTGGAGGGGGTGCGTCACCTGAGTGGGTTGAGTCACTGATGTGGTCATCCTGTCTGGGTTGGCGCCCCCCCCCCCCTTGGGTTGTGCCGTGGCGGAGGTCTTTGTGGGCTATACTCAGCCTTGTCTCAGGATGGTAAGTTGGTGGTTGAAGATATCCCTCTAGTGGTGTGGGGGCTGTGCTTTGGCAAAGTGGGTGGGGTTATATCCTTCCTGTTTGGCCCTGTCCGGGGGTGTCCTCGGAATGGGCCACAGTGTCTCCTGACCCCTCCTGTCTCAGCCTCTAGTATTTATGCTGCAGTAGTTTATGTGTCGGGGGGCTAGGGTCAGTTTGTTATATCTGGAGTACTTCTCCTGTCCTATTCGGTGTCCTGTGTGAATCTAAGTGTGCGTTCTCTAATTCTCTCCTTCTCTCTTTCTCTCTCTCGGAGGACCTGAGCCCTAGGACCATGCCCCAGGACTACCTGACATGATGACTCCTTGCTGTCTCCAGTCCACCTGGCTGTGCTGCTGCTCCAGTTTCAACTGTTCTGCCTTATTATTATTCGACCATGCTGGTCATTTATGAACATTTGAACATCTTGGCCATGTTCTGTTATAATCTCCACCCGGCACAGCCAGAAGAGGACTGGCCATCCCACATATGCTCTCTCTAATTCTCTCTTTCTTTCTCTCTCTCGGAGGACCTGAGCCCTAGGACCATGCCCCAGGAATACCTGACATGATGACTCCTTGCTGTCCCCAGTCCACCTGACTGTGCTGCTGCTCCAGTTTCAACTATTCTGCCTTATTATTATTCGACCATGCTGGTCATTTATGAACATTTGAACATCTTGACCATGTTTTGTTATAATCTCCACCCGGCACAGCCTGGTGGAGATTATAACAAAACATGGTCAAGATGTTCAAATGTTCATAAAGAGGAAGAGGACTGGCCACCCCACATAGCCTGGTTCCTCTCTAGGTTTCTTCCTAGGTTTTGGCCTTTCTAGGGAGTTTTTCCTAGCCACCGTGCTTCTACACCTGCATTGCTTGCTGTTTGGGGTTTTAGGCTGGGTTTCTGTACAGCACTTTGAGATATCAGCTGATGTACGAAGGGCTATATAAATACATTTGATTTGATTTGATATTCATAATATTTCAGTTAACAATTTAATCAGCACCCAGATTAGTCTTCAATTTAATTTTCACCCAGATTAGTGTTCAATTTAATCTGCACCCAGATTAGTGTTCAATGTGATAGAACAAAACTCAGTACAGCACATTAATTAGAAAATGTTGTTACAAATTTGAGCCACGAGATGGTGGTAGATTATAAATTTAAATAGCATGGACCTTTGATTTGTCTCTGGATAGAAATGACCCTTGGGCACAGATCTAGGATCAGTTTACTCTCACCAAATCCTAACCTTTACCATTAGCAGTAAAAACACAAACCAGACCTAAGATCAGTGCAAAGGAGCCACTTCATCTTACCCCTGTAATTATATGACTCCTAACTTATATATACTGAGTGTACCACGCCATTGACCTGGGTATGGCCTTCCTTGTGCAGTAGATCAATGGTCCTCTGGCTCAACACCTTATGGATGTAACATAGAGACAAATGGACTGTATGGAACACATTCTTGGTTCATGGAAACCAGGAGGACAACCTGCATGTGTCTCTGTCTCCCAGGGGCTACTCTACGGTTGGACACCTGGGATGGGTGGGCGGAGTTCCTCAGAGGCTGCTTCCTGGGACACAGACTGACCGTCCAACGACACCTGTCTAGGGAGAGACCTGTGATGAGGTCAGAATACACATCTACACACTGAACTGTATGATAGACTTACTATCAACAGTGATGGTACTGAACCTTTATATAGCTTACAATGATAGTACTGACCCTGTATATAGCTTACAATGATAGTACTGACCCTGTATATAGCTTACAATGATAGTACTGACCCTGTATATAGCTTACAATAATGGTACTGACCCTGTATTTAGCTTACAATGATAGTACTGACCCTGTATATAGCTTATAATGATAGTACTGACCCTGTATATAGCTTATATTCTCGTGTTTTTTTCCTTCATATGTTTTTTCTCTTACCCTGATATTTAATACTGCATTGTGGGAAAGAGCTTGCAAGTAAGCATTTTACTGTACTGTTTTATAACCCACTGTATCTTGTGAACTTGACAAAAAAAACTTGAAACGTGTTATAAATACATTGATTCTGTATTATTCCAGGTTCCAGCTCCGGGTGGCACTCTACATCGCTGGTTCTCTGGGCCACCTGGACCTGGCCGGCTGGCTGCTGGAGAGGGGGGTGCGTGTCATTGAGCCGGTGGGGGTTCACCCTTACCGTGAGTGGTGCCACCAGACGGCCCACCCCGACGTCGCCAAGTGTCCCGCTGTTGCCTCCATCGAGCGCGGCCAGCTCACCATCCTCAAACTCTGTATCGCCAGCAGCGTTCTGACCCTTGCCTGTCAGGATCCCCAGGGTCGTGACCCCCTGAGGATCGCCCTTCAGTACGGCCACAGGGAGTGTGTGAGTCACCTGGCCACCAAGCTGTGCTCTGTGGTGGTCCTCCCAGGTATGGCCCTGCCCATGCGGACATACCTCCAGATAAAGGGCTGGGTGAGGCTGGGGCAGAGGAGGGCAGCATCCAGGCACTGCATGGGCCTTAACAGGGCTCCGTTCAGGACCAGGGTGGGCGACACGGTCCTGGTGGACGGCTTCACCCTCCCCAAGATGTCCTCCAAGCCCAGGAGGAGTGAGGCCAAGGCGGGTATCAGGGTGATGTCCACAGCCTCTTGACGTTTGACCCCCATCAACTGCCCATCTCATGTAACCTGCCCGCTCCGCGCCCTGGCATCCCAGGATAAACCTCTTCAACTACCGAAGCAACACCCTGTGGCCACGAGGGATGAAAGAGAGAAGAAGAGGGGATGTGGAGGGAAGGGATGTGAGGAGGATGAGAGTGGGGATCAGAACAGCAACCAATGGAGGAGCAGAGTCCCGCTCCTGCCCATTTCCAGAGACACCAATCTCAGACCTGTGTTTGCCTCACCAAACTCCGCCCAGATCCTCACCACCTCACTGGAGGCCTTTTCTCTCCACTGCGACCGCACACCCAGAGAAAACGCCATATACTGTTTGGCCTTGGCCAGGTTAGTCCGAGTTTAAATGACAGCTACGGTGAATATGAATATTTCTCTGGAGGTTTCTTATGAAAGGTGTGAATACTGTCAGAAGAAGCCTCCTATAATCAGTGGGGGGGGGGAACACATGTAAAAGCTGTTTACACACTTTTTATTTTATTTTGTGCAAGCATTTACCCACCTTTTGTGGAAGATGCATTGAAAGTAGAGGGAGCGTTATTTCTTTAATCCTGAACGGCAATCAGCATTTACCAGTCAATGGTTTTACCACTACATCACTGCCTATGATATACCCTTATCCTCCCTGAATAGATTTCAGTACAAACAAATCATGAGCCAACCATCATGCTTAGAAGGTACATAGTCAAATCAAATCAAATCAAACTTTATTTGTCACATGCGCTGAATACAACAAGTGTAGATCTTTCCGTGAAATACTTTACTTACAAGCCCTTAACAAACAGTGCAGTTCAAGAAGAGTTGAAGAGAATATTTACCCAATAAACTAAAGTAACAAATAATAAAACAGTTGAACTTGTCCAGTGGCCATTTGATTAATTGTTCAGCAGTCTTATGACTTGGGGTTAGAAGCTGTTATTGGTTTACCCTAACAAGTCCTGAAACAAATCATGAGCCAACTATCATGCTTAGAAGGTATATAGTGTCAGTCTTATTGGTTCACCCTAACAAGTTGTTTCAGTATGGGGAGAGGATAGAATGTAAGGGCGCTTCATTAATGTATTGAAGCCATTACATATACAGTATTTCACAATGCTAGGACACAGATTTGGTCTCCTAACCTTGTTCTGGTTGATTGACTCTCTAACAGTGCCTTCACACAGATACCATGTTTGCAGCAGCTGAATGTAGCGCGGACTCTGTCCAGGAGGAGTGCTCAGCACATTGGGTAGACACCAGGATCCTGGTCATTAGGCAGATTAAACATACTGAAACAAGGAGGGACAACCTGGAATTGTCCAAAAAGGAACTCTTATTTGAGTTTTTATTTTTATTTTTTACAGTGAACAAGATGAGACTTTGGAACGGATGATGCCTGAAACAATGCGGACAACTTAGAATTTCGTTCCTTTGGATGAGGCTTATAGATATAGTCAGTACTGTGTTTGATTTGTGTGCAGAAAGTTTACAACGGCAGGCAGTGGATTCTCAGTCATTCCTCTCAAGGAACAAAAAACGTATCATATTTCACTGGCTATTTGTAGTAGCCAAATGTGAATGGAATTATTATTATTCTACAATCATTCAGTTGACTGAATGTGACTGTGGTTGTGCTGTATGTGACTATGTGGTTGTACTGAATGTGACTATGTGATTGTACTGAATGTGGTTGTACTGTACGTGATTGTAAGTGTTTGACATGGGTCTAATTGAGGCCCCCCCCCCCCCCCCCCCCCCCACACTTAACACTAGTTTTTATCCATAGAAATCCTCACTTGCTGATGAAGACCTATAGTGGTTGAAATCAATGTAAAATACAGTATGAACACTGCTGCCTTAAAACTATTTTATTAAGATGTGGATCATTATTGCTCATTTAAATGAGTCTGTGCAGTGTCAAAATAATACACCTGATACATAAGGGGGGAAAATGCTAAAAATACCACAAGACATGAAATAATGGCATTATGGGAAAATAATACATACTGTATTTCACATAGAGTATTTGACAAACTCTTTATTTACGTTACAAAACTGACAACTACTGTGACGATGTGTTAGCACAGCATGTGTCATCATTCAGTCATCATCATAGACAAGTCCGTTAAGAACAAATTCTTATTTACAATGATGGCCAAACCCGGACGACGCTGAATAGCTTCTACCCCCAAGTCATTAGACTGCTGAACAGCTTCTACACCCAAGTCATTAGACTTCTGAACTTCTTCTACCCCCAAGTCATTAGACTGCTGAACAGCTTCTACCCCCAAGTTATTAGACTGCTGAACAGCTTCCACCCCCAAGCCATTAGACTGCTGAACAGCTTCTACCTCCAAGCCATTAGACTGCTGAACAGCTTCTACCCCCAAGTTATTAGACTGCTGAACAGCTTCCACCCCCAAGCCATTAGACTGCTGAACAGCTTCTACCTCCAAGCCATTAGACTGCTGAACAGCTTCTACCCCCAAGTCATTAGACTGCTGAACAGCTTTTACCCCAAAGTCATTAGACTGCTGAACAGCTTCTACAAAGTCATTAGACTGCTGAACAGCTTCTACCCCCAAGTCATTAGACTTCTGAACAGCTTCTACCCCCAAGTCATTAGACTGCTGAACAGCTTCTACCCCCAAGTCATTAGACTGCTGAACAGCTTCTACCCCCAAGTCATTAGACTGCTGAACAGCTTCTACCCCCAAGTCATTAGACTGCTGAACAGCTTCTACCCCCAAGTCATTAGACTGCTGAACAGCTTCTACCCTCAAGTCATTAGACTGCTGAACAGCTTCTACCCCCAAGTCATTAGACTGCTGAACAGCTTCTACCCCCAAGTCATCAGACTGCTGAACAGCTTCTACCCCCAAGTCATTAGACTGCTGAACGTTAATTAAATGGTCACCTGCACTATTTGCATTGACCCCCTTTGTTATTGATGTATTTTTCTAATTGTTTTCCAATGACTCTCTTGAATTGGCTCGATGCACACTCACTACACTCTACCCACACATTCACTGACCGACTTTCACACTAGCTGCTGCTACTGTGTTTATTATCTATCCTGATTGCCTAGTCACTTTTACCCTTACCTACATGTACATACTGTATTACCTCAACTACCTCGCACCCATGCACATTGACTCGGTACTGGTACTCCTTGTATATAGCCTTGTTATTGTTATTGTGTTACTATTTAGAAAATATTTTCTTAATTTTTAACTCTGCATTGTTGGGAATGGGCTCGTAATAAAGCATCTCACAGTTGTTTTCGGTGTATGTGACCAATACGATTAGATTCTCATCTGAACTAATGAATGCTCTCGTTGTTATAATGAGGAATTTATTTAAATAATTTGGTTTTCCTTGAAGATTTGAATGTGCTGAGAAAGCCTTTCGTGATGGATCTAGACAATCTGGTGAAAAGGGAGGGTTTGCGACTCTTCTCTTCAAGTGGGAAGGACGATGCGATATCATAAATTCCCTCTGGAGAAAAGGAGCCATGAGATGTTGTCATCGTCTCTGCAACGAAAGACCATCCAGCATGCCATCAATTTACATTTTTACTCATTTATCAGACACTCTTATCCAGAGAGACAATTAGGATTTGGTGCCTTGCTCAAGAGCACATTGACAGATTTTGCCTCGTGAACTCAGGGATTCTGAACCAGCAACCTATCGGTTACTGGCCCAACCTCTTAACCCACTAGGCTACCACCCAGCCCACAGTACAGTATGTCATAGGTAACAACTCAGAGGAGTACAATGTCTTTCCAAATGAATTAGTGTAATGGTAAAGGGATAATGTCTCAGTCTTGACTGAGCAGCAGCCTAAACAGCAGCAGGGCTTACCTGTAAAGTACACAGTAGGGGAAATGTTCTGAGGCTGGTACTCCAGAGACTCTTGAGGACAGAGGTTCTTACTAACTTTCTTGGAACCCTGGTTGGTGGGAAAAGGCACATTAAAACAAACTGAAATGTTTTCGATATCTTAAAGTACAGCATATCAACTGCAAAGAAGCAGTGCAATGCCATGACACAAAGAATCATATAAAAGGTCAACAGCAGTGTTATTCATGAAAGATGTATGTGTACTATACCTTTGTATTGAAGGTGAGGACCTGCTCTCCAGTACTGCTGATGGTATCCCTTTCCAAATCAAACACGCCTTCTACAATGTCACTGGTGGCCACGCTGGTAGCGGACTCAAAATAACATTTAGCAGTGGCTTTGGTGATCATTTGAAGAATGACCATGCAAGTAGAAGTCTTTGGATCGTTCTGGACTGAAACATCAAAGTTTATGTTTTCATACTCATCTGACCACTGTCTCAGGAAGCACTTCACTGTCTCTTCAGCAAATATCTGGAGAAGCTGAGAGGAGAGCTCCTTGGATATGGCACATTGTTCATTTCCCCATTTCAGCCTTGAAAGAATGGAGTCTGAAGCACTTTTGGCTGCTTCCAATGTTAAGACCTGTGGAGTGCTGTGGCTGTCCTGAAGGGCTATCACTTTATCCACCAATTCATGGCTGAAAATGTGGATGGTCCAAGTGGAAATGATTTTTCTCAATTTCCTAACAGCAGATCGGAGGTTGTCAGGATGAGAAGCACCCTGTCCATTTTCCTGTGTGTTCTCAACACTTTCCACCATAATGTCCACTACCACCCCAGCAGCTTGCCTGACTTTGTCCACAAAGGTTACAGGAAGTAAGTCCTCTGTGTGAAACAAGTCCTCAATGATTGTGTTTCTAACAATGGGAAAGTCAATCTGAGCAGGAAACTCAGTGGGGATGGGAGTCCCGGGTAAAGCAAAGTGCCATTTCGACTGCCTTAATTTTGAAGTAGGTGTTAGAGAGATGGAGGAGCGTGAAGAGGTATTTCTTGTATTTTGGCTGTCAGCACTCCTACAACGGATCGTGTCAATATCCTCCAGCATGGATCCTGAGAGCTCAGTGGTTTTAGGTAGTAATTTGTGCGGAATGTCCACACAGGCATCGTTTCCACCAGGTGTAACACTGCTCTGGTTGACCTCAAGATGGCCGAGACTTGCTCTTTGTGATGCAGGACTGCTTTGATATGTAAAGATTTGGATTGAACCAAGTGTTGTGTCTGATCTTTGAAGATCTTTTCTGAGAAACTCCGTAATCTTACTTTGCAGACTGTAGTAGATGTTACGAGCAACAGACCAGATTATTTTCTCAGAAACCTGTCCAGTGGTGAGCAGGGAGGTTCCAGATACCATGTCAGATGATTGGGTGGTCTGGGTGAGCTCCTGCTGGTCTTTCACCATGGTTTGTATAATATCAGTAGATGTGGTGGATGTAGATACAGACTGGAGGTACTTATCTGTTGTACCTTCCTCCACAATGTTAAATGATCTAGAGAGAACCTCACTCACTCCTTTCTCAGCTTTGGTTTGGAACTCATGACTAGAGAGTTTTTGGAGGCTCTTTGTTGAAAGACTGTGGGAAGATGCAATGCCTTTGGAGGCAGCCGTGCTGCAATCTAGACTTACTGGAGAGGTTCGCTCAGGAGAACCTTGGAGACGTTCAAACATGTCTTCACATGGTGTTGGGGACCTTGACAAGGAGATGTCCTTCAGCTGAGACAGAACACCACCTACCAACATGTTGACCTCAAGGGACATATCAGATATTTTCTTTCCTACTGTGGAGAAGCAAGGTGCATTTGATGTCTGATCCTCGCATGAGGTCAAGATTGTTGAAATTACCTCTTTGGTACTATTGGTCAGTAGAACCTCGTCTGTTTCAGTCCAGAGAAGTTTTGAACTCTCGCTGACACCCCTGTGTAGAGCCACTTCAAGGTTCAAACTGTGCAAGTGAGGCACACTCTTACTAGCTTGCCTCAAGTCCTGGCTTGCCAAACCAAGGTACTCCTTAGTCCCAAGATTTCCAGAGTCCTCTGTGGGTATATGACTAGACATTCTTCTCTGCATGTCTGACCTCCGCTGGTGAATGATGAAGTCCTTTAATGTCTTCTGAATATTGTTATATAAACTAGTGGTAGCAGACCAGATCCTACTCTGTAGCTTTTGTGCATTTTCCTGGAGGTCAGGTTCTCTCTCCTCTACTTCTGCAGGTTGCGCCAAGCTCTGCAGGTCTTCCACAAATGTGTCAATGATGCCAAAGGCAGCAGAATCCGCACAAATATCCTTTGACCATGTGTACTGGTTTTGAATGGAACAAGACCTGGAATAAGCAGGCTGTGCACTAGTTAAGCTACTGGTGGACTTTTTAACTAGGAACTCACTCACTGCTTGAGTGGCATTTCTCTTAAATTCCTCACTTGAGAGTTTTCTAATACAATCTAACAGACTGGTCAAAGAAGCTGTGGCCTTACTTCTGCTGTCCTCAATTTGACAGGGGAACTCACATACTATTGGTGATGAGGACCTGGAATGGGAGATATCCCCAAGCTGAGCCAGAACACCCTCTACAAATGTCTCTCTCTCAATAGAGAAGCCTGATCCTTTTTCTCCAACAGTGTTGTACAAGACCAGAAGCTCTGAGATGACTTCTTTGGTGCAAGTTGTCAGAAGGAGCTTGCTTTCTTCTGACTCAGTTTTTGCCCAAAGAAGTTTTGAGCTCTCACTTAGGCCTCTTTGTAAAGTAACTGCACCAGTGGACTCTGGCAACTGAGGCTCATTCTTACTGGGCCTATATTTCATGTTTAAGCAAGGAAGTGGAACTGTCTCCTTAAACTCAGCATTTGTGATGTTGTCATCAGATGTGACAATGCTCTTTAAGGCACATCGCTGAAGCTTGCTGAAATAATCTTTCAAGTTGTTTTGGACGCTGTGGTAAATGTGAACAGCAGCAGACCAGGCACTCTTCTGTTGGGGACTCTCTTCAGATTCAGCCAAGGACTTCATATCTGACACGAAAGTCTTAACAACTACTGACGCTGTTGAGCCCACTGGGTGAATTGACTCTGTCTTTACAATGCCAGACAATGTTTGACCTGATACAGCACCTGTTAACTCAGACTGAATGACTGAACTAGGAAAGCTCAAACTACTGACTTTTTTGTCAAGAACTCCACTCACTGCTTGTATTACTGATGTTTGAAACTCCCGGCTAGAGAGTTTTTGGATGCTCTTAGATGTGAGCGTGCAGGAGGAACCAGATTCACTAATATTGTAGCTGCTCTCGTATTTGCTTATCAGGGCATCAAGATCCTCAATGAAGCCAACATGCGATGCCAAAAACGTGATCTTGTCCTTCAGATCTTCCAGCAAATTCTGTTTGTTCTCGTCAACAAAAGCCACCATTGTGTCAGAGATCATGGTCATGACTTGCCCTGTTAGACTCTTGCTCTCTTGGTCAACTTTTTCAAGTTTAGCAGCCAGCTCTCTCACCATGCTCTCAGTCACCTTGGTCTGTGAGTCTCCCCTTACCGGTGTCACTACAGAGGTTTGGCTAGCGGAGGCACTCTTAACGACCACTGATAAGGCCGACTTGACATCTTTAGCCAACTCTGCCATTACAGCAGGGGTTAGCATCATAAAGCCTGTACTTCCAGATGGAGAATTGGACATGCATGCAAGTTTGGAGAGAGAATCTTGCAGGCTGTCCTGTACACAGGTGACAAGGGTGTCCTCTGAGACACCTAAGAGGACTTGTAGCGTCTCAGAGTTGGTTGTTTTCTTCTGCACATCAGACAGAGAGGTTAGAGTCCTTGGGGAAAAAAACCGCAGAAATCATCAAAGTCAAACAAATAATATGTAAGGCTGTGATGCACATTCAGTGTGTCAAATACATCTGCACCATTGAAAACAATGAGGAAAACGCTGCTGTTTCTCTGAGAAAAAACCTTAGTGTGATGTCAGCCTAACTGCTTAATTTCTAAAGCCCAATAAAGTGTATTTTGTATAAGTCATTTGTATTGAAACTGGCCTGTAGATATCTATCTATCCTGGCAATATCTATCCTCTACAAAAATCCAAATTGCTATAAACTTCAAATACTGTAACTTCTAATAACTTCAAGGACAATCATAAATACAAGGCAGTTTGAAGAAATGTTAAAGGGAAATTTCTAAATGTTTCAACTTCATATTCATCATCTCCAGCACCACCCCAACATCAGCATATGTGAAAAACGGGCATTTCTATGTTTTGTAGTAAAAAAGAAAGAGGAAGATAAGTGTTTTCTATGACATCATCAACCAATTAGTAGGAAATGCCTACTCATAATTGGTTAAAATCACACGATGCACACTGATGATGTGATTAGAATCTAGAGCTGAGCATTTAACCAACATTTTTGTTATTTTTCGGTTTTTAAACAACTAATTGACCGACGTCGGCTCAATTATTTGAATTCCATATAGTTAATTTTTTTCTTCTTCTGTGAGCTCGATGCTCAGTTTCTGTAGAGATAAATCAGATCAAGCACGAACTATGCAATGTAGTAGGGAGTTGTAGTTTCCAACAGGCCAATATTCTACATAGTTTAGCACAGAAAATACGGCAATTAATTCCCATAATCCATTGCACGCCCACTTGCTTGTCCACTCTGTGTGGAGCAGATACGGAAACCTCATTAACTGAGACGGAGAGACGAGAGAATGCATGAGAGAGATAAAAAGCAGTTGCGTTGCGAGGATTCTCTACCTGGAAATACATGATCTAAGTGATTGACAGTTGGTGTTCAGCGGTCATAAAAGTAGGTCTTATTTACTTAGAAGAACTACTAAAATAGTGATTTTGTCAGACAGGATAAGCAGCAGCTCTATAGAGATGAGTTGATGACTTGGAATGAAATAATAAAGTCATCAAATAAATATTTTATATGAGAAAGTAAATGATGTTGATAAGTCATAAACAGTAATGGACAGTCACTACCATCATGGGACTTTTATTCATTGTTTTATTATGTGTTGTTACAGCATTCAACACACATAATCCATAGTGCATTCAATGTCTAAAAAAAGTATTGAAATCCAAAACCGTGATTATTTTTTAAATATTTGAATGGAAACCAAACCAACCTCAAAAAGCACTAATTTCTCAGCACTATTGGAAACAGTTACGTCCCTCTATATTTTTTTTACTACAAAGCATGGAAATGTGTAATTTTCACATATGGTGATGCTGGAGATGAATACGAAGTTGTTAAATTTCCCTTTAAGAACATACCTCATGGCCCCCTTGGGCAGGTAGCTTCCACTGCCCAGACTGCCCTTAGTCAGGTAAATCTCCTTGAACTTAAGTTGTGATTCCTGTTCTTCTTCCTCTTCCTGCTCCATACAGTTGGAGGAAGGGTAGGGAGTCGGGATGCGAAAGCTATTGTAAGACTTTCGACTGCCTGGCCTCTTAGGTACACCAGCCTCAGTAAATCTCACGCGGGACTTGGTGTTAGTCTTATCGTCTAACAGACTGGTGAGTGACGCTGTGAGAGATCTCTGTGACAATGGAGAAGAGGCAGCATCTTGGATGCCCAGTAGTTCGTAAAGACCTGGGATGATGATCTGCATCAGCTTGTCCGATAAAAACTGGACAATCCTCAGACACAAGCCGGCAAGCTGTTGTTTTGTCAGCTGTATTCCAGAAACAGAAGAAGTGTTTTAAAATGTTGCATAGTGCGTCTTTCAAAAGCTTATGAACAAGGTTAAACATTAGGCAGAGTTTTCATGGTAATCTGATTAAATTGTCAGTAACATGATCTTACCGGGTCAAACATACCCTCACGAATCCCCCTCCATTGCCTGAAAACAATATTGTTATAAATGTTGTCATATCAGGATGCGTGGCAGAATAGTTTTTATTTAATTATTTGCCTGATCGTGAAGTTATACTTGCTTTGTGTCAGTTGTTTTGGCAAAATTGCAATGTGACAACTTTTCTAGCACTGAACATTTTTTTCAGATTGATCAGTTTCTAATTTGATCCTATTTCCTTGAAGGTGTGATAGTACCAAAGAAAACAGAACATACTTCTCAGTTAGGTTTTGAAGGAAGTCCATAAGTGTCAGATGTTCCACATTGTTGAGCTTTCCCTCTTCTGTGGTTTCCATCACTGAGGTTGCTCTGCTCCTGGTAGAATTGCTCTGCTCCTGGTAGAAATGTAATTATATTGCAAATAATCAAACTTAATTAACAACAAATATCATACTGAAATAATTATTAACTGTTAAAGAGGGGAGGAGCATTGGCAACGTTGGGCCAATTAAACAACTGCAACACAACAGAGATGGTTGTGGTACGTCAACATTGCCAATGATAGCATCACTGAAATGACAAGGTCAACATACCATCTCATTGACAGCTTCAGAGGTCAGGTGGTAATCCATCACACAGACAGGCAGGTCTAGAGACTGGGACAAGGCTCTATGGTCATAACCAGGAGAGAATGGAAACATCAGAGCAGTCCCAATGGCAGAATCTAACCACTGTCTTCATGTCAAAGACTCACTCACTCATTTGCTTTGTCAAACCTACCCCTTAGAATGACTTCGATATTAAAAACCCAGGCTTTCCTAAAATGTTTACCTCAGCCAGTCTAGAACCCAGGTGTGTCTACAAAACACATGTACTCCTCCATAAGGTTCATGGCTTGCCTATTGTTTTATCCCAGTACAAGAGGGGCAACTGGATTCAGGATTAAACACAAGCAGTCTTTAAGGTATATCTTATTACAGTTTAGGCCTACCTTATTATTTTCTTCCATCTGGCAATATCATTTTAAGGAATGAAATCTGTTTTGTTGCTAGTATTATTAGTAACTGTAGGAAAATACAGCTGTAAAGTACAAGAATCAGCTACTTTCTGAAGGGCAGCCAAGCTCATAAGCAATTTAGAACCTACAGACAATTATGACAAAGTTGGAACGCATGATTGCGTCACAAACGCCTTGTGGTCACATGTTATTTTAGGGCGTGGCTCCGCATTCGTGACCGGTTCTCATATTTATTTTTCCCGGTATCCGTTAGTGCTGGAATTTGCGATTAATACTTTTCTCATGCCGAAACCGGATTAAATAAATACCGGTAGTTAAATGACAAAAAATATGATATTCGCAATGTCATTAAGCAACAACAACAACAAAAACATAAATAGCTACTACAATTTCTAAACATGATTTTGTCATCAGTTCAGTACCATTTGTTTGATTTTGTGGACCCACGACTAGACTTTATCCATGTTAGCTAGTTGCTAGCGATGCTAGTCAGCATAGGCTGCTACGTGATAAACAGTTCGCGTTAGCGAATTAGCTACCTAGCTAGCCAGCCTAACAAGCTGTCAAATCCAATGGAAACCGATGCAACCCTGCTGCCAAATAAGGGCTAGCTCGATGACCCGTGGTAACAGTGGGGTCCCCATGAGTTTCAAGGCTTTAATAAGTGCTATCGTGCAGAAAAAGAGAATAAAATACTGGTTGATGAGCTAGCTAAGTTAGCAAGACGGGTATGACCGTTAACAGCGTGCATGCACAAATGCATGACGACACATTGAATATAAGTGAAGCAGGCATGCAGAACGAGATCGCCCCACCAAGCCAGATAGTAGAGGGGTACAACAACGCCGGGACACAGAGGCATAGCTCATACAATTATATTTTGTTCCAGTCAATGACAATACATGTTGAAAAATAAATACCTGCGTCAAATATATGGCATCACATGCTAGTACAAAGATAGCTTGCATGATTATTTTTTTTTAATCCGGGGACCACTAGATGTCCTCGTATATCCACATTTAGATCAACTGTACTTGATTTTTCATCAGTACTGTGAATGACAAGCCCACTGAATCTAGTTTAATAATCTTTATACTCAGCAGGTAGAGGCCTAGGTACTTCAAATCAGTGCTTAATTTGAGCAGGATCATGCCAGAACAGGATCCGGCACCGTTCCGTTCTGGACTGTTTTGTTCCGGAACCTACTTGGCCGAATCCGGTACCTCTCGTGCCATGAAAAATAATTTTCACTTTTTGCTATGTAACAATTATAATAAAAGCGATCAAAGTTCATTCGAGTTGCCTCTTCGTCAATTATCCTGCCCCCTCATCTCTCCAGAGTTGCACTTCATCATTTGTTTCCTTATAGAATCATAGCTGCATGAAGGGTTCTGGAGGAATTTTCTAAAGTTACGGAATTACTGCTGTCTGTTCAGAAATAAATTAAATCATTCAGAATAGCCTAATACGTCATGAGAAACCCTATAATTTAGCTACAAAGGACCAATGGCCCCTGTTTTTAAATAGCCTAGCTGCGGATTGTAGCCCAATAACAAAGAATAGCCTACAGTCGGGAACGCGAGGCAAATCTGTCAGTGAAAAAACAGCACGCAGACAAAACAGGCCTTTTGCAATATTTCAAATACAATCGAGGGAAAACACAGGTTGAAAAGCAATGACTCTTGCTGAAAAGATAAGACTATGCTGTAGACTACCAAAATATTTGATCAACTCCCAAACATTGTTTTACAAAACAGAGAGAGGGAGAGATAGGCTTTTGACACGAGCGCATCGACAATCTCCAGCGAGTGAGCTGCGCATCATTGGGTGAGTCAGTGAAACTGGAAAGCATTTTTAGGACTAATTTCCTCCTCATATTGTAGCCTACTATATGTTTCTCCACAAACCTAGGCCTATAGGCTATTGATGGATTCAAGACAAGGTCGTTTTTATTGATCTCAGATACTAAGTTTGTCAGTGTCAAAGTAGCCTGCCATTTCGATCATTTGTGCGGATTAAAAAAAGATAATGCCAAAGTCTCCAGTTATGTAAAAGGATGTAGAATTGCACGAAATGCGGTTTTAAAAAGGCCAACACTTTCCCGGACCCTAGGCTACTAAAAATGTTCCCCATGTGTTCACCTACTGTAAATGGCTCTACTCTACTGCTCTACCCAAATGTGATGATATGCGTTCAATGCTCTATTATAATAGGTGATCTTTTTTCTCATGAGTTCTGGTACCACAGAGCCCCTCCTCTGGCACCTCCCAATTTACAAATTAAGCTCTGCTTCAAATTTTTATTTTACAAGGCAAGTCAGTTAAAAACAAATTCTTATTTTCATTAAAGGCCTAGGAACAGTGGGTTAACTGCCTGTTCAGGGGCAGAATGACAGATTTGTACCTTGTCAGTTCAGGGATTTGAACTTGCAACCTTCCGGTTACCAGTCCAACACTCTAACCACTAGGCTACTTGTCTTCATGAAGGGTTTATGTGAGCCTGTTTGCATCCCTCCCAGCTGCCCACTGCATTGAGGCTAGGTAACACAGTCGCCACAGATAAATCCATGATAACCAAAAACTTCAACAAGCATTTCTCAACGGCTGGCCATGCCTTCCTCCTGGCTTCTCCAACCTCAGCCAACAGCTCAATGGGAAAGGAAGATGATTCTAAGAAGCAATTTGTTCATTTGGCTGGTGTCAAGTAAAGTATGTGACTAGTACTTACAATAGGAGACATGGTTATGTGATGGGGTGATAGTACTTACAGTAGGAGACGTGATGGGGCGATCGTACTTACAGTAGGAGACGTGATGGGGCGATGGTACTTACAGTAGGAGACATGTGATGGGGCGATAGTACTTACAGTAGGAGACATGGTTATGTGATGGGGTGATAGTACCTACAGTAGGAGATATGGTTATGTGATGGGGCGATAGTACTTACAGTAGGAGACGTGTGATGGGGCGATAGTACTTACAGTAGGAGACATGTGATGGGGCGATAGTACTTACAGTAGGAGACATGTGATAGGGCGATAGTACTTACAGTAGGAGACAGCCACGCCAGCAGTGCTTTGTCAACATTGTCCCATCACGCACGAGTGACTCCTGTGGCGGGCCAGGCGCAGTGCACGCAGCAGTGCCCGCTGACACGGTCGACACGGCTGGCTTCCAGGTTAAGCGGGCATGGTGTCATGAAGCAGTGTGGCTTGGCTGGGTTGTGTTTCGGAGGACGCACGGCTCTTGGCTCTCGCCTCTCCCAAGTCCATATGGGAGTTGTAGCAATGGGACAAGACTGTAACTACCAATTGGATACCACTAAATTGGAGAAGAAAAAAAAAGAAGTCACCTTGGGGGTTTGTGGTATATGGCCAATATACCTCCACGTTGCGTTGTGCCTAAGAACAGCCCTTGGCCGTGGTATATTGGCCATATACCACACCTCCTTGGGCCTTATTTCTTAATTGTACACATTTGGACACTTTTACAATTATTGTATGGTAAACATTGACATCTGCCTGGGTGGAACACCCTCCATAATGGGTGTCTGTGTGGGACACCCTCCATTACGGCTCCATCAGTGCTGAGCCCTCTCACTCTGATTGTATGGGACACTCAATTACGGCTCCTTGTGTTTCCAATCTTCTTCCTCTGGCAGGATTACTTCCACGTGCAACTGTCAGACGACAAGCAGGTGAGGTACTTCCTGGAGCTGAGCTATGCTGGTGCCATCCTTCGGGACAGCTGGGTCCTGACAGACGTTGGCATCACCCCTAGCAGTGCCATCTGCTGCCTGCTGAAGGTACCAGCCGAACACCTAGCTGTTTCTACCCGTGCTTGAAAATGCATATCAAAGTGAGCTGGCTATTGCTTGAAACAGCTTCATACTATCATTAGCATAAAGTGTTTCAGATATAGTGTGGTAATATATAGTATTGGTTATATAGTATGGTTAAATAGTATGGTTATATAGTATGATTATATATATTATGGTGATATAGAGTGTGGTAATATATAGTATGGTTATATAGTATGGTTATATAGTATGATTATATATATTATGGTGATATAGAGTGTGGTAATATATAGTATGGTTATATAGTATGATTATATAGTATGATTATATAGTATGATTAGGTATGATTAGGTGATTTAGTTCATTCAAACAGGTGCCATTAATACAGGTAACGAGTGGAGGACAGAGGAGCCTCTTAAAGAAGAAGTTACAGGTCTGTGAGAGCCAGAAATGTTGCTTGTTTGTAGGTGACCAAATACTTATTTTCCACCATAATTTGCAAATAAATTCATTAAAAATCCTACAATGTGATTTTTCTGGATTTTTTTTCTTTCTCATTTTGTCTGTCATAGTTGAAGTGTACCTATGATGAAAATTACAGGCCTCTCTCATCTTTTTAAGTGGGAGAACTTGCACAATTGGTGGCTGACTAAATACTTTTTTGCCCCACTGTATAGTGTGGTGGTATATAGTATGGCGATATATAGTATGTTGAGGTCACCCTGCTTGAGACTTAAAGTAATATTGCCCTTGCTCAACCAAGACCATGGTTATGGTAGAGTATTTGGTTAGTATGGACACTGCTTTATACCGAGACCATGGTTATGGTAGAGTGATTGATTAGTAAGAACACTGCTTCGTGAGTGTGAAGTGTTGTTGTACAGAGGTCCCTGGGTACATGTCCAGAGCCAGACAGGGACAGAACTCACTCTGTTCCACAAAGTTCTGTGGAAGATTTGCTAACAGAGGAGAGTGGTTATGTATCTAAGTACAAATTTAACCATCAGAATAATGTTCATTTGTGTTCCTTACTCCTTACTTACACATCCCATCATTGACATAGTCAAAGCCAGACCTTCTGTCTGTCTCTCCTTCTTGCTGGTTGACTAGAGTGGAAATCTATAGTATTGTATGGTTGACCTGGGATAGAGCTGAAATGTGGCCCGATGTAGTGTTGCCTTTGTACCAAACACCCTTACAGTCATAAACCTTTTCCCCATGTAATCGCCTCGACCTCAGTCTGGTGTTCGCTAACAGTATCTGAAGAGTCTGTATACCCAGTGGTGTATAGTACAGTAGAGCACAGCAGAGTACAGTAAAGTACAGCAGACAGAGTACAGCAGAGTACAGTAGAGTACAGTAGAGCACAGCAGACTACAGTAGAGTACAGTAGAGCACAGCAGAGTACAGTAGAGTACAGTAGAGCACAGCAGAGTACAGCAGAGTACAGCAGACAGAGTACAGCAGAGTACAGTAGAGCACAGCAGAGTACAGCAGACCGAGTACAGTAGAGTACAGTAGAGCACAGCAGAGTACAGCAGACAGAGTGCAGTAGAGTACAGTAGAGCACAGCAGAGTACAGCAGAGTACAGCAGACAGAGCACAGCAGAGTACAGTAGAGTACAGCAGAGTACAGCAGAGTACAGTAGAGCACAGCAGGCCGTATAGTAGGAGAAGAAGAGGCCCTTTCATGGGTTCATTGAAATACATATTCATATATTTATATATTCTTGACCCAGAAAATATAAAAAACTATCGGCCTATATCGAATCTTCCATTCCTCTCAAACATTTTAGAAAAGGCTGTTGCGCAACAACTCACTGCCTTCCTGAAGACAAACAATGTATACGAAATGCTTCAGTCTGGTTTTAGACCCCATCATAGCACTGAGACGGCACTTGTGAAGGTGGTAAATGACATTTTAATGGCATCGGACCGAGGCTCTGCATCTGTCCTCGTGCTCCTAGACCTTAGTGCTGCTTTTGATACCATCGATCACCACATTCTTTTGGAGAGATTGGAAACCCAAATTGGTCTACACGGACAAGTTCTGGCCTGGTTTAGATCTTATCTGTCGGAAAGATATCAGTTTGTCTCTGTGAATGGTTTGTCCTCTGACAAATCAACTGTAAATTTCGGTGTTCCTCAAGGTTCCGTTTTAGGACCACTATTGTTTTCACTATATATTTTACCTCTTGGGGATGTTATTCGAAAACATAATGTTAACTTTCACTGCTATGCGGATGACACACAGCTGTACATTTCAATTAAACATGGTGAAGCCCCAAAATTGCCCTTGCTAGAAGAATGTGTTTCAGACATAAGGAAGTGGATGGCTGCAAACTTTCTACTTTTAAACTCGGACAAAACAGAGATACTTGTTCTAGGTCCCAAGAAACAAAGAGATCTTCTGTTGAATCTGACAATTAATCTTAATGGTTGTACAGTCGTCTCAAATAAAACTGTGAAGGACCTCTGCATTACTCTGGACCCTGATCTCTCTTTTGAAGAACATATCAAGACCATTTCAAGGACAGCTTTTTTCCATCTACGTAACATTGCAAAAATCAGAAACTTTCTGTCCAAAAATGATGCAGAAAAATTAATCCATGCTTTTGTCACTTCTAGGTTAGACTACTGCAATGCTCTACTTTCCGGCTACCCGGATAAAGCACTAAATAAACTTCAGTTAGTGCTAAATACGGCTGCTAGAATCCTGACTAGAACCAAAAAAAAAAAAAAATGTGATCATATTACTCCAGTGCTAGCCTCTCTACACTGGCTTCCTGTCAAAGCAAGGGCTGATTTCAAGGTTTTACTGCTAACCTACAAAGCATTACATGGGCTTGCTCCTACCTATCTCTCTGATTTGGTCCTGCCGTACATATCTACACGTACGCTACGGTCACAAGACGCAGGCCTCCTAATTGTCCCTAGAATTTTTAAGCAAACAGCTGGAGGCAGGGCTTTCTCCTATAGAGCTCCATTTTTATGGAACTTTCTGCCTACCCATGTCAGAGACGCAAACTCGGTCTCAACCTTTAAGTCTCTACTGAAGACTCATCTCTTCAGTGGGTCATATGATTGAGTGTAGTCTGGCCCAGGAGTGGGAGGGTGAACGGAAAGGCTCTGGAGCAACGAACCGCCCTTGCTGTCTCTGCCTGGCCGGTTCCCCTCTTTCCACTGGGATTCTCTGCCTCTAACCCTATTTCAGGGGCTGAGTCACTGGCTTACTGGGGCTCTCTCATGCCGTCCCTGGAGGGGGTGCGTCACCTGAGTGGGTTGATTCACTGATGTGGTCATCCTGTCTGGGTTGGCGCCGTGTCATGGCGGAGGTCTTTGTGGGCTATACTCAGCCTTGTCTCAGGATGGTAAGTTGGTGGTTGAAGATATCCCTCTAGTGGTGTGGGGGCTGTGCTTTGGCAAAGTGGGTGGGGTTATATCCTTCCTGTTTGGCCCTGTCCGGGGGTGTCCTCGGAATGGGCCACAGTGTCTCCTGACCCCTCCTGTCTCAGCCTCTAGTATTTATGCTGCAGTAGTTTATGTGTCGGGGGGCTAGGGTCAGTTTGTTATATCTGGAGTACTTCTCCTGTCCTATTCGGTGTCCTGTGTGAATCTAAGTGTGCGTTCTCTAATTCTCTCCTTCTCTCTTTCTCTCTCTCGGAGGACCTGAGCCCTAGGACCATGCCCCAGGACTACCTGACATGATGACTCCTTGCTGTCCCCAGTCCACCTGGCTGTGCTGCTGCTCCAGTTTCAACTGTTCTGCCTTATTATTATTCGACCATGCTGGTCATTTATGAACATTTGAACATCTTGGCCATGTTCTGTTATAATCTCCACCCGGCACAGCCAGAAGAGGACTGGCCATCCCACATATGCTCTCTCTAATTCTCTCTTTCTTTCTCTCTCTCGGAGGACCTGAGCCCTAGGACCATGCCCCAGGAATACCTGACATGATGACTCCTTGCTGTCCCCAGTCCACCTGACTGTGCTGCTGCTCCAGTTTCAACTATTCTGCCTTATTATTATTCGACCATGCTGGTCATTTATGAACATTTGAACATCTTGACCATGTTTTGTTATAATCTCCACCCGGCACAGCCAGAAGAGGACTGGCCACCCCACATAGCCTGGTTCCTCTCTAGGTTTCTTCCTAGGTTTTGGCCTTTCTAGGGAGTTTTTCCTAGCCACCGTGCTTCTACACCTGCATTGCTTGCTGTTTGGGGTTTTAGGCTGGGTTTCTGTACAGCACTTTGAGATATCAGCTGATGTACGAAGGGCTATATAAATACATTTGATTTGATTTGATTTGATATTCATAATATTTCAGTTAACAATTTAATCAGCACCCAGATTAGTCTTCAATTTAATTTTCACCCAGATTAGTGTTCAATTTAATCTGCACCCAGATTAGTGTTCAATGTGATAGAACAAAACTCAGTACAGCACATGAATTAGAAAATGTTGTTACAAATTTGTGCCACGAGATGGTGGTATATTATAAGTTTAAATAGCATGGACCTTTGATTTGTCTCTGGATAGAAATTGCCCTTGGGCACAGATCTAGGATCAGTTTACTCTCACCAAATCCTAACCTTTACCATTAGCAGTAAAAACACAAACCAGACCTAAGATTAGTGCAAAGGAGCCACTTCATCTTACCCCTGTAATTATATGACTCCTAACTTATATATACTGAGTGTACCAAGCATTAGAAACACCTTCCTAATATTGAGTTGCACCCCGCCTTTTGCCATCAGAACAGCCTCAATTTGTTGGGGCATGGACTCTACAAGGTGTTTGAAAGCGTTCCCCAGGGATGCTGGCCCATGTTGACTCCAATGCTTCCAACAGTTGTGCCAAGTTGGCTGGATGTTCTTTGGGTGGTGGACCATTCATGATACACACAGGAAACTGTTGAGTGTGAAAAACCCCAGCAGCATTGCAGGTCTTGACACAAACCGGTGCACCTGGCAACTACTACCCCGTTCAAAGGCACTTAAATATTTTGTCTTGCCCATTCACCCTCTGAATGGCACACATACACAATCTATGCCTCAATTGTCTCAAGGCTTAAAAATCATTCTTTAACCTGTTTGCTCCCCTTCATCTACACTGAAGTGGATTTAACAAGTGACATCATTAAGGGATCATAGCTTTCACCTGGATTCACCTGGTCAGTCTTTGTCATGGAAAGAACAGGTGTTCATAATGCTTTGTTTACTCGGTGTATAAACACAACATAGGTATTTATGTAAAACAAGTGAATTTACTGTATGTCCATGGTCTTATACTTCAGCGGGAGCCGATGGTGCGTGTGTTCAGTGCCATGACGGGGGAGACCCTCTCAGTCTTGGGCACTGTGTTTCTCCTGAGTACGTCTGTGGCCAGGCACATGACCCTGGTGTCCCAGCAGTGTGGGCTTCCCGTCAGCTCCTTCAGACTGAGCTCTCCCACCGGCCTGCAACTCTACGATTGCAACCGGCTGCACGACTACGCCATTGACCTGGGTATGGCCTTCCTTGTGCAGTAGATCAATGGTCCTCTGGCTCAACACCTTATGGATGTAACATAGAGACAAATGGACTGTATGGAACACATTCTTGGTTCATGGAAACCAGGAGGACAACCTGCATGTGTCTCTGTCTCCCAGGGGCTACTCTACGGTTGGACACCTGGGATGGGTGGGCGGAGTTCCTCAGAGGCTGCTTCCTGGGACACAGACTGACCGTCCAACGACACCTGTCTAGGGAGAGACCTGTGATGAGGTCAGAATACACATCTACACACTGAACTGTATGATAGACTTACTATCAACAGTGATGGTACTGAACCTTTATATAGCTTACAATGATAGTACTGACCCTGTATATAGCTTACAATGATAGTACTGACCCTGTATATAGCTTACAATGATGGTACTGACCTTGTATTTAGCTTACAATGATAGTATGATAGCTTATAATGATAGTACTGACCCTGTATATAGCTTATATTCTCGTGTTTTTTTCCTTCATATGTTTTTTCTCTTACCCTGATATTTAATACTGCATTGTGGAAAAGAGCTTGCAAGTAAGCATTTTACTGTACTGTTTTATAACCCACTGTATCTTGTGAACTTGACAAAAAAAACTTGAAACGTGTTATAAATACATTGATTCTGTATTATTCCAGGTTCCAGCTCCGGGTGGCACTCTACATCGCTGCTTCTCTGGGCCACCTGGACCTGGCCGGCTGGCTGCTGGAGAGGGGGGTGCGTGTCATTGAGCCGGTGGGGGTTCACCCTTACCGTGAGTGGTGCCACCAGACGGCCCACCCCGACGTCGCCAAGTGTCCCGCTGTCGCCTCCATCGAGCGCGGCCAGCTCACCATCCTCAAACTCTGTATCGCCAGCAGCGTTCTGACCCTTGCCTGTCAGGATCCCCAGGGTCGTGACCCCCTGAGGATCGCCCTTCAGTACGGCCACAGGGAGCGTGTGAGTCACCTGGCCACCAAGCTGTGCTCTGTGGTGGTCCTCCCAGTTATGGCCCTGCCCATGCGGACATACCTCCAGATAAAGGGCTGGGTGAGGCTGGGGCAGAGGAGGGCAGCATCCAGGCACTGCATGGGCCTCAACAGGGCTCCGTTCAGGACCAGGGTGGGCGACACGGTCCTGGTGGACGGCTTCACCCTCCCCAAGATGTCCTCCAAGCCCAGGAGGAGTGAGGCCAAGGCGGGTATCAGGGTGATGTCCACAGCCTCTTGACGTTTGACCCCCATCAACTGCCCATCTCATGTAACCTGCCCGCTCCGCGCCCTGGCATCCCAGGATAAACCTCTTCAACTACCGAAGCAACACCCTGTGGCCACGAGGGATGAAAGAGAGAAGAAGAGGGGATGTGGAGGGAAGGGATGTGAGGAGGATGAGAGTGGGGATCAGAACAGCAACCAATGGAGGAGCAGAGTCCCGCTCCTGCCCATTTCCAGAGACACCAATCTCAGACCTGTGTTTGCCTCACCAAACTCCGCCCAGATCCTCACCACCTCACTGGAGGCCTTTTCTCTCCACTGCGACCGCACACCCAGAGAAAACGCCATATACTGTTTGGCCTTGGCCAGGTTAGTCCAAGTTTAAATGACAGCTACGGTGAATATGAATATTTCTCTGGAGGTTTCTTATGAAAGGTGTGAATACTGTCAGAAGAAGCCTCCTATAATCAATGGTGGTGGGGGGGAACACATGTAAAAGCTGTTTACACACTTTTTATTTTATTTTGTGCAAGCATTTACCCACCTTTTGTGGAAGATGCATTGAAAGTAGAGGGAGCGTTACTTCTTTAATCCTGAACGGCAATCAGCATTTACCAGTCAATGGTTTTACCACTACATCACTGCCTATGATATACCCTTATCCTCCCTGAATAGATTTCAGTACAAACAAATCATGAGCCAACCATCATGCTTAGAAGGTACATAGTCAAATCAAATCAACTCAAACTTTATTTGTCACATGCGCTGAATACAAGTGTAGATCTTTCCGTGAAATACTTTACTTACAAGCCCTTAACAAACAGTGCAGTTCAAGAAGAGTTAAGAGAATATTTAACCAATAAACTAAAGTAACAAATAATAAAACAGTTGAACTTGTCCAGTGGCCATTTGATTAATTGTTCAGCAGTCTAATGACTTGGGGGTAGAAGCTGTTCAGCAGTCTTATGACTTGGGGGTAGAAGCTGTTCAGCAGTCTAATGACTTGGGGGTAGAAGCTGTTCAGCAGTCTAATGGCTTGGGGGTAGAAGCTGTTCAGCAGTCTTATGACTTGGGGGTAGAAGCTGTTCAGCAGTCTTATGACTTGGGGTTAGAAGCTGTTCAGCAGTCTAATGGCTTGGGGGTAGAAGCTGTTCAGCAGTCTTATGACTTGGGGTTAGAAGCTGTTCAGCAGTCTTATGACTTGGGGTTAGAAGCTGTTATAGGTTTACCCTAACAAGTCCTGAAACAAATCATGAGCCAACTATCATGCTTAGAAGGTATATAGTGTCAGTCTTATTGGTTCACCCTAACAAGTTGTTTCAGTATGGGGAGAGGATAGAATGTAAGGGCGCTTCATTAATGTATTGAGGCCATTACATATACAGTATTTCACAATGCTAGGACACAGATTTGGTCTCCTAACCTTGTTCTGGTTGATTGACTCTCTAACAGTGCCTTCACACAGAGACCATGGTTGCAGCAGCTGAATGTAGCGCGGACTCTGTCCAGGAGGAGTGCTCAGCACATTGGGTAGACACCAGGATCCTGGTCATTAGGCAGATTAAACATACTGAAACAAGGAGGGACAACCTGGAATTGTCCAAAAAGGAACTCTTATCTAATTTATTTTTTAATTTTTTACAGTGAACAAGATGAGACTTTGGAACGGATGATGCCTGAAACAATGCGGACGACATAGAATTCCGTTCCTTTGGATGAGGCTTATAGATATAGTCAGTACTGTGTTTGATTTGTGTGCAGAAAGTTTACAACGGCAGGCAGTGGATTCTCAGTCATTCCTCTCAAGGAACAAAAAACGTATCATATTTCACTGGCTATTTGTAGTAGCCAAATGTGAATGGAATTATTATTATTCTAGAATCATTCAGTTGACTGAATGTGACTGTGGTTGTGCTGTATGTGACTATGTGGTTGTACTGAATGTGACTATGTGATTGTACTGAATGTGGTTGTACTGTACGTGATTGTAAGTGTTTGACATGGGTCTAATTGAGCCCCCCCCCCCCCCCCACACACTTAACACTAGTTTTTATCCATAGAAATCCTCACTTGCTGATGAAGACCTATAGTGGTTGAAATCAATGTAAAATACAGTATGAACACTGCTGCCTTAAAACTCTTTTATTAAGATGTGGATCATTATTGCTCATATGAGTCTGTGCAGTGTCAAAATAATTCATACTGTATTCCACATAGAGTATTTGACAAACTCTTTATTTACGTTACAAAACTGACAACTACTGTAACGATGTGTTAGCACAGCATGTGTCATCATTCCCCTGCAGTGTGTGGATTTACACAGCAACATAGCAGACAGCTTAAATAGTTTATTTTTATTTAACCTTTATTTCACTAGACAAGTCTGTTAAGAACAAATTCTTATTTACAATGATGGCCAAACCCGGACGACGCTGGGCCAATTATGCGGCACCCTATGGGACTCCCAATCACTTGGGAGTGGGAAGGATACCAAATCCAATATCACACACTTCTTCCTTAGTATTCTGAGAACTGTCAGATAGCTGTGAGAGCTATGAGTGGATCGTGGACCCATGCATAAATGATAACTTTGCTGTAACTCAGTGGGGCAAGTAGAACATCCGGGTTAGTGTATGTGCATTATCTGGACAATTGATTGTCTTTGTCTCAAAGCCTTTCCATTTCTGGGGTATTGAAGAAGCTTCTGATCTCAACCTTCTTGACAGGTAAGAAACACTTGGTTAGTGTATGTGTCTTATCCAATGGGTTGTCAGGTGAACGTTGAAGATGCTTCTTGGAGGTGATCTAATGATGTCATTGAATCGCTGTCATTGAGTTGCTCACTGGACAAGACAATTATTCACTGAAAATTAAATCTGTCTTTCATTTCACTTATGTTGATACTTGATTGGCTATTTGCTGTCTTTTGAAAATACAAAAATAAATATAACTGTTTTATGAAACACTTGTAGACATTCATTGTTTTCAAAATCATATTTTCAGCAAAACAGATACATACTTTTACAATATGACATCAAATCAAATAAAAATAAAATAAGTGATATGTAAATGATTGGCAAAAGGCTCCAACCACCCAAGTCATAGACTGTTCACTCTGCTACCACACGGCAAGCGATACGAGAGCACCAAGTCTGGGACAAAAGGCTCCTTAACAGCTTCTACCCCCAAGTCATTAGACTGCTGAACAGCTTCTACCCCCAAGTCATTAGACTGCTGAACAGCTTCTACCCCCAAGCCATTAGACTGCTGAACAGCTTCCACCCCCAAGTCATTAGACTGCTGAACAGCTTCCACCCCCAAGCCATTAGACTGCTGAACAGCTTCTACCCCAAAGTCATTAGACTGCTGAACAGCTTCTACCCCCAAGTCATTAGACTGCTGAACAGCTTCTACCCCCAAGCCATTAGACTGCTGAACAGCTTCCACCCCCAAGTCATTAGACTGCTGAACAGCTTCTACCCCCAAGTCATTAGACTGCTGAACAGCTTCTACCCCCAAGCCATAAGACTGCTGAACAGATTCCACCCCCAAGTCATTAGACTGCTGAACAGCTTCTACCCCCAAGCCATTAGACTGCTGAACAGCTTCCACCCCCAAGTCATTAGACTGCTGAACAGCTTCTACCCCCAAGCCATAAGACTGCTGAACAGATTCCACCCCCAAGTCATTAGACTGCTGAACAGCTTCTACCCCCAAGCCATTAGACTGCTGAACAGCTTCCACCCCCAAGTCATTAGACTGCTGAACAGCTTCTACCCCCAAGCCATTAGACTGCTGAACAGCTTCCACCCCCAAGTCATTAGACTGCTGAACAGCTTCTACCCCCAAGTCATTAGACTGCTGAACAGCTTCCACCCCCAAGTCATTAGACTGCTGAACAGCTTCCACCCCCAAGTCATTAGACTGCTGAACAGCTTCTACCCCCAAGTCATTAGACTGCTGAACTGCTTCTACCACAAAGCCATTAGACTGCTGAACAGCTTCTACCCCAAAGCCGTTAGACTGCTGAACAGCTTCTACCCCCAAGTCATTAGACTGCTGAACAGCTTCTACCCCCAAGTCATTAGACTGCTGAACTGCTTCTACCCCAAAGCCATTACACTGCTGAAGAGCTTCTACCCCCAAGCCATTAGACTGCTGAACAGCTTCTACCCCCAAGTCATTAGACTGCTGAACAGCTTCTACCCCCAAGCCATTAGACTGCTGAACAGCTTCTACCCCCAAGCCATTAGACTGCTGAACAGCTTCTACCCCCAAGTCATTAGACTGCTGAACAGCTTCTACCCCCAAGTCATTAGACTGCTGAACAGCTTCTACCCCCAAGCCATTAGACTGCTGAACAGCTTCTACCCTCAAGTCATTAGACTGCTGAACAGCTTCTACCCCCAAGTCATTAGACTGCTGAACAGCTTCTACCCTCAAGTCATTAGACTGCTGAACAGCTTCTACCCTCAAGTCATTAGACTGCTGAACAGCTTCTACCCCCAAGTCATTAGACTGCTGAACAGCTTCTACCCCCAAGCCATTAGACTGCTGAACAGCTTCTACCCCCAAGTCATTAGACTGCTGAACAGCTTCTACCCCCAAGTCATTAGACTGCTGAACAGCTTCTACCCCCAAGCCATTAGACTGCTGAACAGCTTCTACCTATCGGTTACTGGCCCAACCTCTTAACCCACTAGGCTACCACCCAGCCCACAGTACAGTATGTCATAGGTAACAACTCAGAGGAGTACAACGTCTTTCCAAATGAATTAGTGGAATGGTAAAGGGATAATGTCTCAGTCTTGACTGAGCAGCAGCCTAAACAGCAGCAGGGCTTACCTGTAAAGTACACAGTAGGGGAAATGTTCTGAGGCTGGTACTCCAGAGACTCTTGAGGACAGAGGTTCTTACTAACTTTCTTGGAACCCTGGTTGGTGGGAAAAGGCACATTAAAACAAACTGAAATGTTTTCGATATCTTAAAGTACAGCATATCAACTGCAAAGAAGCAGTGCAAAGCCATGACACAAATAATCATATAAAAGGTCAACAGCAGTGTTATTCATGAAAGATGTATGTGTACTATACCTTTGTATTGAAGGTGAGGACCTGCTCTCCAGTACTGCTGATGGTATCCCTTTCCAAATCAAACACGCCTTCTACAATGTCACTGGTGGCCACGCTGGTAGCGGACTCAAAATAACATTTAGCAGTGGCTTTGGTGATCATTTGAAGAATGACCATGCAAGTAGAAGTCTTTGGATCGTTCTGGACTGAAACATCAAAGTTTATGTTTTCATACTCATCTGACCACTGTCTCAGAAAGCACTTCACTGTCTCTTCAGCAAATATCTGGAGAAGCTGAGAGGAGAGCTCCTTGGATATGGCACATTGTTCCTTTCTCCATCTCAGCCTTGAAATAATGGAGTCTGAAGCACTTTTGGCTGCTTCCAATGTTAAGACCTGTGGAGTGCTGTGGCTGTCCTGAAGGGCTATCACTTTATCCACCAATTCATGGCTGAAAATATGGATGGTCCAAGTGGAAATGATTTTTCTCAATTTCCTAACAGCAGATCGGAGGTCGTCAAGATGTGAAGCACCCTGTCCATTTTCCTGTGTGTTCTCAACACTTTCCACCATAATGTCCACTACCACCCCAGCAGCTTGCCTGACTTTGTCCACAAAGGTTACAGGAAGTAAGTCCTCTGTGTGAAAGAAGTCCTCAATGATTGTGTTTCTAACAATGGGAAAGTCAATCTGAGCAGGAAACTCAGTGGGGATGGGAGTCCCGGGTAAAGCAAAGTGCCATTTCGACTGCCTTAATTTTGAAGTAGGTGTTAGAGAGATGGAAGAGCGTGAAGAAGAGGTATTTCTTGTATTTTGGCTGTCAGCACTCCTACAACGGATCGTGTCAATATCCTCCAGCATGGATCCTGAGAGCTCAGTGGTTTTAGGTAGTAATTTGTGCGGAATGTCCACACAGGCATCGTTTCCACCAGGTGTAACACTGCTCTGGTTGACCTCAAGATGGCCGAGACATGCTCTTTGTGATGCAGGACTGCTTTGATATGTAAAGATTTGGATTGAACCAAGTGTTGTGTCTGATCTTTGAAGATCTTTTCTGAGAAACTCTGTAATCTTACTTTGCAGACTGTAGTAGATGTTACGAGCAACAGACCAGATTCTTTTCTCAGAAACCTGTCCAGTGGTGAGCAGGGAGGTTCCAGATACCATGTCAGATGATTGGGTGGTCTGGGTGAGCTTCTGCTGGTCTTTCACCATGGTTTGTATAATATCAGTAGATGTGGTGGATGTAGATACAGACTGGAGGTACTTATCTGTTGTACCTTCCTCCACAATGTTAAATGATTTAGAGAGGACCTCACTCACTCCTTTCTCAGCTTTGGTTTGGAACTCATGACTAGATAGTTTTTGGAGGCTCTTTGTTGAAAGACTGTGGGAAGATGCAATGCCTTTGGAGGCAACCGTGCTGCAATCTAGACTTACTGGAGAGGTTCGCTCAGGAGAACCTTGGAGACGTTCAAACATGTCTTCACATGGTGTTGGGGACCTTGACAAGGAGATGTCCTTCAGCTGAGACAGAACACCACCTACCAATATGTTGACCTCAAGGGACATATCAGATATTTTCTTTCCTACTGTGGAGAAGCAAGGTGCATTTGATGTCTGATCCTCGCATGAGGTCAAGATTGTTGAAATGACCTCTTTGGTACTATTGGTCAGTAGAGCCTCGTCTGTTTCAGTCCAGAGAAGTTTTGAACTCTCGCTGACACCCCTGTGTAGAGCCACTTCAAGGTTCAAACTGTGCAAGTGAGGCACACTCTTACTAGCTTGCCTCAAGTCCTGGCTTGCCAAACAAATGTGCTCCTTAGTCCCAAGATGTCCAGAGTCCTCTGTGGGTATATGACTAGACATTCTGCTCAGCATGTCTGACCTCCGCTGGTGAATGATGAAGTCCTTTAATGTCTTCTTAATATTGTTATATAAACTAGTGGTAGCAGACCAGATCCTGCTCTGTAGCTTTTGTGCATTTTCCTGGAGGTCAGGTTCTCTCTCCTCTACTTCTGCAGGTTGCGCCAAACTCTGCAGGTCTTCCACAAATGTTTCAATGATGCCAAAGGCAGCAGAATCCGCACAAATATCCTTTGACCATGTGTACTGGTTTTGAATGGAACAAGACCTCGAATAAGCAGGCTGTGCACTAGTTAAGCTACTGGTGGACTTTTTAACTAGGAACTCACTCACTGCTTGAGTGGCATTTCTCTTAAATTCCTCACTTGAGAGTTTTCTAATACAATCTAACAGACTGGTCAAAGAAGCTGTGGCCTTACTTCTGCTGTCCTCAATTTGACAGGGGAACTCACATACTATTGGTGATGAGGCCCTGGAATGGGAGATATCCCCAAGCTGAGCCAGAACACCCTCTACAAATGTCTCTCTCTCAATAGAGAAGCCTGATCCTTTTTCTCCAACAGTGTTGTACAAGACCAGAAGCTCTGAGATGACTTCTTTGGTGCAAGTTGTCAGAAGGAGCTTGCTTTCTTCTGACTCAGTTTTTGCCCAAAGAAGTTTTGAGCTCTCACTTAGGCCTCTTTGTAAAGTAACTGCACCAGTGGACTCTGGCAACTGAGGCTCACTCTTACTGGGCCTATATTTCATGTTTAAGCAAGGAAGTGGAACTGTCTCCTTAAACTCAGCATTTGTGATGTTGTCATCAGATGTGACAATGCTCTTTAAGGCACATCGCTGAAGCTTGCTGAAATAATCTTTCAAGTTGTTTTGGATGCTGTGGTAAATGTGAACAGCAGCAGACCAGGCACTCTTCTGTTGGGGACTCTCTTCAGATTCAGCCAAGGACTTCATATCTGACACGAAAGTCTTAACAACTACTGATGCTGTTGAGCCCACTGGGTGAATTGACTCTGTCTTTACAATGCCAGACAATGTTTGACCTGATACAGCACCTGTTAACTCAGACTGAATGACTGAACTAGGAAAGCTCAAACTACTGACTTTTTTGTCAAGAACTCCACTCACTGCTTGTATTGCTGATGTTTGAAACTCCCGGCTAGAGAGTTTTTGGATGCTCTTAGATGTGAGCGTGCAGGAGGAACCAGATTCACTAATATTGTAGCTGCTCTCGTATTTGCTTATCAGGGCATCAAGATCCTCAATGAAGCCAACATGCGATGCCAAAAACGTGATCTTGTCCTTCAGATCTTCCAGCAAATTCTGTTTGTTCTCGTCAACAAAAGCCACCATTGTGTCAGAGATCATGGTCATGACTTGCCCTGTTAGACTCTTGCTCTCTTGGTCAACTTTTTCAAGTTTAGCAGCCAGCTCTCTCACCATGCTCTCAGTCACCTTGGTCTGTGAGTCTCCCCTTACCGGTGTCACTACAGAGGTTTGGCTAGCGGAGGCACTCTTAACGACCACTGATAAGGCCGACTTGACATCTTTAGCCAACTCTGCCATTACAGCAGGGGTTAGCATCATAGAGCCTGCACTTCCAGATGGAGAATTGGACATGCATGCAAGTTTGGATAGAGAACCTTGCAGGCTGTCCTGTACACAGGTGACAAGGGTGTCCTCTGAGACACCTAAGAGGACTTGTAGCGTCTCAGAGTTGGTTGTTTTCTTCTGCACATCAGACAGAGAGGTTAGAGTCCTTGGGAAAAAAAACGCAGAAATCATCAAAGTCAAACAAATAATATGTAAGGCTGTGATGCACATTCAGTGTGTCAAATACATCTGCACCATTGAAAACAATGAGGAAAACGCTGCTGTTTCTCTGAGAAAAAACCTTAGTGTGATGTCAGCCTAACTGCTTAATTTCTAAAGCCCAATAAAGTGTATTTTGTATAAGTCATTTGTATTGAAACTGGCCTGTAGATATCTATCTATCCTGGCAATATCTATCCTCTACAAAAATCCAAATTGCTATAAACTTCAAATACTGTAACTTCTAATAACTTCAAGGACAATCATAAATACAAGGCAGTTTGAAGAAATGTTAAAGGGAAATTTCTAAATGTTTCAACTTCATATTCATCATCTCCAGCACCACCCCAACATCAGCATATGTGAAAAACGGGCATTTCTATGTTTTGTAGTAAAAAAGAAAGAGGAAGATAAGTGTTTTCTATGACATCATCAACCAATTAGTAGGCAATGCCTACTCATAATTGGTTAAAATCACACGATGCACACTGATGATGTCATTAGAATCTAGAGCTGAGCATTTAACCAACATTTTTGTTATTTTTCGGTTTTTAAACAACTAATTGACCGACGTCGGCTCAATTATTTCAATTCCATATAGTTAATTTTTTTCTTCTTCTGTGAGCTCGATGCTCAGTTTCTGTAGAGATAAATCAGATCAAGCACGAACTATGCAATGTAGTAGGGAGTTGTAGTTTCCAACAGGCCAATATTCTACATAGTTTAGCACAGAAAATACGGCAATTAATTCCCATAATCCATTGCACGCCCACTTGCTTGTCCACTCTGTGTGGAGCAGATACGGAAACCTCATTAACTGAGACGGAGAGACGAGAGAATGCATGAGAGAGATAAAAAGCAGTTGCGTTGCGAGGATTCTCTACCTGGAAATACATGATCTAAGTGATTGACAGTTGGTGTTCAGCGGTCATAAAAGTAGGTCTTATTTACTTAGAAGAACTACTAAAATAGTGATTTTGTCAGACAGGATAAGCAGCAGCTCTATAGAGAAGAGTTGATGACTTGGAATGAAATAATAAAGTCATCAAATAAATATTTTATATGAGAAAGTAAATGATGGTTGATAAGTCATAAACAGTAATGGACAGTCACTACCATCATGGGACTTTTATTCATTGTTTTATTATGTGTTGTTACAGCATTCAACACACATAATCCATAATGCATTCAATGTCTAAAAAAAGTATTGAAATCCAAAACCGTGATTATTTTTTAAATATTTGAATGGAAACCAAACCAACCTCAAAAAGCACTAATTTCTCAGCACTATTGGAAACAGTTACGTCCCTCTATATTTTTTTTACTACAAAGCATGGAAATGTGTAATTTTCACATATGGTGATGCTGGAGATGAATATGAAGTTGTTAAATTTCCCTTTAAGAACATACCTCATGGCCCCCTTGGGCAGGTAGCTTCCACTGCCCAGACTGCCCTTAGTCAGGTAAATCTCCTTGAACTTAAGTTGTGATTCCTGCTCTTCTTCCTCTTCCTGCTCCATACAGTTGGAGGAAGGGTAGGGAGTCGGGATGCGAAAGCTATTGTAAGACTTTCGACTGCCTGGCCTCTTAGGTACACCAGCCTCAGTAAATCTCACGCGGGACTTGGTGTTAACCTTATCGTCTAACAGACTGGTGAGTGACGCTGTGAGAGATCTCTGTGACAATGGAGAGGAGGCAGCATCTTGGATGCCCAGTAGTTCGTAAAGACCTGGGATGATGATCTGCATCAGCTTGTCCGATAAAAACTGGACAATCCTCAGACACAAGCCGGCAAGCTGATGTTTTGTCAGCTGTATTCCAGAAACAGAAGAAGTGTTTTAAAATGTTGCATAGTGCGTCTTTCAAAAGCTTATGAACAAGGTTAAACATTAGGCAGAGTTTTCATGGTAATCTGATTAAATTGTCAGTAACATGATCTTACCGGGTCAAACATACCCTCACGAATCCCCCTCCATTGCCTGAAAACAATATTGTTATAAATGTTGTCATATCAGGATGCGTGGCAGAATTGTTTTTATTTAATTATTTGCCTGATCGTGAAGTTATACTTGCTTTGTGTCAGTTGTTTTGGCAAAATTGCAATGTGACAACTTTTCTAGCAATGACATTTTTTTTCAGATTGATCAGTTTCTAATTTGATCCTATTTTCTTGAAGGTGTGATAGTACCAAAGAAAACAGAACATACTTCTCAGTTAGGTTTTGAAGGAAGTCCATAAGTGTCAGATGTTCCACATTGTTGAGCTTCCCCTCTTCTGTGGTTTCCATCACTGAGGTTGCTCTGCTCCTGGTAGAATTGCTCTGCTCCTGGTAGAAATGTAATTATATTGCAAATAATCAAACTTAATAAACAACAAATATCATACTGAAATAATTATTAACTGTTAAAGAGTGGAGGAGCATTGGCAACGTTGGGCCAATTAAACAACTGCAACACAACAGAGATGGTTGTGGTACGTCAACATTGCCAATGATAGCATCACTATAACATTTTATTGGATTAATGTTGTAATATGAAATGACAAGGTCAACTTACCATCTCATTGACAGCTTCAGAGGTCAGGTGGTCATCCATCACACAGACAGGCAGGTCTAGAGACTGGGACAAGGCTCTATGGTCATAACCAGGAGAGAATGGAAACATCAGAGCAGTCCCAATGGCAGAATCTAACCACTGTCTTCATGTCAAAGACTCACTCACTCATTTGCTTTGTCAAACCTACCCCTTAGAATGACTTCGATATTAACACGGAATATATTTTGTTATTAAGAGATCTCTCAATAATAATTCTCACAATAGCATATTGGTAGTAGTCAGTGACATATTAAAGCTAAGCAGGGCTGGGTGTAGTTAAAACCCTGGATAGGGTTCGATCCCGGGCTGAGGTGCTGCCTATAGTTTTTTTCTGAAAGTGTATATAATGTTGAAAATCTGACATGGTTTCAAAGGTACAAATTCAACCTATTTTATACAAGGTTTGGCTATGCTGAATTTAGTTTACAATGACATCGTCCTGTGGTTGAAATTTCACCCTCAAAACAACAGTTAGGCCTATACCCCATTATATCCACTACACCCCCCCCCCCCCCCCCCCCACACACACACACTTTATATTTTACCAATATATATGGAGCCACCAGCCCTAAAGCATGAACATGTTTTTTTGCTAGAAAATGTGGATTAAGAGAAGCAAAATGATCATTTTCGCTAGTTTCAACTAAATAGAAGGGCAACAAGACATTGACAAACTTTGACATATCTGCTTTCACCGGGATTTAAAAACCAAGGCTTTCCGAAAATGTTTACCTCAGCCAGTTTAGAACCCAGGTGTGTCTACAAAACACATGTACTCCTCCATAAGGTTCATGGGTTCCCTATTGTTTTATCCCAGTACAAGAGGGGCAACTGGATTCAGGATTAAACACAAGCAGTCTTTAAGGTATATCTTATTACAGTTTAGGCCTACCTTATTATTTTCTTCCATCTGGCAAAATCATTTTAAGGAATGAAATCTGTTTTGTTGCTAGTATTATTAGTAACTGTAGGAAAATACAGCTGTAGAGTACAAGAATCAGCTACTTTCTGAAGGGCAGCCAAGCTCATAAGCAATTTGGAACCTACAGACAATTATGACAAAATTGGAACGCATGATTGCGTCACAAACGCCTTGTGGTCACATGTTATTTTAGGGCGTGGCTCCGCATTCGTGACCGGTTGTCTTAATGTCCTTAAGCAACAACAACAAAAAAAACATAAATAGCTACTACAATTTCGAAACATGATTTTGTCATCAGTTCAGTACCATTTGTTTGATTTTGTGGACCCACGACTAGACTTTATCCATGTTAGCTAGTTGCTAGCGATGCTAGTCAGCATAGGCTGCTACGTGATAAACAGTTCGCGTTAGCGAATTAGCTACCTAGCTAGCCAGCCTAACAAGCTGTCAAATCCAATGGAAACCGATGCAACCCTGCTGCCAAATAAGGGCTAGCTCGATGACCCGTGGTAACAGTGAGGTCCCCATGAGTTTCAAGGCTTTAATAAGTGCTATCGTGCAGAAAAAGCGAATAAAATACTGGTTGATGAGCTAGCTAAGTTAGCAAGACGGATATGACCGTTAACAGCGTGCATGCACAAATGCATGACGACACATTGAATATAAGTGAAGCAGGGATGCAGAACGAGATCGCCCCACCAAGCCAGATAGTAGAGGGGTACAACAACGCCGGGACACAGAGGCATAGCTCATACAATTATATTTTGTTCCAGTCAATGACAATACATGTTGAAAAATAAATACCTGCGTCAAATATATGGCATCGCATGCTAGTGAAAAGATAGCTTGCATGAATTTTTTTTTTTAAATCAGGTGACCACTAGATGTCCTCGTATATCCACATTTAGATCAACTGTACTTGATTTTTCATCAGCACTGTGAATGACAAGCCCACTGAATCTAGTTTAATAATCTGTATACTCAGCAGGTAGAGGCATAGGTACTTCAAATCAGTGCTTAATTTGAGCCGGATCATGCCAGAACAGGATCCGGCACCTTTCCATTCTGGACTGTTTTGTTCCGGAACATACTTGGCCGAATCCGGTACCTCTCGTGCCATGAAAAATAATTTTCACTTTTTGCTATGTAACAATTATAATAAAAGCGATCAAAGTTCGAGTTGCCTCTTCGTCAATTATCCTGCCCCCTCATCTCTCCAGAGTTGCACTTCATCATTTGTTTCCTTATAGAATCATAGCTGCATGAAGGGTTCTGGAGGAATTTTCTAAAGTTACGGAATTACTGCTGTCTGTTCAGAAATAAATTAAATCATTCAGAATAGCCTAATACGTCACGAGAAGCCCTATAATTTAGCTACAGAGGACCAATAGCTTCTTTTTTAAATAGCCTAGCTGCGGATTGTAACCCAATAACAAAGAATAGCCTACAGTCGGGAACGCGAGGCAAATCTGTCAGTGAAAAAACAGCACGCAGACAAAACAGGCCTTTTGCAATATTTCAAATACAATCGAGGGAAAACACAGGTTGAAAAGCAATGACTCTTGCTGAAAAGATAAGACTATGCTGTAGACTACCAAAATATTTGATCAAAACCCAAACATTGTTTTACAAAACAGAGAGAGAGAGAGATAGGCTTTTGACACGAGCGCATCGACAATCTCCAGCGAGTGAGCTGCGCATCATTGGGTGAGTCAGTGAAACTGGAAAGTATTTTTAGGACTAATTTCCTCCTCATATTGTAGCCTACTATATGTTTCTCCACAAACCTAGGCCTATAGGCTATTGATGGATTCAAGACAAGGTCGTTTTTATTGATCTCAGATACTAAATTTGTCAGTGTCAAAGTAGCCTGCCATTTCGATCATTTGTGCGGATTAAAAAAAAGATAATGCCAAAGTCTCCAGTTATGTAAAAGGATGTAGAATTGCACGAAATGCGGTTTTAAAAAGGCCAACACTTTCCCGGACCCTAGGCTACTAAAAATGTTCCCCATGTGTGCACCTTCTATAAGCACCTTCTACCCAAATGTGATGATATCAAATCAAATTTATTTATATAGCTGATATCTCAAAGTGCTGTACAGAAACCCATTCTAAAACCCCAAACAGCAAGCAATGCAGGTGATGATATGCGTTCAATGCTCTATTACAAAAGGTGATCTTTTTTCTCATGAGTTCTGGTACCACAGAACCCCCCCTCTAGCACCCACTCTTTGTTCTAGCACCTCCCAATTTACAAATTAAGCTCTGCTTCAAATTTTTATTTTACAAGGCAAGTCAGTTAAGAACAAATTCTTATTTTCAATAAAGGCCTAGGAACTGCCCTATAGCAATAAGGCACCTCGGGCTTCCCGAGTAGCGCAGTGGTCTAAGGCACTGCGTAGTACTAGCTGTGCCACTAGAGATCCTGGTTCAAGTCCAGGCTCTGTCGCAGCCGGCCGTGACTGGGAGACCCATGGGGCGGCGTACAATTGGCCCAGCATCATCCGGTTTAGTGGAGGGTTTGGCCCGGCAGGGGTGTTCTTGTCCCATCATGCACTAGTGACTCCTATGGCGGGCCAGGCGCAGTGCACGCTGACACGGTCGACACCGCTTAACCTGGAAGCCAGCTTCCAGGTTAAGCGGGCATGGTGTCATGAAGCAGTGTGGCTGTGGCAGTGTGGCTTGGCTTGGCTGGGTTGTGTTTCGGAGGACTCTTGGCTCTCGCCTCTCCCAAGTTGTAGCAATGGGATACCACTAAATTGAAAAAAAAAAAAGTCACCTTGGGGGTTTGTGGTATATGGCCAATATACCACACCTTATTTATTTCTTAATTGTACACAATTGGACACTTTTACAATTATTGTGTGGCTTTTTGGCTCCTTGTGTTTCCAATCTTCTTCCTCTGGCAGGATTACTTCCACGTGCAACTGTCAGACGACAAGCAGGTGAGGCACTTCCTGGAGCTGAGCTATGCTGGTGCCATCCTTCGGGACAGCTGGGTCCTGACAGACGTTGGCATCACCCCTAGCAGTGCCATCTGCTGCCTGCTGAAGGTACCAGCCGAACACCTAGCTGTTTCTACCCGTGCTTGAAAATGCATATCAAAGTGAGCTGGCTATTGCTTGAAACAGCTTCATACTATCATTAACATAAAGTGTTTCAGATATAGTGTGGTGATATATAGTATGGGGATATACAGTGCCTTGCGAAAGTTCAAGTGGGCCGAATACTTTCGCAAGGCACTGTATATAGCATGGTGATATTGTGGTGATATATAGTATGGTTAAATATTATGGTTATATAGTATGATTATATATATATTATGGTGATATAGAGTGTGGTAATATATAGTATGGTTATATAGTATGATTATATAGTATGGTTATATAGTAGGATTAGGTGATTTAGTTAATTCAAACAGGAGCCATTAATACAGGTAACGAGTGGAGGACAGAGGAGCCTCTTAAAGAAGAAGTTACAGGTCTGTGAGAGCCAGAAATCTTGCTTGTTTGTAGGTGACCAAATACTTATTTTCCACCATAATTTCCACCATAATTTGCAAATAAATTCATAAAAAATCCTACAATGTGATTTTTCTGGATTTTTTTTCTCATTTTGTCTGTCATAGTTGAAGTGTACCTATGATGAAAATTACAGGCCTCTCTCATCTTTTTAAGTAGGAGAACTTGCACAATTGGTGGCTGACTAAATACTTTTTTGCCCCACTGTATAGTGTGGTGGTATATAGTATGGTGATATATAGTATGTTGAGGTCACCCTGCTTGAGACTTAAAGTAATATTGCCCTTGCTCAACCAAGACCATGGTTATGGTAGAGTGATTGGTTAGTAAGGACACTGCTTTATACCGAGACCATGGTTATGGTAGAGTGATTGGGTAGTAAGAACACTGCTTCGTGAGTGTGAAGTGTTGTTGTACAGAGGTCCCTGGGTACATGTCCAGAGCCAGACAGGGACAGAACTCACTCTGTTCCACAAAGTTCTGTGGAAGATTTGCTAACAAAGGAGAGTGGTTATGTATCTAAGTACAAATGTAACCATCAGAATAATGTTTATTTGTGTTCCTTACTCCTTACTTACACATCCCATCATTGACATAGTCAAAGCCAGACCTTCTGTCTGTCTCTCCTTCTTGCTGGTTGACTAGAGTGGAAATCTATAGTATTGTATGGTTGACCTGGGATAGAGCTGAAATGTGGCCCGATGTAGTGTTGCCTTTGTACCAAACACCCTTACAGTCATAAACCTTTTCCCCATGTAATCGCCTCGACCTCAGTCTGGTGTTCGCTAACAGTATCTGAAGAGTCTGTATACCCAGTGGTGTATAGTACAGTAGAGCACAGCAGACTACAGCAGACTACAGTAGAGTACAGCAGACAGAGTACAGCAGAGTACAGTAGAGTACAGCAGAGTACAGTAGAGTACAGTAGAGTACAGCAGACAGAGTACAGCAGAGTACAGTAGAGTACAGCAGAGTACAGCAGACAGAGTACAGCAGACAGAGTACAGTAGAGTACAGTAGAGCACAGCAGGCCGTATAGTAGGAGAAGAAGAGGCCCTTTGGGTTCATTGAAATACATATTCATAATATTTCTGTTAACAATTTAATCTGCACCCAGATTAGTCTTCAATTTAATTTACACCCAGATTAGTGTTCAATTTAATCTGCACCCAGATTAGTGTTCAATTTAATTTTCACCCAGATTAGTGTTCAATTTAATCTGCACCCAGATTAGTGTTCAATTTAATTTTCACCCAGATTAGTCTTCAATTTAATTTTCACCCAGATTAGTGTTCAATTTAATCTGCACCCAGATTAGTCTTCAATTTAATTTTCACCCAGATTAGTGTTCAATTTAATCTGCACCCAGATTAGTGTTCAATTTAATCTGCACCCAGATTAGTCTTCAATTTAATCTGCACCCAGATTAGTGTTCAATGTGATAGAACAAAACTCAGTACAGCACATGAATTAGAAAATGTTGTTACAAATTTGAGCCACGAGATGGTGGTAGATTATAAATTTAAATAGCATGGACATTTGATTTGTCTCTGGATAGAAATTGCCCTTGGGCACAGATCAGTTTACTCTCACCAAATCCTAACCTTTACCATTAGCAGTAAAACCACAAACCAGACCTAAGATCAGTGCAAAGGAGCCACTTCATCTTACCCCTGTAATTATATGACTCCTAACTTATATATACTGAGTGTACCAAACATTAGAAACACTTTCCTAATATTGAGTTGCACCCCACCTTCTGCCATCAGAACAGCCTCAATTCGTTGGGGCATGGAATCTACAAGGTGTTTGAAAGCGTTCCCCAGGGATGCTGGCCCATGTTGACTCAGTGCCGTGACGGGGGAGACCCTCTCAGTCTTGGGCACTGTGTTTCTCCTGAGTACGTCTGTGGCCAGGCTCATGACCCTGGTGTCCCAGCAGTGTGGGCTTCCCGTCAGCTCCTTCAGACTGAGCTCTCCCACCGGCCTGCAACTCTACGACTGCAACCGGCTGCACGACTACGCCATTGACCTGGGTATGGCCTTCCTTGTGCAGTAGATCAATGGTCCTCTGGCTCAACACCTTATGGATGTAACACAGAGACAAATGGACTGTATGGAACACATTCTTGGTTCATGGCAACCAGGAGGACAACCTGCATGTGTCTCTGTCTCTCAGGGGCTACTCTACGGTTAGACACCTGGGATGGGTGGGCGGAGTTCCTCAGAGGCTGCTTCCTGGGACACAGACTGACAGTCCAACGACACCTGTCTAGGGAGAGACCTGTGATGAGGTCAGAATACACATCTACACACTGAACTGTATGATAGACTTACTATCAACAGTGATGGTACTGAACCTTTATATAGCTTACAATGATAGTACTGACCCTGTATATAGCTTACAATGATGGTACTGACCCTGTATATAGCTTACAATGATGGTACTGACCCTGTATATAGCTTATATTCTCGTGTTTTTTTCCTTCATACGTTTTTTCTCTTACCCTGATATTTAATACTGCATTGTGGGAAAGAGCTTGCAAGTAAGCATTTTACTGTTCTGTTTTATAACCCACTGTATCTTGTGAACTTGACAAAAAAAACTTGAAACGTGTTATAAATACATTGATTCTGTATTATTCCATGTTCCAGCTCCGGGTGGCACTCTACATCGCTGCTTCTCTGGGCCACCTGGACCTGGCCGGCTGGCTGCTGGAGAGGGGGGTGCGTGTCATTGAGCCGGTGGGGGTTCACCCTTACCGTGAGTGGTGCCACCAGACGGCCCACCCCGACGTCGCCAAGTGTCCCGCTGTCGCCTCCATCGAGCGCGGCCAGCTCACCATCCTCAAACTCTTTATCGCCAGCAGCGTTCTGACCCTTGCCTGTCGGGATCCCCAGGGTCGCGACCCCCTGAGGATCGCCCTCCAGTACGGCCACAGAGAGTGTGTGCGTCACCTGGCCACCAAGCTGTTCTCTGTGGTGGTGAGACTTTGGAACGGATGATGCCTGAAACAATGTGGACGACTTAGAATTCCGTTCCTTTTGATGAGGCTTATAGATATAGTATTGTCTGTTTGATGGTTAGTCTGAGGGCATAGCAGGATTTCATATAAGTGTCTGGATTAGTGTCCCGCTCCTTGAAACCGGCAGCTCTAGCCTTTAGCGCGGTGTGGATGTTGCCTGTAATCCATGGCTTCTGTCGGGGATATGTACATACGGTCACTGTGGGCACGACGTTGTCGATCCACTTATTGATGTAGCCTGTGACTGAGGTGGTATACTCCTCAATGCATGTGGATGAATCGCAGAACATATTACAGTCTGTGCTAGCAAAACAGTCAACATATGACAACAAATGAATGCAATCTCATTTAATGAGGAAAATTATCTTGGGTTGGAGAAGCTTCTAGTGATGGCTCTATACATTCTGGTGAAAAGGGAGGTTTTGCGACTCTTCTCTTCAGGTGGGAAGGAATATGCGATGTCATTTCCCTCTGGAGCAAAGGAGCCATGAGAATTTGTCCTCGACTCTGCAAAGAAAGACCATCCTGTATGTCATGGGTAACAATTCAGAGCAGAGTGCAATGTCTTTCCAAATGAATTAGTTGAACGCTAAAGTAATAATATCTTAGTCTTGAATGAGCAGCAGCAGGGCTTACCTGTAAAGTACACAGTAGGGGAAATTTTCTGAGGCTGGTACTCCATAGACTTTTGAGGACAGTGGTCCTTTCTAACTTTCTTGGAACCCTGTTTGGTGGGAAAAGGCACATTAAAACAAACTGTTATATATCTTAAAGTACAGTATATCAACTGGAAAAAGGCCATACAATGCTAAAATACTGAATTATATAAACAAATAATATCTCATACATTCAAAAGCAGTGTTATTCATGAAAAATCTGTACTTATACCTTTATGTTAAAGCATATCTTGCTGAACATGGTTTTCTTGCTTTTCTTGGACTTGAAGATGGGGATCTGCTCTCCAGTACTGCTGGTGCTATCCCTTACCAAATCCAACATCCCTTCTACAATGTCACTGGTGGCCATGCTGGTACCGGACTCAAAAGAACATTTGGCATTGGCTTTGGTGATCATTTGATGACTAGAGTCAACTAATAAGGCATCCATCATTTTGTTGACCATGACCTTCGTGAGCTGATTCATTGTGTCACTATCCTCTGGCTTGCTCTGATTGAGCTGGATAGGAAAGACCATGCAAGTAGAGGTGCTTGGTTCATTCTGGACTGAAACATCAATGTTGATATTTTCAGACTCATCTAACCACTGTTTTAGGAAGCCCTTCACTGTCTCTTCAGCAAATATCTGGAGAAGCTGAGAGGAGAGCTTCTTGGATATGGCACATTGTTCCTTTCCCCATTTCAGCCTTGAAAGAATGGAGTCTGAAGCACTTCTGGCTGCTGCCAATGTTAAGACCTGTGGAGTGCTGTGGCTGTCCTGAAGGGCTATCACTTTATCCACAAATTCATGACTGAAAATGTGGATGGTCCCAGTGGAAATTATTTTTCTCAATTTCCTAACAGCAGATCGGAGGTCGTCAGGATGAGAAGCACCCTGTCCATCTTCCTGTGTGTTCTCAACACTTTCCACCATTTCGTCCACTACCACCTCAGCAGCTTGCCTGACTTTGTCCACAAAGGATGGGGGAAGTAAGTTCTCTGTGTGAAACAAGTCCTGAATGATCATGTTTCTTACAATGGGAAAGTCACTCTGAGCAGATAATTCAGTGGGGATGGGAGTACCGGGCAAGGTGAAGTCCCATTCTGACTGCTTTGATTTTGAAGTAGGTGTTAGAGAGATGGAGGAGTGTGAAGAAGAGGTATTTCTTGTATTTTGGCTGTCAGCACTCCTACAACGGATCGTGCCAATATCCTCCAGGATGGATCCTGAGAGCTTAGTGGTTTTAGGTAGTAATTTGTGCGGAATGTCCACACAGGCATCGTTTCCACCAGGTGTAACACTGCTCTGGTTGACCTCAAGATGGCAGAGACTTGCTCTTTGTGAAGCAGGACTGCTTTGATATGTAAATATTTGGATTGAACCAAGTGTTGTGTCTGACATTTGAATATCTTTTCTGAGAAACTCCGTAATCTTACTTTGCAGACTGTAGTAGATGTTACGAGCAACAGACCAGATTATTTTCTCAGAAACCTGTCCAGTGGTGAGTAGGGAGGTTCCAGATACCATGTCAGATGTTTGGGTGGTCTGGGTGAGCTCCTGCAGATCTTTCACTATGGTTTGTATAATATCAGTAGATGTGGTGGATGTAGATACAGACTGGAGGTACTTATCTGTTGTGCCTTCCTCCACAATGTTAAATGATCTAGAGATGACCTCACTCACTCCTTTCTCAGCTTTGGTTTGGAACTCATGACTAGAACGTTTTTGGAGGCTCTTTGTTGAAAGACTGTGGGAAGATGCAATGCCTTTGGAGGCAGCCGTGCTGCAATCTAGACTTACTGGAGAGGTTCGCTCAGTAGAACCTTGGAGACGTTCAAACATGTCTTCACATGGTGTTGGGGACCTTGACAAGGAGATGTCCTTCAGCTGAGACAGAACACCACCTACCAATATGTTGACCTCAAGGGACATATCAGATATTTTCTTTCCTACTGTGGAGAAGCAAGGTGCATTTGATGTCTGATCCTCACATGAGGTCAAGATTGTTGAAATGACCTGTTTGGTACTATTGTTCATTAGACCCTCTTCTGTTTCAGTCCAGAGAAGTTTTGAACTCTCTGACACCCATGTGTAGAGTCACTTCCTGGTTCAAACTGGGCAAGTGAGGCACACTCTTACTAGCTTGCGTCAAGCTCTGGCTTGCCAAACCAAGGTACTCCTTAGTCACAAGATGTCCAGAGTCCTCTGTGGGTGTATGGCTAGACATTCTTCTCTGCACGTCTGATCTCCGCCGGTGAATGGTGAAGCCCTTTAATGTCTTCTGAATATTGTTATATAAACTAGTGGTAGCAGACCAGATCCTGCTCTGTAGCTTTTGTGCATTTTCCTGGAGGTCAGGTTCTCTCTCCTCTACTTCTGCAGGTTGCGCCGAGCTCTGCAGGTCTTCCACAAATGTGTCAATGATGCCAAAGGCAGCAGAATCCGCACAAATATCCTTTGACAAGGTTCTCTGGTTTTGAACGGAACAAGACCTGGATGCTACAGAATAAGCAGGCTGTGCACTCGGTAAGCTACTGTTGGACTTTTTAACTAGGAACTCACTCACTGCTTGAGTGGTGTCTCTCTTGAATTCCTCACTTGAGAGTTTTTTCATGCAATCTAACAGACTGGTCAAAGAAGCTGTGGCCTTACTTCTGCTGTCCTCAATTTGAGAGGGGACCTCAGATACTATTGGTGATGAGGCCCTGGAATGGGAGTATTCCCCATGCTGAGCCAGAACACCCTCTACAAATTGTTGTCTCTCAATAGAGAAGCCTGATCCTTTTTCTCCAACAGTGTACAGGGCGTCCTCCTTTGACATCTCAGTGTTGTACAATCCCAGAAGCTCTGAAATGACTTCTTTGGTGCAAGTTGTCAGAAGGAGCTTGCTTTCTTCTGACTCAGTTTGTGCCCAAATTAGTTTTGAGCTCTCACTTAGGCCTCTTTGTAAAGTAACTTCACCAGTGGACTCTGGCAACTGAGGCTCACTCTTACTGGGCCTATATTTCATGTCTAAGCAAGGAAGTGGAACTGTCTCCTTAAACTCAGCATTTGTGATGTTATCATCAGATGTGACAATGCTCTTTAAGGCACATCGCTGAAGCTTGCCGAAATAATCTTTCAAGTTGTTTTGGATGCTGTGGTAAATGTGAACAGCAGCAGACCAGGCACTCTTCTGTTGGGGACTCTCAGATTCAGCCAAGGACTTCATATCTGACACGAAAGTCTTAACAACTACTGACGCTGCTGAGCCCACTGGGTGAATTGACTCTGTCTTTACAATGCCAGACAATGTTTGACCTGATACAGCACCTGTTAACTCAGACTGAACGACTGAACTAGGAAAGCTCAAACTACTGACTTTTTTGGCAAGAACTCCACTCACTGCTTGTATTGCTGATGTTTGAAACTCCCGGCTGGAGAGTTTTTGGATGCTCTTAGATGTGAGCGTGCAGGAAGAACCAGATTCACCAATGTTGTAGCTGCTCTCGTATTTCCTTATCAGGGCATCAAGATCGTCAATGAAGCCAACATGCGATGCCAAAAACGTGATCTTGTCCTTCAGATCTTTCAGCAAATTCTGTTCGTTCTCGTCAACAAAAGCCACCATTGTGTCAGAGATCATGGTCATGACTTGCCCTGTTAGACTCTTGCTCTCTTGGTCAACTTTTTCAAGTTTAGCAGCCAGCTCTCTCACCATGCTCTCAGTCACCTTGGTCTGTGAGTCTCCCCTTACCGGTGTCACTTGAGAGGTTTGGCTAGCGGAGGCACTCTTAACGACCACTGATACGGCCGACTTGACATCTTTAATCACTTCTGCCATTACAGCAGGGGTCATCTTCGGAGAGCCTGCACTTCCAGATGGAGAATTGGACATGCATGCAAGTTTGGAGAGAGAACCTTGCAGGCTGTCCTGCACACAGGTGACGAGGGTGTCCTCTGAGACACCTAAGAGGACTTGTAGCGAGTCAGAGTTGGTTGTCTTCTTCTGCACATCAGACAGAGAGGTTCTTGAAAAAAAAAACAGAAATCATCACAGTCAAACAAATAATATGTAATGCTGTGAGGAACGTTGCTCTGGTGGAGGTGTGTCAAACACATCTGCACCATTGAAAATAGTGGAGGAATCGTTGCTTTTGCTCTGGGAAAACACCTTAGTGTGGTGGAGGTGTGTCAACCACAACTAATAATAAAAAATAATAATTTATTCAACTTCTATAGTTCTTTTCATTACAGAAAGATAAAAGAGAAAAGCTTCTGCCGGTTTGGAGAAGAAAAAAAAGACTAAATTATTCTGTTTTAAAGTCAAATAATATGATAAATTAGAGTACTTTTTTTGTAGAAGTAATTTGTATTGAAACTGGCTTGTACAGTTGAAGTCGGAAGTTTACATACACTTAGGTTGGAGTCATTAAAAGTCGTTTTTCAACCACTCCACAAATTCCTTGTTAACAAACTCTAGTTTTGGCAAGTCGGTTAGGACATCTACTTTGTGCATGACACAAGTTATTTTTCCAACAATTGTTTACAGACAGATTAGTTAACTTATAATTCACTGTATCTCAATTCCAGTGGGTCAGAAGTTTACATGCACTAAGTTGACTGTGCCTTTAAACAGCTTGGAAAATTCCAGAAAAGGATGTCATGGCTTTAGAAGCTTATGTTAGGCTAATTGACATCATTTGAGTCTGTGGATGTATTTCAAGGCCAACCTTCAAACTCAGTGCCACTTCGCTTGACATCATGAGAAAATCAAAAGAAATCAGCCAAAACCTCACAAAAAGAATTGGTTCATCCTTGGGAGCAATTTCCAAATGGCTGAAGGTACCACGTTCATCTGTACAAACAATAGTACGCAAGTATAAACACCATGGGACCACGCAGCCATCATACCACTCAGGAAGGAGACGCGTTCTCCTAGAGATCCTCCTAGGTCTCCTAGAGATGAACGTACTTGGGTGCGAAAAGTGCAAATCAATCCCAGAACAACAGCAATGGACCGTGTGAAGATGCTGGAGGAAACAGGTACAAAAGTATCTATATCCACAGTAAAAACGAGTCCTATATCGACATAACCTGAAAGGCCGCTCAGCAGGGAAGAAGCCACTGCTCCGGAAGCCGCCATAAAAAACCCAGACTACGGTTTGCAACTGCACATGGGGACAAAGATGACAACTTCCGTCGCCGACAGAGATGGCCGCCTCGCTTCGCGTTCCTAGGAAACTATGCAGTTTTTTGTTTTTTTACGTGTTATTTCTTACATTAGTACCCCAGGTCATCTTAGGTTTCATTACATACAGTCGAGAAGAACTACTGAATATAAGATCAGCATCAACTCACCATCAGTACTACCAAGAATATGTTTTTCGCGACGCGGATCCTGTGTTCTGCCTTACAAACAGGACAACTGAGTGGATTCCATGCAGCGACCCCAAAAAAAAAACAACTCCGAAAAAGAGGGAAACGAGGCGGTCTTCTGGTCAGACTCCGGAGACGGGCACACCGTGCACCACTCCCTAGCATTCTTCTTGCCAATGTCCAGTCTCTTGACAACAAGGTTGATGAAATCCGAGCAAGGGTAGCATTCCAGAGGGACATCAGAGACTGTAACGTTCTTTGCTTCACGGAAACGTGGCTCACTGGAGAGACACTATCCGAAGCGGTGCAGCCAACGGGTTTCTCCACACATCGCGCAGACAGAAACAAACATCTTTCTGGTAAGAAGAGGGGCGGGGGCGTATGCCTTATGACTAACGTGACATGGTGTGATGAAAGAAACATACAGGAACTCAAATCCTTCTGTTCACCTGATTTAGAATTCCTCACAATCAAATGTAGACCGCATTATCTACCAAGAGAATTCTCTTCGATTATAATCACAGCCGTATATATCCCCCCCAAGCAGACACATCGATGGCTCTGAACGAACTTTATTTAACTCTTTGCAAACTGGAAACCATTCATCCGGAGGCTGCATTCATTGTAGCTGGGGATTTTAACAAGGCTAATCTGAAAACAAGACTCCCTAAATTTTATCAGCATATCGATTGCGCAACCAGGGGTGGAAAGACCTTGGATCATTGTTACTCTAACTTCCGCGACGCATATAAGGCCCTGCCCCGCCCCCATTTCGGAAAAGCTGACCACGACTCCATTTTGTTGATCCCTGCCTACAGACAGAAACTAAAACAAGAGGCTCCCACGCTGAGGTCTGTCCAACGCTGGTCCGACCATGCTGACTCCACACTCCAAGACTGCTTCCACCACGTGGACTGGGACATGTTTCGTATTGCGTCAGACAACAACATTGACGAATACGCTGATTCGGTGTGTGAGTTCATTAGAACGTGCGTTGAAGATGTCGTTCCCATAGCAACGATTAAAACATTCCCTAACCAGAAACCGTGGATTGATGGCAGCATTCGCGTGAAACTGAAAGCGCGAACCACTTCTTTTAATCAGGGCAAGGTGTCTGGTAACATGACCGAATACAAACAGTGCAGCTATTCCCTCCGCAAGGCTATCAAACAAGCTAAGCGTCAGTACAGAGACAAAGTAGAATCTCAATTCAACGGCTCAGACACAAGAGGCATGTGGCAGGGTCTACAGTCAATCACGGACTACAGGAAGAAATCCAGCCCAGTCACGGACCAGGATGTCCTGCTCCCAGGCAGACTAAATAACTTTTTTGCCCGCTTTGAGGACAATACAGTGCCACTGACACGGCCTGCAACGAAAACATGCGGTCTCTCCTTCACTGCAGCCGAGGTGAGTAAGACATTTAAACGTGTTAACCCTCGCAAGGCTGCAGGCCCAGACGGCATCCCCAGCCGCGCCCTCAGAGCATGCGCAGACCAGCTGGCCGGTGTGTTTACGGACATATTCAATCAATCCCTATACCAGTCTGCTGTTCCCACATGCTTCAAGAGGGCCACCATTGTTCCTGTTCCCAAGAAAGCTAAGGTAACTGAGCTAAACGACTACCGCCCCGTAGCACTCACTTCCGTCATCATGAAGTGCTTTGAGAGACTAGTCAAGGACCATATCACCTCCACCCTACCTGACACCCTAGACCCACTCCAATTTGCTTACCGCCCAAATAGGTCCACAGACGATGCAATCTCAACCACACTGCACACCGCCCTAACCCATCTGGACAAGAGGAATACCTATGTGAGAATGCTGTTCATTGACTACAGCTCGTCATTCAACACCATAGTACCCTCCAAGCTCGTCATCAAGCTCGAGACCCTGGGTCTCGACCCCGCCCTGTGCAACTGGGTACTGGACTTCCTGACGGGCCGCCCCCAGGTGGTGAGGGTAGGCAACAACATCTCCTCCCCGCTGATCCTCAACACTGGGGCCCCACAAGGGTGCGTTCTGAGCCCTCTCCTGTACTCCCTGTTCACCCACGACTGCGTGGCCACGCACGCCTCCAACTCAATCATCAAGTTTGCGGACGACACAACAGTGGTAGGCTTGATTACCAACAACGACGAGACGGCCTACAGGGAGGAGGTGAGGGCCCTCGGAGTGTGGTGTCAGGAAAATAACCTCACACTCAACGTCAACAAAACTAAGGAGATGATTGTGGACTTCAGGAAACAGCAGAGGGAACACCCCCCTATCCACATCGATGGAACAGTAGTGGAGAGGGTAGCAAGTTTTAAGTTCCTCGGCATACACATCACAGACAAACTGAATTGGTCCACTCACACAGACAGCATTGTGAAGAAGGCGCAGCAGCGCCTCTTCAACCTCAGGAGGCTGAAGAAATTTGGCTTGTCACCAAAAGCACTCACAAACTTCTACAGATGCACAATCGAGAGCATCCTGGCGGGCTGTATCACCGCCTAGTACGGCAACTGCTCCGCCCTCAACCGTAAGGCTCTCCAGAGGGTGGTGAGGTCTGCACAACGCATCACCGGGGGCAAACTACCTGCCCTCCAGGACACCTACACCACCCGATGTCACAGGAAGGCCATAAAGATCATCAAGGACATCAACCACCCGAGCCACTGCCTGTTCACCCCGCTATCATCCAGAAGGCGAGGTCAGTACAGGTGCATCAAAGCTGGGACCGAGAGACTGAAAAACAGCTTCTATCTCAAGGCCATCAGACTGTTAAACAGCCACCACTAACATTGAGTGGCTGCTGCCAACACACTGACTCAACTCCAGCCACTTTAATAATGGGAATTGATGGGAAATTATGTAAATATATCACTAGCCACTTTAAACAATGCTACCTTATATAATGTTACTTACCCTACATTATTCATCTCATATGCATACGTATATACTGTACTCTATATCATCGACTGTATCCTTATGTAATACATGTATCACTAGCCACTTTAAACTATGCCACTTTGTTTACATACTCATCTCATTTGTACATACTGTACTCGATACCATCTACTGTATCTTGCCTATGCTTCTCTGTACCATCACTCATTCATATATCCTTATGTACATATTCTTTATCCCCTTACACTGTGTACAAGACAGTAGTTTTGGAATTGTTAGTTAGATTACTTGTTGGTTATTACTGCATTGTCGGAACTAGAAGCACAAGCATTTCGCTACACTCGCATTAACATCTGCTAACCATGTGTATGTGACAAATAAAATTTGATTTGATTTGAAGATCGTACTTTTTGGAGAAATGTCCTCTGGTCTGATGAAACAAAAATAGAACTGTTTGGGCATAATGACCATCATTATGTTTGGAGGAAAAAGGGTGAGGCTTGCAAGCTAAAGAACACCATCCCAACCTTGAAGCACGGGGGTAGCAGAATCATGTTGTGGGGGTGCTTTGCTGCAAGAGGGTCTAGTGCCCTTCACAAAATAGATAGCATCATGAAGATGGACAATTTTGTGGATATATTGAAGCAACATCTCAAGACTTCAGTCAGGAAGTTAAAGCTTGGTCGCAAATGGGTCTTCCAAATGGACATGACCCCAAGCATACTTCCAAAGTTGTGGCAAAATGACTTAAGAACAACAAAGTCAAGGTATTGGAGTGGCCATCACAAAGCCCTGACCTCAATCCTATAGAACATTTGTGGGCAGAACTGAAAAAGCTTGTGCGAGCAAGGAGGCCTACAAACCTGACTCAGTCATACCAGCTCTGTCAGGAGGAATGGGCCAAAATACTCCCAACTTATTGTGGGAAGCTTGTGGAAGGCTACCCAAAACATTTGACCCAAGTTAAACAATTTAAAGGCAATGCTACCAAATACTATTTGAGTGTATGTAAACTTCTGACCCACTGGGAATGTGAAGAAAGAAATAAAAGCTGAAATAAATTATTCTTTCTTCTTCTATTATTCTGACATTTCACATTCTTAAAATAAAGTCGTGATTTTAACTGACCTAAAACAGGGGAATTTTACTAGGATTAAATGTCAGGAATTGTGAAAAACTGAGTTTAAATGTACTTGGCTAAGGTGTATGTAAACTCAGAATTCAACTTTATATGGCCATATCTATCCTCTAAAAAAAAATGTGAAATTGCTATAAACATCAAATACTGTTTAAGGACAATCATAAATAAAAGGCAGTATTGAAGAATGGTTACAGACATACCTCATGGCTGGCTTGGGCAATGGTTTTGGGCAGTAGCTTCCACTGCCCAGACTGCCCATCTCCTTAGTCAGGTACATCTCCTTGAACTTAAGTTGTTGTGATTCCTGCTCTTCTTCCTCTTCCTGATCCATACAGTTGGAGGAAGGGTAGGGAGTCGGGATGCGAAAGCTATTGTAAGACTTTCGACTGCCTGGCCTCTTAGGTACACCAGCCTCAGTAAATCTCACGCGGGACTTGGTGTTAACCTTATCGTCTAACAGACTGGTGAGTGACGCTGTGAGAGATCTCTGTGACAATGGAGAGGAGGCAGCATCTTGGATGCCCAGTAGTTCGTAAAGACCTGGGATGATGATCTGCATCAGCTTGTCCGATAAAAACTGGACAATCCTCAGACACAAGCCGGCAAGCTGTTGTTTTGTCAGCTGTATTCCAGAAACAGAAGAAGTGTTTTAAAATGTTGCATAGTGCGTCTTTCAAAAGCTTATGAACAAGGCTAAACATTCAGTGATCATTGTATTCTAAATAAGCTTTCAGATCTTACCGGGTCAGAAATGCCATTACGAATCCTACTCCATTGCCTGAAAATGATTCATATGAATTATTCATATTAATAGTATTAATATTGTCAGAAATGTCGGTCAGTAGAGTCATCAGATTAAACAGTATTTTACACATGCTTTGTAGAAATTGTTTTGACAACATTGTGGTGTGATGTAACTTTTTCCGCAATGGAAATGTAGTTGATGAATCTGCTTTCATACAATCCTTTACAGGTTTGATAGTAGTACTGTACCAAAGAAAATAGAACATACTCCTCAGTTAGGTTCTGCAGGAAGTTGATAATCAGTGAAAAAAACTCGCACTGTTGAGGCTCTCTTCTTCTGTGGTTTCCACAGTGCTGGTTTGCTTCTGGTAGAAATAAACATTATGAGTCTCAAATAATGGCACCAACAGAGTCAAACTTAACATATACAACAAATATCATACTGAAAGAACTTATGAACCGTTAGAGTGTGGAGGAGCATTGGCAACGTTGGACAAATTTAAACAACTGAAACACAACAGAGATGGTTGTGGTACGTCAACATTGCCAATGATAGCATCACTATAACATTTTATTGGATTAATGTTGTAATATGAAATGACAAGGTCAATTTACCATCTCATTGACAGCTTCAGAGGTCAGGTGGTCATCCACCACACAGACAGGCAGGTCTAGAGACTGGGACAAGGCTCTATGGTCATAACCAGGAGAGAATGGAAACATCAGAGCAGTCCCAATGGCAGAATCTAACCACTGTCTTCATGTCAAAGACTCACTTAGTAGTTAATACATCGGTTCAAATAGATCGGCTGGGGACTTGACCCTACAAATGACTCCATGAATGACGCCTGACCTCCCCCATAACAAGTTCTTTCTTAGTAGTCTCTCTCTCTCTTAAACTCCACACAAATATCTAACTGGACAGAGTGTAAGTGGCCTTACCTGACTCTCTCAGTGTCAGAAACATCATAGTCTTGTTGTTCTATGTCCTCCAGGGACATCTCAGCTACAGCAGACGGGGCAAAGCCCGGGATGATCTCTCAAACTGAAAATAATGACTGTTTATGTGAACTGAACCATTTACAGTGGCTTGCGAAAGTATTCACCCCCCTTGGCATTTTCCCTATTTTGTTGCCTTATAACCTGGAATTAAAATAGATTTTTGCACTGTCAACTGTGGGACCTTAGGTATGTGCCTTTCCAAATCATGTCCAATCAATTGAATTTACCCCAGGTGGACTCCAATCATGTTGTAGAAATACCTCAAGGATGATCAAGGGAAACAGGACGCACCGGAGCTCAATTTCGAGTCTCATAGCAAAGGGTTTGAATACTTATGTAAATAAGGTATTTCTGTTTTTTTCCGTTTTAATTTGCAAAAATTTCTAAAAAACAGTTTTTGCTTTGTCATTATGGGATATTGTGTGTAGATTGATGAGGAAAATGTTGTATGTAATCCATTTTAGAATAAGGCTATAACGTAAAAAATGAAATGTGTAAAAAGTCAAGGGGTCTGAATACTTTCCAAATGCACTGAAGCAGTCTATAAGATATATCTTATTACAGTTTAGGCCTACCTTGTTATTTTATTCCATCTGGCAATATCATATTAATGGATTAAATCTATTTAGTTTGTTTTGTTGCTAGTATTTTTATTAATTGTTTGAAAATACAAGTATTATCTACTTTCTGAAGGACAGCCAAGTTGATAGGCAACATAGAAGCTACAGACAATTATGACATCATTGGAACACATGCACGTGTCACAAACACCTTTAGCCCAAAAAAGCAGTGTAGCAGTGCTGCCCAAGCTGGGGGCAATACACTTTTATTAGGCTTTTATTCAGATTCACAAACAATGCTCTACTTGAAGTCAATGAGTAAACATGTAGCAACATGGCTGAGCTTTAACGTGTAAGTAGAAGTTGACACTAACCATATGTATATTCCTAAAATGCTTGCCCTAAATACCAGTCTAGAACCCAGGTATGTCTCCTGCTATTTATAGTATCTTTCAAGTACATCTTATTACAGTTTAGGCCTATCTTATTATTTTCTTCCATCTAGCAATATCATTTTAAGGGCAAATACACACACGTGTTGTAGGCCAATGAACTCCATAGTTTTAGTTATAGTCGTAGTTTTTCCAGGACAGCTACACCACCCGATGTTACAGGAAGGCCATAAAGATCATCAAGGACAACAACCACCCGAGCCACTGCCTGTTCACCCCGCTATCATCCAGAAGGCGAGGTCAGTACAGGTGCATCAAAGCAGGGACCGAGTGACTGAAAAACAGCTTCTATCTCAAGGCCATCAGACTGTTAAACAGCCACCACTAACATTGAGTGGCTGCTGCCAACACACTGACACTGACTCAACTCCAGCCACTTTAATAATGGGAATTGATGGGAAATGATGTAAAATATATCACTAGCCACTTTAAACAATGCTACCTAATATAATGTTTACATACCCTACATTATTCATCTCATATGTATACGTATATACTGTACTCTATATCATCTACTGCATCCTTATGTAATACATGTATCACTAGCCACTTTAACTATGCCACTTTTTTTACATACTCATCTCATATGTATATACTGTACTCAATACCATCTACTGTATCTTGCCTATGCTGCTCTGTACCATCACTCATTCATATATCTTTATGTACATATTCTTTATCCCCTTACACTGTGTATAAGACAGTAGTTTTGGAATTGTTAGTTAGATTACTTGTTGGTTATTACTGCATTGTCGGAACTAGAAGCACAAGCATTTCGCTACACTCGCATTAACATCTGCTAACCATGTGTATGTGACAAATAAAATTTGATTTGATTTGATTAGATTTTAATCAGAGTTTATAATAAGGAAGGGGAATTCTGTAACAGTTTATGACATCAAAGGTATGGCAGCTATGGAGAATCATTTTCAAAACAATGTCCAAAACGGGAAATCATTGGATGTGATTCATTCGATTCTATGCAAATTCATATTTGAGGACTGACATGGAAGCAACCATTACACAACCCTGAACTCAATAACCCCACCCCAGTTTCAGAAGAGATATCAAACCATATCTGGTCATATTGTATTACATACACCCAGGCTGTGCCTGGACAGTGATGGATGGCTATATGGAGCATCCTTGTCCATCATGTTCAGTGTGTTAGTGCTCTCACCACAGCGAGGCAGCAGAGTACCAGTTGAGGTAGGTGCAGGCAGAGCGTAGTAATTAAAGGCAGTGGTAGCCTATCCATCCCCATATCAACACCTCATGACACGCGCTCACACTCCCCCATTTACCACAACTTCCAAACTAACTGGACCTAAAACAATGTGTAACTTCGTGGCCATTCCAAGTCAGGATCACACCTAATACCAAATAGCTAAAGAGGATAAACCACAAATAAATTCATGTTTCCTAAAACAATGTGTAACTTCGTGGCCATTCCAAGTCAGGATCACACCTAATACCAAATAGCTAAAGAGGATAAACCACAAATAAATTCATGTTTTGTAGGGGGGAGTTGACGATTATGTGGTGGTTGTTTCACTATCGATGATGAAATTGCATTAAATCAAAAGAGTCAGACCCAATGATTTACTGTTCGTAAGGACAGAGTGACTAGTAATATTGAACATTAAGTCAAAATGTAGCTAGGGGAGTTCAAGATCCAAGATCACATTTTCTTTCTATGGATTAGCCCATCAGTCAAGTGTTGGTTGTCCAGTAAAAAACTCAAACTTCGAATTAAGATTATCAATCCGATTCTGTGATCAATGTGAATCTGTGAACAGTCTTGTGAATCTTTACTAGAGTCCCCATTAGCTAACGCTATAACGTTAGCTAATCTTCCTGTGGTCCAACACCAATTGATAAGACATTACAAACAATTACAAAGGAAGACTTTACAAACATTTAACAAGTAGACAATACAGACAATTAAAATACCTGACATTTAACATTCAGTTGATGCTTTGTAGGTGATGCAATAGCTGTAAACTATAGAGCTCGTGGCCAAGGTGAGTTAAGTGGCTAGAGTGGTTTCCTGTATGCCCATGCTGCACATAGCCCACCCCAATGCACTAGTTAGCCTAGTAAACAAGCCTATACACCGCGGGTAAATTGCCACTATTCACTGTTACAGTGGTCAGAGATCACAGCCAGAAGCCTACCACCACCAACGGGCTACAACTGTTCAGTATTGTTGTCTAATTTATGGACATCGTCTATGTGACTTTTTTTTAAATTATCAAGTAGGCCCAACACAGTTTCAGAAGATGTAGGTACATTTGACCAATATTCATGTATCCATTTTTCAGTTAGCATGGTCATGTTTCCTTTCACGTGAGAAATATTAACCAAAGCATCATTTTCCCTTGCTTATCTCCTTCAAAATACTGCAAGCTACAGAGCTATATAAATAATGACTGTATTGGCATGATTCCATACCTTATTATTGACTTCAATTGGAGGTGCAATTCACTCCTTTTGACGAGTAGGTTTGGTCCTCATTTCCAGAGCAAATGTGCAACAGTTCTACACACACATATTTAACTGTCTGTTTTCATTACATCATCAGCTACCTTTGTTACATCACAAAGCCAGCTGGCTAAATCTGGCACATTTACAGAAATACAGTAGATTGTCCCTGTCAAATACATTTGATAAAAAATAAATGTCCAAAACAAACAGTGGTGGAAAAAGTCCTCAATCAGTCAGTTGTAAACAGTATGACTCAAGTAAATGTGAAAGTTGCCCAGTAAAATACTACTTGGGAAGTATTTGGTTTGAAATATTCTCAAGTATCAAAAGTAAAAATAATTTTAAAAATTAAGCAAAGCAGACAACACAATTGTATTGCTTTTTTTGAATGTAAGAATAGCCAGGGGCACACTCCAACACTTAGACATAATTTATAAACTAAGCATTTGTGTTTATTGAGTCTGCCAGATCAGAGGTAGGGGATGTTCTCTTGATAAGTGTGTGAATTGGACCATTTTCCTGTCATACAAAGCATTCAAAATGTACTTTTGGGTATCAGGGAAAGTGGATGGAGTCAAAAGTACATTTTTGTCCTTTATGAATGTACTGAAGTTGTCAAAAATATAAATAGTTAAAGTACAGATACCCCCAAAACGATTTAAATCATTTTTACTTAAGTACTTTGCACCACTGAAAACAAACCTTTTCTAGTGTCTCTATATCACTGGCTTATCATCACCTAGATTGCCCACCCTAGTCACACCCTGACCTAACCAACCACTTTGCCTGTTTGACGGTTAGTCTGAGGGCATAGCAGGATTTCATATAAGTGTCTGGATTAGTGTCCCGCTCCTTGAAAGAAGCAGCTCTAGCCTTTAGCGCGGTGTGGATGTTGCCTGTAATCCATGGCTTCTGTCGGGGATATGTACATACGGTCACTGTGGGCACGACGTTGTCGATCCACTTATTGATGTAGCCTGTGACTGAGGTGGTATACTCCTCAATGCATGTGGATGAATCGCAGAACATATTACAGTCTGTGCTAGCAAAACAGTCAACATATGACAACAAATGAATGCAATCTCATTTAATGAGGAAAATTATCTTGGGTTGGAGAGGCTTCTAGTGATGGCTCTATACATTCTGGTGAAAAGGGAGGGTTTGCGACTCTTCTCTTCAGGTGGGAAGAAATATGCGATGTCATTTCCCTCTGGAGCAAAGGAGCCATGAGAATTTGTCCTCGACTCTGCAAAGAAAGACCATCCAGTATGTCATGGGTAACAATTCAGAGCAGAGTGCAATGTCTTTCCAAATGAATTAGTTGAACGCTAAAGTAATAATATCTTAGTCTTGAATGAGCAGCAGCAGGGCTTACCTGTAAAGTACACAGTAGGGGAAGTGTTCTGAGGCTGGTACTCCATAGACTTTTGAGGACAGTGGTCCTTTCTAACTTTCTTGGAACACTGTTTGGTGGGAAAAGGCACATTAAAACAAACTGTTATATATCTTAAAGTACAGTATATCAACTGGAAAAAGGCAATACAATGCTAAAATACTGAATTATATAAACAAATAATATCTCATACTATCAAAAGCAGTGTTATTCATGAAAAATCTGTACTTGTACCTTTATGTTAAAGCATATCTTGCTGAACATGGTTTTCTTGCTTTTCTTGGACTTGAAGATGGGGATCTGCTCTCCAGTACTGCTGGTGCTATCCCTTACCAAATCCAACATCCCTTCTACAATGTCTCTGGTGGCCATGCTGGTACTGGACTCAAAATAACATTTGGCATTGGCTTTGGTGATCATTTGATGACTTGAGCCAACTGATAAGGCATCCATCATTTTGTTGACCATGACCTTCGTGAGCTGATTCATTGTGTCAGTATCCTCTGGCTTGCTCTGATTGAGCTGGATAGGAAAGACCATGCAAGTAGAGGTGCTTGGTTCATTCTGGACTGAAACATCAATGTTGATATTTTCATACTCATCTAACCACTGTTTTAGGAAGCCCTTCACTGTCTATTCAGCAAATATCTGGAGAAGCTGAGAGGAGAGCTTCCTGGATATGGCACATTGTTCCTTTCCCCATTTCAGCCTTGAAAGAATGGAGTCTGAAGCACTTCTGGCTGCTGCCAATGTTAAGACCTGTGGAGTGCTGTGGCTGTCCTGAAGGGCTATCACTTTATCCACAAATTCATGACTGAAAATGTGGATGGTCCCAGTGGAAATTATTTTTCTCAATTTCCTAACAGCAGATCTGAGGTTGTCAGGATGAGAAGCACCCTGTCCATCTTCCTGTGTGTTCTCAACACTTTCCACCATTTCGTCCACTACCACCCCAGCAGCTTGTCTGACTTTGTCCACAAAGGTTGGGGGAAGTAAGTTCTCTGTGTGAAACAAGTCCTGAATGATCATGTTTCTTACAATGGGAAAGTCACTCTGAGCAGATAATTCAGTGGGGATGGGAGTACCGGGCAAGGTGAAGTCCCATTCTGACTGCTTTGATTTTGAAGTAGGTGTTAGAGAGGTGGAGGAGCGTGAAGAAGAGGTATTTCTTGTATTTTGGCTGTCAGCACTCCTACAACGGATCGTGCCAATATCCTCCAGCATGGATCCTGAGAGCTTAGTGGTTTTAGGTAGTAATTTGTGCGGAATGTCCACACAGGCATCGTTTCCACCAGGTGTAACACTGCTCTGGTTGACCTCAAGATGGCAGAGACTTGCTCTTTGTGAAGCAGGACTGCTTTGATATGTAAATATTTGGATTGAACCAAGTGTTGTGTCTGATCTTTGAAGATCTTTTCTGAGAAACTCCGTAATCTTACTTTGCAGACTGTAGTAGATGTTACGAGCAACAGACCAGATTATTTTCTCAGAAACCTGTCCAGTGGTGAGCAGGGAGGTTCCAGATACCATGTCAGATGATTGGGTTTTCTGGGTGATCTCCTGCAGATCTTTCACTATGGTTTGTATAATATCAGTAGATGTGGTGGATGTATATACAGACTGGAGGTACTTATCTGTTGTACCTTCCTCCACAATGTTAAATGATCTAGAGAGGACCTCACTCACTCCTTTCTCAGCTTTGGTTTGGAACGCATGACTAGAAAGTTTTTGGAGGCTCTTTGTTGAAAGACTGTGGGAAGATGCAATGCCTTTGGAGGCAGCCGTGCTGCAATCTAGACTTACTGGAGAGGTTCGCTCAGGAGAACCTTGGAGACGTTCAAACATGTCTTCACATGGTGTTGGGGACCTTGACAAGGAGATGTCCTTCAGCTGAGACAGAACACCACCTACCAATATGTTGACCTCAAGGGACATATCAGATATTTTCTTTCCTACTGTGGAGAAGCAAGGTGCATTTGATGTCTGATCCTCACATGAGGTCAAGATTGTTGAAATGACCTGTTTGGTACTATTGTTCATTAGACCCTCTTCTGTTTCAGTCCAGAGAAGTTTTGAACTCTCTGACACCCATGTGTAGAGTCACTTCCTGGTTCAAACTGGGCAAGTGAGGCACACTCTTACTAGCTTGCGTCAAGCTCTGGCTTGCCAAACCAAGGTACTCCTTAGTCACAAGATGTCCAGAGTCCTCTGTGGGTGTATGGCTAGACATTCTTCTCTGCACGTCTGATCTCCGCCGGTGAATGGTGAAGCCCTTTAATGTCTTCTGAATATTGTTATATAAACTAGTGGTAGCAGACCAGATCCTGCTCTGTAGCTTTTGTGCATTTTCCTGGAGGTCAGGTTCTCTCTCCTCTACTTCTGCAGGTTGCGCCGAGCTCTGCAGGTCTTCCACAAATGTGTCAATGATGCCAAAGGCAGCAGAATCCGCACAAATATCCTTTGACAAGGTTCTCTGGTTTTGAACGGAACAAGACCTGGATGCTACAGAATAAGCAGGCTGTGCACTCGGTAAGCTACTGTTGGACTTTTTAACTAGGAACTCACTCACTGCTTGAGTGGTGTCTCTCTTGAATTCCTCACTTGAGAGTTTTTTCATGCAATCTAACAGACTGGTCAAAGAAGCTGTGGCCTTACTTCTGCTGTCCTCAATTTGAGAGGGGACCTCAGATACTATTGGTGATGAGGCCCTGGAATGGGAGTATTCCCCATGCTGAGCCAGAACACCCTCTACAAATTGTTGTCTCTCAATAGAGAAGCCTGATCCTTTTTCTCCAACAGTGTACAGGGCGTCCTCCTTTGACATCTCAGTGTTGTACAATCCCAGAAGCTCTGAAATGACTTCTTTGGTGCAAGTTGTCAGAAGGAGCTTGCTTTCTTCTGACTCAGTTTGTGCCCAAATTAGTTTTGAGCTCTCACTTAGGCCTCTTTGTAAAGTAACTTCACCAGTGGACTCTGGCAACTGAGGCTCACTCTTACTGGGCCTATATTTCATGTCTAAGCAAGGAAGTGGAACTGTCTCCTTAAACTCAGCATTTGTGATGTTATCATCAGATGTGACAATGCTCTTTAAGGCACATCGCTGAAGCTTGCCGAAATAATCTTTCAAGTTGTTTTGGATGCTGTGGTAAATGTGAACAGCAGCAGACCAGGCACTCTTCTGTTGGGGACTCTCAGATTCAGCCAAGGACTTCATATCTGACACGAAAGTCTTAACAACTACTGACGCTGCTGAGCCCACTGGGTGAATTGACTCTGTCTTTACAATGCCAGACAATGTTTGACCTGATACAGCACCTGTTAACTCAGACTGAACGACTGAACTAGGAAAGCTCAAACTACTGACTTTTTTGGCAAGAACTCCACTCACTGCTTGTATTGCTGATGTTTGAAACTCCCGGCTGGAGAGTTTTTGGATGCTCTTAGATGTGAGCGTGCAGGAAGAACCAGATTCACCAATGTTGTAGCTGCTCTCGTATTTCCTTATCAGGGCATCAAGATCGTCAATGAAGCCAACATGCGATGCCAAAAACGTGATCTTGTCCTTCAGATCTTTCAGCAAATTCTGTTCGTTCTCGTCAACAAAAGCCACCATTGTGTCAGAGATCATGGTCATGACTTGCCCTGTTAGACTCTTGCTCTCTTGGTCAACTTTTTCAAGTTTAGCAGCCAGCTCTCTCACCATGCTCTCAGTCACCTTGGTCTGTGAGTCTCCCCTTACCGGTGTCACTTGAGAGGTTTGGCTAGCGGAGGCACTCTTAACGACCACTGATACGGCCGACTTGACATCTTTAATCACTTCTGCCATTACAGCAGGGGTCATCTTCGGAGAGCCTGCACTTCCAGATGGAGAATTGGACATGCATGCAAGTTTGGAGAGAGAACCTTGCAGGCTGTCCTGCACACAGGTGACGAGGGTGTCCTCTGAGACACCTAAGAGGACTTGTAGCGAGTCAGAGTTGGTTGTCTTCTTCTGCACATCAGACAGAGAGGTTCTTGAAAAAAAAAACAGAAATCATCACAGTCAAACAAATAATATGTAATGCTGTGAGGAACGTTGCTCTGGTGGAGGTGTGTCAAACACATCTGCACCATTGAAAATAGTGGAGGAATCGTTGCTTTTGCTCTGGGAAAACACCTTAGTGTGGTGGAGGTGTGTCAACCACAACTAATAATAAAAAATAATAATTTATTCAACTTCTATAGTTCTTTTCATTACAGAAAGATAAAAGAGAAAAGCTTCTGCCGGTTTGGAGAAGAAAAAAAAGACTAAATTATTCTGTTTTAAAGTCAAATAATATGATAAATTAGAGTACTTTTTTTGTAGAAGTAATTTGTATTGAAACTGGCTTGTACAGTTGAAGTCGGAAGTTTACATACACTTAGGTTGGAGTCATTAAAAGTCGTTTTTCAACCACTCCACAAATTCCTTGTTAACAAACTCTAGTTTTGGCAAGTCGGTTAGGACATCTACTTTGTGCATGACACAAGTTATTTTTCCAACAATTGTTTACAGACAGATTAGTTAACTTATAATTCACTGTATCTCAATTCCAGTGGGTCAGAAGTTTACATGCACTAAGTTGACTGTGCCTTTAAACAGCTTGGAAAATTCCAGAAAAGGATGTCATGGCTTTAGAAGCTTATGTTAGGCTAATTGACATCATTTGAGTCTGTGGATGTATTTCAAGGCCAACCTTCAAACTCAGTGCCACTTCGCTTGACATCATGAGAAAATCAAAAGAAATCAGCCAAAACCTCACAAAAAGAATTGGTTCATCCTTGGGAGCAATTTCCAAATGGCTGAAGGTACCACGTTCATCTGTACAAACAATAGTACGCAAGTATAAACACCATGGGACCACGCAGCCATCATACCACTCAGGAAGGAGACGCGTTCTCCTAGAGATCCTCCTAGGTCTCCTAGAGATGAACGTACTTGGGTGCGAAAAGTGCAAATCAATCCCAGAACAACAGCAATGGACCGTGTGAAGATGCTGGAGGAAACAGGTACAAAAGTATCTATATCCACAGTAAAAACGAGTCCTATATCGACATAACCTGAAAGGCCGCTCAGCAGGGAAGAAGCCACTGCTCCGGAAGCCGCCATAAAAAACCCAGACTACGGTTTGCAACTGCACATGGGGACAAAGATGACAACTTCCGTCGCCGACAGAGATGGCCGCCTCGCTTCGCGTTCCTAGGAAACTATGCAGTTTTTTGTTTTTTTACGTGTTATTTCTTACATTAGTACCCCAGGTCATCTTAGGTTTCATTACATACAGTCGAGAAGAACTACTGAATATAAGATCAGCATCAACTCACCATCAGTACTACCAAGAATATGTTTTTCGCGACGCGGATCCTGTGTTCTGCCTTACAAACAGGACAACTGAGTGGATTCCATGCAGCGACCCCAAAAAAAAAACAACTCCGAAAAAGAGGGAAACGAGGCGGTCTTCTGGTCAGACTCCGGAGACGGGCACACCGTGCACCACTCCCTAGCATTCTTCTTGCCAATGTCCAGTCTCTTGACAACAAGGTTGATGAAATCCGAGCAAGGGTAGCATTCCAGAGGGACATCAGAGACTGTAACGTTCTTTGCTTCACGGAAACGTGGCTCACTGGAGAGACACTATCCGAAGCGGTGCAGCCAACGGGTTTCTCCACACATCGCGCAGACAGAAACAAACATCTTTCTGGTAAGAAGAGGGGCGGGGGCGTATGCCTTATGACTAACGTGACATGGTGTGATGAAAGAAACATACAGGAACTCAAATCCTTCTGTTCACCTGATTTAGAATTCCTCACAATCAAATGTAGACCGCATTATCTACCAAGAGAATTCTCTTCGATTATAATCACAGCCGTATATATCCCCCCCAAGCAGACACATCGATGGCTCTGAACGAACTTTATTTAACTCTTTGCAAACTGGAAACCATTCATCCGGAGGCTGCATTCATTGTAGCTGGGGATTTTAACAAGGCTAATCTGAAAACAAGACTCCCTAAATTTTATCAGCATATCGATTGCGCAACCAGGGGTGGAAAGACCTTGGATCATTGTTACTCTAACTTCCGCGACGCATATAAGGCCCTGCCCCGCCCCCATTTCGGAAAAGCTGACCACGACTCCATTTTGTTGATCCCTGCCTACAGACAGAAACTAAAACAAGAGGCTCCCACGCTGAGGTCTGTCCAACGCTGGTCCGACCATGCTGACTCCACACTCCAAGACTGCTTCCACCACGTGGACTGGGACATGTTTCGTATTGCGTCAGACAACAACATTGACGAATACGCTGATTCGGTGTGTGAGTTCATTAGAACGTGCGTTGAAGATGTCGTTCCCATAGCAACGATTAAAACATTCCCTAACCAGAAACCGTGGATTGATGGCAGCATTCGCGTGAAACTGAAAGCGCGAACCACTTCTTTTAATCAGGGCAAGGTGTCTGGTAACATGACCGAATACAAACAGTGCAGCTATTCCCTCCGCAAGGCTATCAAACAAGCTAAGCGTCAGTACAGAGACAAAGTAGAATCTCAATTCAACGGCTCAGACACAAGAGGCATGTGGCAGGGTCTACAGTCAATCACGGACTACAGGAAGAAATCCAGCCCAGTCACGGACCAGGATGTCCTGCTCCCAGGCAGACTAAATAACTTTTTTGCCCGCTTTGAGGACAATACAGTGCCACTGACACGGCCTGCAACGAAAACATGCGGTCTCTCCTTCACTGCAGCCGAGGTGAGTAAGACATTTAAACGTGTTAACCCTCGCAAGGCTGCAGGCCCAGACGGCATCCCCAGCCGCGCCCTCAGAGCATGCGCAGACCAGCTGGCCGGTGTGTTTACGGACATATTCAATCAATCCCTATACCAGTCTGCTGTTCCCACATGCTTCAAGAGGGCCACCATTGTTCCTGTTCCCAAGAAAGCTAAGGTAACTGAGCTAAACGACTACCGCCCCGTAGCACTCACTTCCGTCATCATGAAGTGCTTTGAGAGACTAGTCAAGGACCATATCACCTCCACCCTACCTGACACCCTAGACCCACTCCAATTTGCTTACCGCCCAAATAGGTCCACAGACGATGCAATCTCAACCACACTGCACACCGCCCTAACCCATCTGGACAAGAGGAATACCTATGTGAGAATGCTGTTCATTGACTACAGCTCGTCATTCAACACCATAGTACCCTCCAAGCTCGTCATCAAGCTCGAGACCCTGGGTCTCGACCCCGCCCTGTGCAACTGGGTACTGGACTTCCTGACGGGCCGCCCCCAGGTGGTGAGGGTAGGCAACAACATCTCCTCCCCGCTGATCCTCAACACTGGGGCCCCACAAGGGTGCGTTCTGAGCCCTCTCCTGTACTCCCTGTTCACCCACGACTGCGTGGCCACGCACGCCTCCAACTCAATCATCAAGTTTGCGGACGACACAACAGTGGTAGGCTTGATTACCAACAACGACGAGACGGCCTACAGGGAGGAGGTGAGGGCCCTCGGAGTGTGGTGTCAGGAAAATAACCTCACACTCAACGTCAACAAAACTAAGGAGATGATTGTGGACTTCAGGAAACAGCAGAGGGAACACCCCCCTATCCACATCGATGGAACAGTAGTGGAGAGGGTAGCAAGTTTTAAGTTCCTCGGCATACACATCACAGACAAACTGAATTGGTCCACTCACACAGACAGCATTGTGAAGAAGGCGCAGCAGCGCCTCTTCAACCTCAGGAGGCTGAAGAAATTTGGCTTGTCACCAAAAGCACTCACAAACTTCTACAGATGCACAATCGAGAGCATCCTGGCGGGCTGTATCACCGCCTAGTACGGCAACTGCTCCGCCCTCAACCGTAAGGCTCTCCAGAGGGTGGTGAGGTCTGCACAACGCATCACCGGGGGCAAACTACCTGCCCTCCAGGACACCTACACCACCCGATGTCACAGGAAGGCCATAAAGATCATCAAGGACATCAACCACCCGAGCCACTGCCTGTTCACCCCGCTATCATCCAGAAGGCGAGGTCAGTACAGGTGCATCAAAGCTGGGACCGAGAGACTGAAAAACAGCTTCTATCTCAAGGCCATCAGACTGTTAAACAGCCACCACTAACATTGAGTGGCTGCTGCCAACACACTGACTCAACTCCAGCCACTTTAATAATGGGAATTGATGGGAAATTATGTAAATATATCACTAGCCACTTTAAACAATGCTACCTTATATAATGTTACTTACCCTACATTATTCATCTCATATGCATACGTATATACTGTACTCTATATCATCGACTGTATCCTTATGTAATACATGTATCACTAGCCACTTTAAACTATGCCACTTTGTTTACATACTCATCTCATTTGTACATACTGTACTCGATACCATCTACTGTATCTTGCCTATGCTTCTCTGTACCATCACTCATTCATATATCCTTATGTACATATTCTTTATCCCCTTACACTGTGTACAAGACAGTAGTTTTGGAATTGTTAGTTAGATTACTTGTTGGTTATTACTGCATTGTCGGAACTAGAAGCACAAGCATTTCGCTACACTCGCATTAACATCTGCTAACCATGTGTATGTGACAAATAAAATTTGATTTGATTTGAAGATCGTACTTTTTGGAGAAATGTCCTCTGGTCTGATGAAACAAAAATAGAACTGTTTGGGCATAATGACCATCATTATGTTTGGAGGAAAAAGGGTGAGGCTTGCAAGCTAAAGAACACCATCCCAACCTTGAAGCACGGGGGTAGCAGAATCATGTTGTGGGGGTGCTTTGCTGCAAGAGGGTCTAGTGCCCTTCACAAAATAGATAGCATCATGAAGATGGACAATTTTGTGGATATATTGAAGCAACATCTCAAGACTTCAGTCAGGAAGTTAAAGCTTGGTCGCAAATGGGTCTTCCAAATGGACATGACCCCAAGCATACTTCCAAAGTTGTGGCAAAATGACTTAAGAACAACAAAGTCAAGGTATTGGAGTGGCCATCACAAAGCCCTGACCTCAATCCTATAGAACATTTGTGGGCAGAACTGAAAAAGCTTGTGCGAGCAAGGAGGCCTACAAACCTGACTCAGTCATACCAGCTCTGTCAGGAGGAATGGGCCAAAATACTCCCAACTTATTGTGGGAAGCTTGTGGAAGGCTACCCAAAACATTTGACCCAAGTTAAACAATTTAAAGGCAATGCTACCAAATACTATTTGAGTGTATGTAAACTTCTGACCCACTGGGAATGTGAAGAAAGAAATAAAAGCTGAAATAAATTATTCTTTCTTCTTCTATTATTCTGACATTTCACATTCTTAAAATAAAGTCGTGATTTTAACTGACCTAAAACAGGGGAATTTTACTAGGATTAAATGTCAGGAATTGTGAAAAACTGAGTTTAAATGTACTTGGCTAAGGTGTATGTAAACTCAGAATTCAACTTTATATGGCCATATCTATCCTCTAAAAAAAAAATGTGAAATTGCTATAAACATCAAATACTGTTTAAGGACAATCATAAATAAAAGGCAGTATTGAAGAATGGTTACAGACATACCTCATGGCTGGCTTGGGCAATGGTTTTGGGCAGTAGCTTCCACTGCCCAGACTGCCCATCTCCTTAGTCAGGTACATCTCCTTGAACTTAAGTTGTTGTGATTCCTGCTCTTCTTCCTCTTCCTGATCCATACAGTTGGAGGAAGGGTAGGGAGTCGGGATGCGAAAGCTATTGTAAGACTTTCGACTGCCTGGCCTCTTAGGTACACCAGCCTCAGTAAATCTCACGCGGGACTTGGTGTTAACCTTATCGTCTAACAGAGTGGTGAGTGACGCTGTGAGAGATCTCTGTGACAATGGAGAGGAGGCAGCATCTTGGATGCCCAGTAGTTCGTAAAGACCTGGGATGATGATCTGCATCAGCTTGTCCGATAAAAACTGGACAATCCTCAGACACAAGCCGGCAAGCTGTTGTTTTGTCAGCTGTATTCCAGAAACAGAAGAAGTGTTTTAAAATGTTGCATAGTGCGTCTTTCAAAAGCTTATGAACAAGGCTAAACATTCAGTGATCATTGTATTCTAAATAAGCTTTCAGATCTTACCGGGTCAGAAATGCCATTACGAATCCTACTCCATTGCCTGAAAATGATTCATATGAATTATTCATATTAATAGTATTAATATTGTCAGAAATGTCGGTCAGTAGAGTCATCAGATTAAACAGTATTTTACACATGCTTTGTAGAAATTGTTTTGACAACATTGTGGTGTGATGTAACTTTTTCCGCAATGGAAATGTAGTTGATGAATCTGCTTTCATACAATCCTTTACAGGTTTGATAGTAGTACTGTACCAAAGAAAATAGAACATACTCCTCAGTTAGGTTCTGCAGGAAGTTGATAATCAGTGAAAAAAACTCGCACTGTTGAGGCTCTCTTCTTCTGTGGTTTCCACAGTGCTGGTTTGCTTCTGGTAGAAATAAACATTATGAGTCTCAAATAATGGCACCAACAGAGTCAAACTTAACATATACAACAAATATCATACTGAAAGAACTTATGAACCGTTAGAGTGTGGAGGAGCATTGGCAACGTTGGACAAATTTAAACAACTGAAACACAACAGAGATGGTTGTGGTACGTCAACATTGCCAATGATAGCATCACTATAACATTTTATTGGATTAATGTTGTAATATGAAATGACAAGGTCAATTTACCATCTCATTGACAGCTTCAGAGGTCAGGTGGTCATCCACCACACAGACAGGCAGGTCTAGAGACTGGGACAAGGCTCTATGGTCATAACCAGGAGAGAATGGAAACATCAGAGCAGTCCCAATGGCAGAATCTAACCACTGTCTTCATGTCAAAGACTCACTTAGTAGTTAATACATCGGTTCAAATAGATCGGCTGGGGACTTGACCCTACAAATGACTCCATGAATGACGCCTGACCTCCCCCATAACAAGTTCTTTCTTAGTAGTCTCTCTCTCTCTTAAACTCCACACAAATATCTAACTGGACAGAGTGTAAGTGGCCTTACCTGACTCTCTCAGTGTCAGAAACATCATAGTCTTGTTGTTCTATGTCCTCCAGGGACATCTCAGCTACAGCAGACGGGGCAAAGCCCGGGATGATCTCTCAAACTGAAAATAATGACTGTTTATGTGAACTGAACCATTTACAGTGGCTTGCGAAAGTATTCACCCCCCTTGGCATTTTCCCTATTTTGTTGCCTTATAACCTGGAATTAAAATAGATTTTTGCACTGTCAACTGTGGGACCTTAGGTATGTGCCTTTCCAAATCATGTCCAATCAATTGAATTTACCCCAGGTGGACTCCAATCATGTTGTAGAAATACCTCAAGGATGATCAAGGGAAACAGGACGCACCGGAGCTCAATTTCGAGTCTCATAGCAAAGGGTTTGAATACTTATGTAAATAAGGTATTTCTGTTTTTTTCCGTTTTAATTTGCAAAAATTTCTAAAAAACAGTTTTTGCTTTGTCATTATGGGATATTGTGTGTAGATTGATGAGGAAAATGTTGTATGTAATCCATTTTAGAATAAGGCTATAACGTAAAAAATGAAATGTGTAAAAAGTCAAGGGGTCTGAATACTTTCCAAATGCACTGAAGCAGTCTATAAGATATATCTTATTACAGTTTAGGCCTACCTTGTTATTTTATTCCATCTGGCAATATCATATTAATGGATTAAATCTATTTAGTTTGTTTTGTTGCTAGTATTTTTATTAATTGTTTGAAAATACAAGTATTATCTACTTTCTGAAGGACAGCCAAGTTGATAGGCAACATAGAAGCTACAGACAATTATGACATCATTGGAACACATGCACGTGTCACAAACACCTTTAGCCCAAAAAAGCAGTGTAGCAGTGCTGCCCAAGCTGGGGGCAATACACTTTTATTAGGCTTTTATTCAGATTCACAAACAATGCTCTACTTGAAGTCAATGAGTAAACATGTAGCAACATGGCTGAGCTTTAACGTGTAAGTAGAAGTTGACACTAACCATATGTATATTCCTAAAATGCTTGCCCTAAATACCAGTCTAGAACCCAGGTATGTCTCCTGCTATTTATAGTATCTTTCAAGTACATCTTATTACAGTTTAGGCCTATCTTATTATTTTCTTCCATCTAGCAATATCATTTTAAGGGCAAATACACACACGTGTTGTAGGCCAATGAACTCCATAGTTTTAGTTATAGTCGTAGTTTTTCCAGGACAGCTACACCACCCGATGTTACAGGAAGGCCATAAAGATCATCAAGGACAACAACCACCCGAGCCACTGCCTGTTCACCCCGCTATCATCCAGAAGGCGAGGTCAGTACAGGTGCATCAAAGCAGGGACCGAGTGACTGAAAAACAGCTTCTATCTCAAGGCCATCAGACTGTTAAACAGCCACCACTAACATTGAGTGGCTGCTGCCAACACACTGACACTGACTCAACTCCAGCCACTTTAATAATGGGAATTGATGGGAAATGATGTAAAATATATCACTAGCCACTTTAAACAATGCTACCTAATATAATGTTTACATACCCTACATTATTCATCTCATATGTATACGTATATACTGTACTCTATATCATCTACTGCATCCTTATGTAATACATGTATCACTAGCCACTTTAACTATGCCACTTTTTTTACATACTCATCTCATATGTATATACTGTACTCAATACCATCTACTGTATCTTGCCTATGCTGCTCTGTACCATCACTCATTCATATATCTTTATGTACATATTCTTTATCCCCTTACACTGTGTATAAGACAGTAGTTTTGGAATTGTTAGTTAGATTACTTGTTGGTTATTACTGCATTGTCGGAACTAGAAGCACAAGCATTTCGCTACACTCGCATTAACATCTGCTAACCATGTGTATGTGACAAATAAAATTTGATTTGATTTGATTAGATTTTAATCAGAGTTTATAATAAGGAAGGGGAATTCTGTAACAGTTTATGACATCAAAGGTATGGCAGCTATGGAGAATCATTTTCAAAACAATGTCCAAAACGGGAAATCATTGGATGTGATTCATTCGATTCTATGCAAATTCATATTTGAGGACTGACATGGAAGCAACCATTACACAACCCTGAACTCAATAACCCCACCCCAGTTTCAGAAGAGATATCAAACCATATCTGGTCATATTGTATTACATACACCCAGGCTGTGCCTGGACAGTGATGGATGGCTATATGGAGCATCCTTGTCCATCATGTTCAGTGTGTTAGTGCTCTCACCACAGCGAGGCAGCAGAGTACCAGTTGAGGTAGGTGCAGGCAGAGCGTAGTAATTAAAGGCAGTGGTAGCCTATCCATCCCCATATCAACACCTCATGACACGCGCTCACACTCCCCCATTTACCACAACTTCCAAACTAACTGGACCTAAAACAATGTGTAACTTCGTGGCCATTCCAAGTCAGGATCACACCTAATACCAAATAGCTAAAGAGGATAAACCACAAATAAATTCATGTTTCCTAAAACAATGTGTAACTTCGTGGCCATTCCAAGTCAGGATCACACCTAATACCAAATAGCTAAAGAGGATAAACCACAAATAAATTCATGTTTTGTAGGGGGGAGTTGACGATTATGTGGTGGTTGTTTCACTATCGATGATGAAATTGCATTAAATCAAAAGAGTCAGACCCAATGATTTACTGTTCGTAAGGACAGAGTGACTAGTAATATTGAACATTAAGTCAAAATGTAGCTAGGGGAGTTCAAGATCCAAGATCACATTTTCTTTCTATGGATTAGCCCATCAGTCAAGTGTTGGTTGTCCAGTAAAAAACTCAAACTTCGAATTAAGATTATCAATCCGATTCTGTGATCAATGTGAATCTGTGAACAGTCTTGTGAATCTTTACTAGAGTCCCCATTAGCTAACGCTATAACGTTAGCTAATCTTCCTGTGGTCCAACACCAATTGATAAGACATTACAAACAATTACAAAGGAAGACTTTACAAACATTTAACAAGTAGACAATACAGACAATTAAAATACCTGACATTTAACATTCAGTTGATGCTTTGTAGGTGATGCAATAGCTGTAAACTATAGAGCTCGTGGCCAAGGTGAGTTAAGTGGCTAGAGTGGTTTCCTGTATGCCCATGCTGCACATAGCCCACCCCAATGCACTAGTTAGCCTAGTAAACAAGCCTATACACCGCGGGTAAATTGCCACTATTCACTGTTACAGTGGTCAGAGATCACAGCCAGAAGCCTACCACCACCAACGGGCTACAACTGTTCAGTATTGTTGTCTAATTTATGGACATCGTCTATGTGACTTTTTTTTAAATTATCAAGTAGGCCCAACACAGTTTCAGAAGATGTAGGTACATTTGACCAATATTCATGTATCCATTTTTCAGTTAGCATGGTCATGTTTCCTTTCACGTGAGAAATATTAACCAAAGCATCATTTTCCCTTGCTTATCTCCTTCAAAATACTGCAAGCTACAGAGCTATATAAATAATGACTGTATTGGCATGATTCCATACCTTATTATTGACTTCAATTGGAGGTGCAATTCACTCCTTTTGACGAGTAGGTTTGGTCCTCATTTCCAGAGCAAATGTGCAACAGTTCTACACACACATATTTAACTGTCTGTTTTCATTACATCATCAGCTACCTTTGTTACATCACAAAGCCAGCTGGCTAAATCTGGCACATTTACAGAAATACAGTAGATTGTCCCTGTCAAATACATTTGATAAAAAATAAATGTCCAAAACAAACAGTGGTGGAAAAAGTCCTCAATCAGTCAGTTGTAAACAGTATGACTCAAGTAAATGTGAAAGTTGCCCAGTAAAATACTACTTGGGAAGTATTTGGTTTGAAATATTCTCAAGTATCAAAAGTAAAAATAATTTTAAAAATTAAGCAAAGCAGACAACACAATTGTATTGCTTTTTTTGAATGTAAGAATAGCCAGGGGCACACTCCAACACTTAGACATAATTTATAAACTAAGCATTTGTGTTTATTGAGTCTGCCAGATCAGAGGTAGGGGATGTTCTCTTGATAAGTGTGTGAATTGGACCATTTTCCTGTCATACAAAGCATTCAAAATGTACTTTTGGGTATCAGGGAAAGTGGATGGAGTCAAAAGTACATTTTTGTCCTTTATGAATGTACTGAAGTTGTCAAAAATATAAATAGTTAAAGTACAGATACCCCCAAAACGATTTAAATCATTTTTACTTAAGTACTTTGCACCACTGAAAACAAACCTTTTCTAGTGTCTCTATATCACTGGCTTATCATCACCTAGATTGCCCACCCTAGTCACACCCTGACCTAACCAACCACTTTGCCTGTTTGACGGTTAGTCTGAGGGCATAGCAGGATTTCATATAAGTGTCTGGATTAGTGTCCCGCTCCTTGAAAGAAGCAGCTCTAGCCTTTAGCGCGGTGTGGATGTTGCCTGTAATCCATGGCTTCTGTCGGGGATATGTACATACGGTCACTGTGGGCACGACGTTGTCGATCCACTTATTGATGTAGCCTGTGACTGAGGTGGTATACTCCTCAATGCATGTGGATGAATCGCAGAACATATTACAGTCTGTGCTAGCAAAACAGTCAACATATGACAACAAATGAATGCAATCTCATTTAATGAGGAAAATTATCTTGGGTTGGAGAGGCTTCTAGTGATGGCTCTATACATTCTGGTGAAAAGGGAGGGTTTGCGACTCTTCTCTTCAGGTGGGAAGAAATATGCGATGTCATTTCCCTCTGGAGCAAAGGAGCCATGAGAATTTGTCCTCGACTCTGCAAAGAAAGACCATCCAGTATGTCATGGGTAACAATTCAGAGCAGAGTGCAATGTCTTTCCAAATGAATTAGTTGAACGCTAAAGTAATAATATCTTAGTCTTGAATGAGCAGCAGCAGGGCTTACCTGTAAAGTACACAGTAGGGGAAGTGTTCTGAGGCTGGTACTCCATAGACTTTTGAGGACAGTGGTCCTTTCTAACTTTCTTGGAACACTGTTTGGTGGGAAAAGGCACATTAAAACAAACTGTTATATATCTTAAAGTACAGTATATCAACTGGAAAAAGGCAATACAATGCTAAAATACTGAATTATATAAACAAATAATATCTCATACTATCAAAAGCAGTGTTATTCATGAAAAATCTGTACTTGTACCTTTATGTTAAAGCATATCTTGCTGAACATGGTTTTCTTGCTTTTCTTGGACTTGAAGATGGGGATCTGCTCTCCAGTACTGCTGGTGCTATCCCTTACCAAATCCAACATCCCTTCTACAATGTCTCTGGTGGCCATGCTGGTACTGGACTCAAAATAACATTTGGCATTGGCTTTGGTGATCATTTGATGACTTGAGCCAACTGATAAGGCATCCATCATTTTGTTGACCATGACCTTCGTGAGCTGATTCATTGTGTCAGTATCCTCTGGCTTGCTCTGATTGAGCTGGATAGGAAAGACCATGCAAGTAGAGGTGCTTGGTTCATTCTGGACTGAAACATCAATGTTGATATTTTCATACTCATCTAACCACTGTTTTAGGAAGCCCTTCACTGTCTATTCAGCAAATATCTGGAGAAGCTGAGAGGAGAGCTTCCTGGATATGGCACATTGTTCCTTTCCCCATTTCAGCCTTGAAAGAATGGAGTCTGAAGCACTTCTGGCTGCTGCCAATGTTAAGACCTGTGGAGTGCTGTGGCTGTCCTGAAGGGCTATCACTTTATCCACAAATTCATGACTGAAAATGTGGATGGTCCCAGTGGAAATTATTTTTCTCAATTTCCTAACAGCAGATCTGAGGTTGTCAGGATGAGAAGCACCCTGTCCATCTTCCTGTGTGTTCTCAACACTTTCCACCATTTCGTCCACTACCACCCCAGCAGCTTGTCTGACTTTGTCCACAAAGGTTGGGGGAAGTAAGTTCTCTGTGTGAAACAAGTCCTGAATGATCATGTTTCTTACAATGGGAAAGTCACTCTGAGCAGATAATTCAGTGGGGATGGGAGTACCGGGCAAGGTGAAGTCCCATTCTGACTGCTTTGATTTTGAAGTAGGTGTTAGAGAGGTGGAGGAGCGTGAAGAAGAGGTATTTCTTGTATTTTGGCTGTCAGCACTCCTACAACGGATCGTGCCAATATCCTCCAGCATGGATCCTGAGAGCTTAGTGGTTTTAGGTAGTAATTTGTGCGGAATGTCCACACAGGCATCGTTTCCACCAGGTGTAACACTGCTCTGGTTGACCTCAAGATGGCAGAGACTTGCTCTTTGTGAAGCAGGACTGCTTTGATATGTAAATATTTGGATTGAACCAAGTGTTGTGTCTGATCTTTGAAGATCTTTTCTGAGAAACTCCGTAATCTTACTTTGCAGACTGTAGTAGATGTTACGAGCAACAGACCAGATTATTTTCTCAGAAACCTGTCCAGTGGTGAGCAGGGAGGTTCCAGATACCATGTCAGATGATTGGGTTTTCTGGGTGATCTCCTGCAGATCTTTCACTATGGTTTGTATAATATCAGTAGATGTGGTGGATGTATATACAGACTGGAGGTACTTATCTGTTGTACCTTCCTCCACAATGTTAAATGATCTAGAGAGGACCTCACTCACTCCTTTCTCAGCTTTGGTTTGGAACGCATGACTAGAAAGTTTTTGGAGGCTCTTTGTTGAAAGACTGTGGGAAGATGCAATGCCTTTGGAGGCAGCCGTGCTGCAATCTAGACTTACTGGAGAGGTTCGCTCAGGAGAACCTTGGAGACGTTCAAACATGTCTTCACATGGTGTTGGGGACCTTGACAAGGAGATGTCCTTCAGCTGAGACAGAACACCACCTACCAATATGTTGACCTCAAGGGACATATCAGATATTTTCTTTCCTACTGTGGAGAAGCAAGGTGCATTTGATGTCTGATCCTCACATGAGGTCAAGATTGTTGAAATGACCTGTTTGGTACTATTGTTCATTAGACCCTCTTCTGTTTCAGTCCAGAGAAGTTTTGAACTCTCTGACACCCATGTGTAGAGTCACTTCCTGGTTCAAACTGGGCAAGTGAGGCACACTCTTACTAGCTTGCGTCAAGCTCTGGCTTGCCAAACCAAGGTACTCCTTAGTCACAAGATGTCCAGAGTCCTCTGTGGGTGTATGGCTAGACATTCTTCTCTGCACGTCTGATCTCCGCCGGTGAATGGTGAAGCCCTTTAATGTCTTCTGAATATTGTTATATAAACTAGTGGTAGCAGACCAGATCCTGCTCTGTAGCTTTTGTGCATTTTCCTGGAGGTCAGGTTCTCTCTCCTCTACTTCTGCAGGTTGCGCCGAGCTCTGCAGGTCTTCCACAAATGTGTCAATGATGCCAAAGGCAGCAGAATCCGCACAAATATCCTTTGACAAGGTTCTCTGGTTTTGAACGGAACAAGACCTGGATGCTACAGAATAAGCAGGCTGTGCACTCGGTAAGCTACTGTTGGACTTTTTAACTAGGAACTCACTCACTGCTTGAGTGGTGTCTCTCTTGAATTCCTCACTTGAGAGTTTTTTCATGCAATCTAACAGACTGGTCAAAGAAGCTGTGGCCTTACTTCTGCTGTCCTCAATTTGAGAGGGGACCTCAGATACTATTGGTGATGAGGCCCTGGAATGGGAGTATTCCCCATGCTGAGCCAGAACACCCTCTACAAATTGTTGTCTCTCAATAGAGAAGCCTGATCCTTTTTCTCCAACAGTGTACAGGGCGTCCTCCTTTGACATCTCAGTGTTGTACAATCCCAGAAGCTCTGAAATGACTTCTTTGGTGCAAGTTGTCAGAAGGAGCTTGCTTTCTTCTGACTCAGTTTGTGCCCAAATTAGTTTTGAGCTCTCACTTAGGCCTCTTTGTAAAGTAACTTCACCAGTGGACTCTGGCAACTGAGGCTCACTCTTACTGGGCCTATATTTCATGTCTAAGCAAGGAAGTGGAACTGTCTCCTTAAACTCAGCATTTGTGATGTTATCATCAGATGTGACAATGCTCTTTAAGGCACATCGCTGAAGCTTGCCGAAATAATCTTTCAAGTTGTTTTGGATGCTGTGGTAAATGTGAACAGCAGCAGACCAGGCACTCTTCTGTTGGGGACTCTCAGATTCAGCCAAGGACTTCATATCTGACACGAAAGTCTTAACAACTACTGACGCTGCTGAGCCCACTGGGTGAATTGACTCTGTCTTTACAATGCCAGACAATGTTTGACCTGATACAGCACCTGTTAACTCAGACTGAACGACTGAACTAGGAAAGCTCAAACTACTGACTTTTTTGGCAAGAACTCCACTCACTGCTTGTATTGCTGATGTTTGAAACTCCCGGCTGGAGAGTTTTTGGATGCTCTTAGATGTGAGCGTGCAGGAAGAACCAGATTCACCAATGTTGTAGCTGCTCTCGTATTTCCTTATCAGGGCATCAAGATCGTCAATGAAGCCAACATGCGATGCCAAAAACGTGATCTTGTCCTTCAGATCTTTCAGCAAATTCTGTTCGTTCTCGTCAACAAAAGCCACCATTGTGTCAGAGATCATGGTCATGACTTGCCCTGTTAGACTCTTGCTCTCTTGGTCAACTTTTTCAAGTTTAGCAGCCAGCTCTCTCACCATGCTCTCAGTCACCTTGGTCTGTGAGTCTCCCCTTACCGGTGTCACTTGAGAGGTTTGGCTAGCGGAGGCACTCTTAACGACCACTGATACGGCCGACTTGACATCTTTAATCACTTCTGCCATTACAGCAGGGGTCATCTTCGGAGAGCCTGCACTTCCAGATGGAGAATTGGACATGCATGCAAGTTTGGAGAGAGAACCTTGCAGGCTGTCCTGCACACAGGTGACGAGGGTGTCCTCTGAGACACCTAAGAGGACTTGTAGCGAGTCAGAGTTGGTTGTCTTCTTCTGCACATCAGACAGAGAGGTTCTTGAAAAAAAAAAACAGAAATCATCACAGTCAAACAAATAATATGTAATGCTGTGAGGAACGTTGCTCTGGTGGAGGTGTGTCAACCACATCTAATGATAAAAAATAATAATTTATTCAACTTCTATAGTTCTTTTCATTACAGAAAGATAAATGAGAAAAGCCTTTAAAGCCTTTAAACAGCTTGGAAAATTCCAGAAAAGGATGTCATGGCTTTAGAAGCTTATGTTAGGCTAATTGACATTATTTGAGTCTGTGGATGTATTTCATGGCCAACCTTCAAACTCAGTGCCTCTTCGCTTGACATCATGAGAAAATCAAAAGAAATCAGCCAAGACCTCAGAAAAATAATTGGTTCATCCTTGGGAGCAATTTCCAAATGGCTGAAGGTACCACGTTCATCTGTACAAACAATACCACGCAGCCGTCATACACTCAGGAAGGAGACGCGTTCTGTCTCCTAGAGATGAACGTACTTGGGTGCGAAAAGTGCAAATCAATCCCAGAACAACAGCAATGGACCGTGTGAAGATGCTGGAGGAAACAGGTACAAAAGTATCTATATCCACAGTAAAACGAGTCCTATATCGACATTACCTGAAAGGCCGCTCAGCAGGGAAGAAGCCACTGCTCCGGAAGCCGCCATAAAAAACCCAGACTACGGTTTGCAACTGCACATGGGGACAAAGATCGTACTTTTTGGAGAAATGTCCTCTGGTCTGATGAAATCAAAATAGAACTGTTTGGGCATAATGACCATCATTATGTTTGGAGGAAAAGGGTGAGGCTTGCAAGCCAAAGAACACCATCCCAACCGTGAAGCACGGGGGTAGCAGAATCATGTTGTGGGGGTGCTTTGCTGCAGGAGGGTCTAGTGCACTTCACAAAATAGATAGCATAATGAGGATGGAAAATAATGTGGATATATTGAAGCAACATCTCAAGACTTCAGTCAGGAAGTTAAAGCTTGGTCGCAAATGGGTCTTCCAAATGGACATGACCCCAAGCATACTTCCAAAGTTGTGGCAAAATGACTTAAGAACAACAAAGTCAAGGTATTGGAGTGACCATCACAAAGCCCTGACCTCAATCCTATAGAACATTTGTGGGCAGAACTGAAAAAGCTTGTGCGAGCAAGGAGGCCTACAAACCTGACTCAGTCATACCAGCTCTGTCAGGAGGAATGGGCCAAAATACTCCCAACTTATTGTGGGAAGCTTGTGGAAGGCTACCCAAAACATTTGACCCAAGTTAAACAATTTAAAGGCAATGCTACCAAATACTATTTGAGTGTATGTAAACTTCTGACCCACTGGGAATGTGAAGAAAGAAATAAAAGCTGAAATAAATTATTCTTTCTTCTTCTATTATTCTGACATTTCACATTCTTAAAATAAAGTCGTGATTTTAACTGACCTAAAACAGGGGAATTTTACTAGGATTAAATGTCAGGAATTGTGAAAAACTGAGTTTAAATGTACTTGGCTAAGGTGTATGTAAACTCAGAATTCAACTTTATATGGCCATATCTATCCTCTAAAAAAAAAAAGTGAAATTGCTATAAACATCAAATACTGTTTAAGGACAATCATAAATAAAAGGCAGTATTGAAGAATGGTTACAGACATACCTCATGGCTGGCTTGGGCAATGGTTTTGGGCAGTAGCTTCCACTGCCCAGACTGCCCATCTCCTTAGTCAGGTACATCTCCTTGAACTTAAGTTGTTGTGATTCCTGCTCTTCTTCCTCTTCCTGATCCATACAGTTGGAGGAAGGGTAGGGAGTCGGGATGCGAAAGCTATTGTAAGACTTTCGACTGCCTGGCCTCTTAGGTACACCAGCCTCAGTAAATCTCACGCGGGACTTGGTGTTAACCTTATCGTCTAACAGACTGGTGAGTGACGCTGTGAGAGATCTCTGTGACAATGGAGAGGAGGCAGCATCTTGGATGCCCAGTAGTTCGTAAAGACCTGGGATGATGATCTGCATCAGCTTGTCCGATAAAAACTGGACAATCCTCAGACACAAGCCGGCAAGCTGTTGTTTTGTCAGCTGTATTCCAGAAACAGAAGAAGTGTTTTAAAATGTTGCATAGTGCGTCTTTCAAAAGCTTATGAACAAGGCTAAACATTCAGTGATCATTGTATTCTAAATAAGCTTTCAGATCTTACCGGGTCAGAAATGCCATTACGAATCCTACTCCATTGCCTGAAAATGATTCATATGAATTATTCATATTAATAGTATTAATATTGTCAGAAATGTCGGTCAGTAGAGTCATCAGATTAAACAGTATTTTACACATGCTTTGTAGCAATTGTTTTGACAACATTGTGGTGTGATGTAACTTTTTCCGCAATGGAAATGTAGTTGATGAATCTGCTTTCATACAATCCTTTACAGGTTTGATAGTAGTACTGTACCAAAGAAAATAGAACATACTCCTCAGTTAGGTTCTGCAGGAAGTTGATAATCAGTGAAAAAAACTCGCACTGTTGAGGCTCTCTTCTTCTGTGGTTTCCACAGTGCTGGTTTGCTTCTGGTAGAAATAAACATTATGAGTCTCAAATAATGGCACCAACAGAGTCAAACTTAACATATACAACAAATATCATACTGAAAGAACTTATGAACCGTTAGAGTGTGGAGGAGCATTGGCAACGTTGGACAAATTTAAACAACTGAAACACAACAGAGATGGTTGTGGTACGTCAACATTGCCAATGATAGCATCACTATAACATTTTATTGGATTAATGTTGTAATATGAAATGACAAGGTCAATTTACCATCTCATTGACAGCTTCAGAGGTCAGGTGGTCATCCACCACACAGACAGGCAGGTCTAGAGACTGGGACAAGGCTCTATGGTCATAACCAGGAGAGAATGGAAACATCAGAGCAGTCCCAATGGCAGAATCTAACCACTGTCTTCATGTCAAAGACTCACTTAGTAGTTAATACATCGGTTCAAATAGATCGGCTGGGGACTTGACCCTACAAATGACTCCATGAATGACGCCTGACCTGCCCCATAACAAGTTCTTTCTTAGTAGTCTCTCTCTCTCTTAAACTCCACACAAATATCTAACTGGACAGAGTGTAAGTGGCCTTACCTGACTCTCTCAGTGTCAGAAACATCATAGTCTTGTTGTTCTATGTCCTCCAGGGACATCTCAGCTACAGCAGATGGGGCAAAGCCCGGGATGATCTCTCAAACTGAAAATAATGACTGTTTATGTGAACTGAACCATTTACAGTGGCTTGCGAAAGTATTCACCCCCCTTGGCATTTTCCCTATTTTGTTGCCTTATAACCTGGAATTAAAATAGATTTTTGCACTGTCAACTGTGGGACCTTAGGTATGTGCCTTTCCAAATCATGTCCAATCAATTGAATTTACCCCAGGTGGACTCCAATCATGTTGTAGAAATACCTCAAGGATGATCAAGGGAAACAGGACGCACCGGAGCTCAATTTCGAGTCTCATAGCAAAGGGTTTGAATACTTATGTAAATAAGGTATTTCTGTTTTTTTCCGTTTTAATTTGCAAAAATTTCTAAAAAACAGTTTTTGCTTTGTCATTATGGGATATTGTGTGTAGATTGATGAGGAAAATGTTGTATGTAATCCATTTTAGAATAAGGCTATAACGTAAAAAATGAAATGTGTAAAAAGTCAAGGGGTCTGAATACTTTCCAAATGCACTGAAGCAGTCTATAAGATATATCTTATTACAGTTTAGGCCTACCTTGTTATTTTATTCCATCTGGCAATATCATATTAATGGATTAAATCTATTTAGTTTGTTTTGTTGCTAGTATTTTTATTAATTGTTTGAAAACACAAGTATTATCTACTTTCTGAAGGACAGCCAAGTTGATAGGCAACATAGAACCTACAAACAATTATGACATCATTGGAACACATGCACGTGTCACAAACACCTTTAGCCCAAAAAAGCAGTGTAGCAGTGCTGCCCAAGCTGGGGGCGATACACTTTTATTAGGCTTTTATTCAGATTCACAAACAATGCTCTACTTGAAGTCAATGAGTAAACATGTAGCAACATGGCTGAGCTTTAACGTGTAAGTAGAAGTTGACACTAACCATATGTATAATCCTAAAATGCTTGCCCTAAATACCAGTCTAGAACCCAGGTATGTCTCCTGCTATTTATAGTATATTTAAAGTACATCTTATTACAGTTTAGGCCTATCTTATTATTTTCTTCCATCTAGCAATATCATTTTAAGGGCAAATACACACACGTGTTGTAGGCCAATGAACTCCATAGTTTTAATCAGAGTTTATAATAAGGAAGGGGAATTCTGTAACACTTTATGACATCAAAGGTATGGCAGCTATGGAGAATCATTTTCAAAACAATGTCCAAAGCGGGAAATCATTGGATGTGATTCATTCGATTCTATGCAATTTCATCTTTGAGGACTGACATGGAAGCAACCATTACACAACCCTGAACTCAATAACCCCACCCCAGTTTCAGAAGAGATATCAAACCATATCTGGTCATATTGTATTACATACACCCAGGCTGTGCCTGGACAGTGATGGATGGCTATATGGAGCATCCTTGTCCATCATGTTCAGTGTGTTAGTGCTCTCACCACAGAGAGGCAGCAGCCTCCACTGAGCAGCTCAGCAGCCTCCACTGAGCAGCTCAGCAGCAGCCTCCACTGAGCAGCTCAGCAGCCTCCACTGAGCAGCTCAGCAGCCTCCACTGAGCAGCTCAGCAGCCTCAGCAGCCTCCATTGATATATACTTATACTGTATTGCAATGCTTCTGGTCACTTGCACACTATGATTTGTCTATTTGTTTTGGGATTTGTGTGTTGGCCTGTTTTGAAATAGTTTGATAATAACCTACTACTTTGACCTAATGCACTTCATCAATGATGGTGGTTGTATTGTTTGGGATTTGTACTGATAAGCATCATGTTGTCTTACTCTAGGGAACTTTCCAGCAAATGTGGATCTCAAAACAGGAGTACGAAGAGGGCGGGAAGCAGTGCGTAGACAGGAAGTGCCCTTGATCGACCACCAACAGCATCTGCTGCCTCCAGAACTCACAATAACATGTCTAGTTTAACCTTTTACTGTGAGCTCAGGAACACCCAAGGACGGTAGTTCTGTCGATTTAAAAAAAGTTTTTTTCAAACTGGATAATGGAATCTGCCTTTATAATTTTTTGTAGAAAACATGAACTATAACGAACCGTGTCACATATTCCATTGCTATGAAAAGGGTGAAAGGCTGAGTTCCTTTTGACTCCATCTTCAGTATGCCATTTTCAGTTTGTTTATGGACCTTATATTCTGATCTCAACCTTGTTGACAGGTAAGAAACACTTGGTTAGTGTATGTGTCTTATCCAATGGGTTGTCAGGTGAACGTTGAAGATGCTTCTTGGAGGTGATCTAATGATGTCATTGAATCGCTGTCACTGAGTTGCTCACTGGACAAAACAATTATTCACTGAAAATTAAATCTGTCTTTCATTTCACTTATGTTGATACTTGATTGGCTATTTGCTGTCTTTTGAAAATACAAAAATAAATATACCTGTTTTATGAAGCACTTGTAGACATTCATTTTTTCAAAATCATATTTTCAGCAAAACAGATACATACGTTTACAATATGACATCAAATCAAAATAAAATAAAGTAAGTGATATGTAAATGATTGGCAAAAGGCTCCAACCACCCAAGTCATAGACTGTTCACTCTGCTACCACACGGCAAGCGATATGAGAGCACCAAGTCTGGGACAAAAGGCTCCTTAACAGCTTCTACCTCCAAGTCAGACTGCTGAACAGCTTCTACCCCCAAGTCATTAGACTGCTGAACAGCTTCTACCCCCAAGTCAGACTGCTGAACAGCTTCTACCCCCAAGTCATTAGACTGCTGAACAGCTTCTACCCCCAAGTCATTAGACTGCTGAACAGCTTCTACCTCCAAGCCATTAGACTGCTGAACAGCTTCCACCCCCAAGTCATTAGACTGCTGAACAGCTTCTACCCCCAAGTCATTAGACTGCTGAACAGCTTCTACCCCCAAGTCATTAGACTGCTGAACAGCTTCTACCTCCAAGCCATTAGACTGCTGAACAGCTTCCACCCCCAAGTCATTAGACTGCTGAACAGCTTCTACCCCCAAGTCATTAGACTGCTGAACAGCTTCTACCCCCAAGGCATTAGACTGCTGAACAGCTTCCACCCCCAAGTCATTAGACTGCTGAACAGCTTCTACCTCCAAGCCATTAGACTGCTGAACAGCTTCCACCCCCAAGTCATTAGACTGCTGAACAGCTTCTACCCCCAAGTCATTAGACTGCTGAACAGCTTCTACCCCCAAGGCATTAGACTGCTGAACAGCTTCTACCCCCAAGTCATTAGACTGCTGAACAGCTTCCACCCCCAACTCGTTAGACTGCTGAACAGCTTCTACCCCCAAGTCATTAGACTGCTGAACAGCTTCTACCCCCAAGTCATTAGACTGCTGAACAGCTTCTACCTCCAAGTCATTAGACTGCTGAACAGCTTCCACCCCCAACTCATTAGACTGCTGAACAGCTTCTACCCCCAAGTCATTAGACTGCTGAACAGCTTCTACCCCCAAGTCATTAGACTGCTGAACAGCTTCTACCCCCAAGCCATTAGACTGCTGAACAGCTTCTACCCCCAAGTCATTAGACTGCTGAACAGCTTCTACCCCCAAGCCATCAGACTGATGAACGTTAATTAAATGGCCACCTGCACTATTTGCATTGACCCCCTTGGTTATTGATGTATTTTTCTAATTGTTTTCCACTGACTCTCTTGAATTGGCTCGATGCACACTCACTACACTCTACCCACACATTCACTGTGACACTGACCGACTTTCACACTAGCTGCTGCTACTGTGTTTATTATCTATCCTGATTGCCTAGTCACTTTTACCCTTACCTACATGTACATACTGTATTACCTCAACTACCTCCCACCCATGCACATTGACTCGGTACTGGTACTCCTTGTATATAGCCTTGTTATTGTTATTGTGTTACTATTTAGAAAATATTTTCTTACTTTTTAACTCTGCATTGTTGGGAATGGGCTCGTAATAAAGCATCTCACAGTTGTTTTCGGCGTATGTGACCAATACGATTAGATTCTCATCTGAACAAATGAATGCTCTCGTTGTTTATCATGAGGAATTTAATTAAATAAATTTGGTTTTCCTTGAAGATTTGAATGGGCTGAGAAAGCCTTTCGTGATGGATCTAGACAATCTGGTGAAAAGGGAGGGTTTGCGACTCTTCTCTTCAAGTGGGAAGGACGATGCGATATCATAAATTCCCTCTGGAGAAAAGGAGCCATGAGATGTTGTCATCGTTTCTGCAACGAAAGACCATCCAGCATGCCATCAATTTACATTTTTACTCATTTATCAGACACTCTTATCCAGAGAGACTACAAGGAGCAATTAGGATTTGGTGCCTTGCTCAAGAGCACATTGACAGATTTTGCCTCGTGAACTCAGGGATTCTGAACCAGCAACCTATCGGTTACTGGCCCAACCTCTTAACCCACTAGGCTACCACCCAGCCCACAGTACAGTATGTCATAGGTAACAACTCAGAGGAGTACAATGTCTTTCCAAATGAATTAGTGGAATGGTAAAGGGATAATGTCTCAGTCTTGACTGAGCAGCAGCCTAAACAGCAGCAGGGCTTACCTGTAAAGTACACAGTAGGGGAAATGTTCTGAGGCTGGTACTCCAGAGACTCTTGAGGACAGAGGTTCTTACTAACTTTCTTGGAACCCTGCTTGGTGGGAAAAGGCACATTAAAACAAACGGAAATGTTTTCGATATCTTAAAGTACAGCATATCAACTGCAAAGAAGCAGTGCAATGCCATGACACAAAGAATCATATAAAAGGTCAACAGCAGTGTTATTCATGAAAGATGTATGTGTACTATACCTTTGTATTGAAGGTGAGGACCTGCTCTCCAGTACTGCTGATGGTATCCCTTTCCAAATCAAACACGCCTTCTACAATGTCACTGGTGGCCACGCTGGTAGCGGACTCAAAATAACATTTAGCAGTGGCTTTGGTGATCATTTGAAGAATGACCATGCAAGTAGAAGTCTTTGGATCGTTCTGGACTGAAACATCAAAGTTTATGTTTTCATACTCATCTGACCACTGTCTCAGGAAGCACTTCACTGTCTCTTCAGCAAATATCTGGAGAAGCTGAGAGGAGAGCTCCTTGGATATGGCACATTGTTCATTTCCCCATTTCAGCCTTGAAAGAATGGAGTCTGAAGCACTTTTGGCTGCTTCCAATGTTAAGACCTGTGGAGTGCTGTGGCTGTCCTGAAGGGCTATCACTTTATCCACCAATTCATGACTGAAAATGTGGATGGTCCAAGTGGAAATGATTTTTTTCAATTTCCTAACAGCAGATCGGAGGTCGTCAAGATGTGAAGCACCCTGTCCATTTTCCTGTGTGTTCTCAACACTTTCCACCATAATGTCCACAACCACCCCAGCAGCTTGCCTGACTTTGTCCACAAAGGTTACAGGAAGTAAGTCCTCTGTGTGAAAGAAGTCCTCAATGATTGTGTTTCTAACAATGGGAAAGTCAATCTGAGCAGGAAACTCAGTGGGGATGGGAGTCCCGGGTAAAGCAAAGTGCCATTTCGACTGCCTTAATTTTGAAGTAGGTGTTAGAGAGATAGAAGAGCGTGAAGAAGAGGTATTTCTTGTATTTTGGCTGTCAGCACTCCTACAACGGATCGTGCCAATATCCTCCAGCATGGATCCTGAGAGCTCAGTGGTTTTAGGTAGTAATTTGTGCGGAATGTCCACACAGGCATCGTTTCCACCAGGTGTAACACTGCTCTGGTTGACCTCAAGATGGCAGAGACTTGCACTTTGTGAAGCAGGACTGCTTTGATATGTAAATATTTGGATTGAACCAAGTGTTGTGTCTGATCTTTGAAGATCTTTTCTGAGAAACTCCGTAATCTTACTTTGCAGACTGTAGTAGATGTTACGAGCAACAGACCAGATTCTTTTCTCAGAAACCTGTCCAGTGGTGAGCAGGGAGGTTCCAGATACCATGTCAGATGATTGGGTGGTCTGGGTGAGCTCCTGCTGGTCTTTCACCATGGTTTGTATAATATCAGTAGATGTGGTGGATGTAGATACAGACTGGATGTACTTATCTGTTGTACCTTCCTCCGCAATGTTAAATGATCTAGAGATTACCTCACTCACTCCTTTCTCAGCTTTGGTTTGGAACTCATGACTAGAACGTTTTTGGAGGCTCTTTGTTGAAAGACTGTGGGAAGATGCAATGCCTTTGGAGGCAGCCGTGCTGCAATCTAGACTTACTGGAGAGGTTCGCTCAGGAGAACCTTGGAGACGTTCAAACATGTCTTCACATGGTGTTGGGGACCTTGACAAGGAGATGTCCTTCAGCTGAGACAGAACACCACCTACCAATATGTTGACCTCAAGGGACATATCAGATATTTTCTTTCCTACTGTGGAGAAGCAAGGTGCATTTGATGCCTGATCCTCGCATGAGGTCAAGATTGTTGAAATGACCTCTTTGGTACTATTGGTCAGTAGAGCCTCGTCTGTTTCAGTCCAGAGAAGTTTTGAACTCTCGCTGACACCCCTGTGTAGAGCCACTTCAAGGTTCAAACTGTGCAAGTGAGGCACACTCTTACTAGCTTGCCTCAAGTCCTGGCTTGCCAAACAAATGTGCTCCTTAGTCCCAAGATGTCCAGAGTCCTCTGTGGGTATATGACTAGACATTCTGCTCAGCATGTCTGACCTCCGCTGATGAATGATGAAGTCCTTTAATGTCTTCTGAATATTGTTATATAAACTAGTGGTAGCAGACCAGATCCTGCTCTGTAGCTTTTGTGCATTTTCCTGGAGGTCAGGTTCTCTCTCCTCTACTTCTGCAGGTTGCGCCGAGCTCTGCAGGTCTTCCACAAATGTTTCAATGATGCCAAAGGCAGCAGAATCCGCACAAATATCCTTTGACCATGTGTACTGGTTTTGAATGGAACAAGACCTGGATGCTACAGAATAAGCAGGCTTTGCACTAGTTAAGCTACTGGTGGACTTTTTAACTAGGAACTCACTCACTGCTTGAGTGGCATTTCTCTTAAATTCCTCACTTGAGAGTTTTCTAATACAATCTAACAGACTGGTCAAAGAAGCTGTGGCCTTACTTCTGCTGTCCTCAATTTGACAGGGGAACTCACATACTATTGGTGATGAGGCCCTGGAATGGGCAATATCCCCAAGCTGAGCCAGAACACCCTCTACAAATTTCTCTCTCTCAATAGAGAAGCCTGATCCTTTTTCTCCAACAGTGTACAGGGGGTCCTCCTTTGACATCTCAGTGTTGTACAAGACCAGAAGCTCTGAGATTACTTCTTTGGTGCAAGTTGTCAGAAGGAGCTTGCTTTCTTCTGACTCAGTTTTTGCCCAAAGAAGTTTTGAGCTCTCACTTAGGCCTCTTTGTAAAGTAACTTCACCAGTGGACTCTGGCAACTGAGGCTCACTCTTACTGGGCCTATATTTCATGTCTAAGCAAGGAAGTGGAACTGTCTCCTTAAACTCAGAATTTGTGATGTTGTCATCAGATGTGACAATGCTCTTTAGGGCAAATCTCTGAAGCTTGTCGAAATAATCTTTCAAGTTGTTTTGGATGCTGTGGTAAATGTGAACAGCAGCAGACCAGGCGCTCTTCTGTTGGGGACTCTCTTCAGATTCAGCCAAGGACTTCATATCTGACACGAAAGTCTTAACAACTACTGACGCTGCTGAGCCCACTGGGTGAATTGACTCTGTCTTTACAATGCCAGACAATGTTTGACCTGATACAGCACCTGTTAACTCAGACTGAATGACTGAACTAGGAAAGCTCAAACTACTGACTTTTTTGTCAAGAACTCCACTCACTGCTTGTATTGCTGATGTTTGAAACTCCCGGCTAGAGAGTTTTTGGATGCTCTTAGATGTGAGCGTGCAGGAGGAACCAGATTCACTAATATTGTAGCTGCTCTCGTATTTCCTAATCAGGGCATCAAGATCCTCAATGAAGCCAACATGCGATGCCAAAAACGTGATCTTGTCCTTCAGATCTTCCAGCAAATTCTGTTCGTTCTCGTCAACAAAAGCCACCATTGTGTCAGAGATGGTGGTCATGACTTGCCCTGTTAGACTCTTGCTCTCTTGGTCAACTTTTTCAAGTTTAAAAGCCAGCTCTCTCACCATGCTGTCAGTCACCTTGGTCTGTGAGTCTCCCCTTACCGGTGTCACTAGAGAGGTTTGACTTGCGGAGGCACTCTTAACGACCACTGATAAGGCCGACTTGACATCTTTAGCCAACTCTGCCATTACAGCAGGGGTTAGCATCATAGAGCCTGCACTTCCAGATGGAGAATTGGACATGCATGCAAGTTTGGAGAGAGAACATTGCAGGCTGTCCTGCACACAGGTGACAAGGGTGTCCTCTGAGACACCTAAGAGGACTTGTAGCGTCTCAGAATTGGTTGTTTTCTTCTGCACATCAGACAGAGAGGTTAGAGTCCTTGGGAAAAAAACGCAGAAATCATCAAAGTCAAACAAATAATATGTAAGGCTGTGATGCACATTCAGTGTGTCAAATACATCTGCACCATTGAAAACAATGAGGAAAACGCTGCTGTTTCTCTGAGAAAAAACCTTAGTGTGATGTCAGCCTAACTGCTTAATTTCTAAAGCCCAATAAAATGTATTTTGTATAAGTCATTTGCATTGAAACTGGCCTGTAGATATCTATCTATCCTGGCAACATCTATCCTCTACAAAAATCCAAATTGCTATAAACTTCAAGTACTGTAACTTCTAATAACTTCAAGGACAGTTTGAAGAAATGTTAAAGGGAAATTTCTAAATGTTTCAACTTCATATTCATCATCTCCAGCACCACCCCTACATCAGCATATGTGAAAAACGGTAATTTCTATGTTTTGTAGTAAAAAAAGAAAGAGGAAGATAAGTGTTTTCTATGACATCATCAACCAATTAGTAGGAAATGCCTACTCATAATTGGTTAAAATCACACGATGCACACTGATGATGTCATTAGAATCTAGAGCTGAGCATTTAACCAACATTTTTGTTATTTTTCGGTTTTTAAACAATTAATTGACCGACGTCGGCTCAATTATTTGAATTCCATATAGTTAATTTTTTTCTTCTTCTGTGAGCTCGATGCTCAGTTTCTGTAGAGATAAATCAGATCAAGCACGAACTATGCAATGTAGTAGGGAGTTGTAGTTTCCAACAGGCCAATATTCTACATAGTTTAGCACAGAAAATATGGCAATTAATTCCCATAATCCATTGCACGCCCACTTGCTTGTCCACTCTGTGTGGAGCAGATACGGAAACCTCATTGACTGAGACGGAGAGACGAGAGAATGCATGAGAGAGATAAAAAGCAGTTGCGTTGCGAGGATTCTCTACCTGGAAATACATGATCTAAGTGATTGACAGTTGGTGTTCAGCGGTCATAAAAGTAGGTCTTATTTACTTAGAAGAACTACTAAAATAGTGATTTTGTCAGACAGGATAAGCAGCAGCTCCATAGAGATGAGTTGATGACTTGGAATGAAATAATAAAGTCATCAAATAAATATTTTATATGAGAAAGTAAATGATGGTTGATAAGTCATAAACAGTAATGGACAGTCACTACCATCATGGGACTTTTATTCATTGTTTTATTATGTGTTGTTACAGCATTCAACACACATAATCCATAGTGCATTCAATGTCTAAAAAAAGTATTGAAATCCAAAACCGTGATTATTTTTTAAATATTTGAATGGAAACCAAACCAACCTCAAAAAGCACTAATTTCTCAGCACTATTGGAAACAGTTACGACCCTCTATATTTTTTTTACTACAAAGCATGGAAATGTGTAATTTTCACATATGGTGATGCTGGAGATGAATATGAAGTTGTTAAATTTCCCTTTAAGAACATACCTCATGGCCCCCTTGGGCAGGTAGCTTCCACTGCCCAGACTGCCCTTAGTCAGGTAAATCTCCTTGAACTTAAGTTGTGATTCCTGTTCTTCTTCCTCTTCCTGCTCCATACAGTTGGAGGAAGGGTAGGGAGTCGGGATGCGAAAGCTATTGTAAGACTTTCGACTGCCTGGCCTCTTAGGTACACCAGCCTCAGTAAATCTCACGCGGGACTTGGTGTTAGTCTTATCGTCTAACAGACTGGTGAGTGACGCTGTGAGAGATCTCTGTGACAATGGAGAAGAGGCAGCATCTTGGATGCCCAGTAGTTCGTAAAGACCTGGGATGATGATCTGCATCAGCTTGTCCGATAAAAACTGGACAATCCTCAGACACAAGCCGGCAAGCTGTTGTTTTGTCAGCTGTATTCCAGAAACAGAAGAAGTGTTTTAAAATGTTGCATAGTGCGTCTTTCAAAAGCTTATGAACAAGGTTAAACATTAGGCAGAGTTTTCATGGTAATCTGATTAAATTGTCAGTAACATGATCTTACCGGGTCAAACATGCCCTCACGAATCCCCCTCCATTGCCTGAAAACAATATTGTTATAAATGTTGTCATATCAGGATGCGTGGCAGAATAGTTTTTATTTAATTATTTGCCTGATCGTGAAGTTATACTTGCTTTGTGTCAGTTGTTTTGGCAAAATTGCAATGTGACAACTTTTCTAGCACTGAACATTTTTTTCCGATTGATCAGTTTCTAATTTGATCCTATTTCCTTGAAGGTGTGATAGTACCAAAGAAAACAGAACATACTTCTCAGTTAGGTTTTGAAGGAAGTCCATAAGTGTCAGATGTTCCACATTGTTGAGCTTTCCCTCTTCTGTGGTTTCCATCACTGAGGTTGCTCTGCTCCTGGTAGAATTGCTCTGCTCCTGGTAGAAATGTAATTATATTGCAAATAATCAAACTTAATTAACAACAAATATCATACTGAAATAATTATTAACTGTTAAAGAGGGGAGGAGCATTGGCAACGTTGGGCCAATTAAACAACTGCAACACAACAGAGATGGTTGTGGTACGTCAACATTGCCAATGATAGCATCACTGAAATGACAAGGTCAACTTACCATCTCATTGACAGCTTCAGAGGTCAGGTGGTCATCCATCACACAGACAGGCAGGTCTAGAGACTGGGACAAGGCTCTATGGTCATAACCAGGAGAGAATGGAAACATCAGAGCAGTCCCAATGGCAGAATCTAACCACTGTCTTCATGTCAAAGACTCACTCACTCATTTGCTTTGTCAAACCTACCCCTTAGAATGACTTCGATATTAAAAACCCAGGCTTTCCTAAAATGTTTACCTCAGCCAGTCTAGAACCCAGGTGTGTCTACAAAACACATGTACTCCTCCATAAGGTTCATGGCTTGCCTATTGTTTTATCCCAGTACAAGAGGGGCAACTGGATTCAGGATTAAACACAAGCAGTCTTTAAGGTATATCTTATTACAGTTTAGGCCTACCTTATTATTTTCTTCCATCTGGCAATATCATTTTAAGGAATGAAATCTGTTTTGTTGCTAGTATTATTAGTAACTGTAGGAAAATACAGCTGTAAAGTACAAGAATCAGCTACTTTCTGAAGGGAAGCCAAGCTCATAAGCAATTTAGAACCTACAGACAATTATGACAAAGTTGGAACGCATGAATGCGTCACAAACGCCTTGTGGTCACATGTTATTTTAGGGCGTGGCTCCGCATTCGTGACCGGTTCTCATATTTATTTTTCCCGGTATCCGTTAGTGCTGGAATTTGCGATTAATACTTTTCTCATGCCGAAACCGGATTAAATAAATACCGGTAGTTAAATGACAAAAAATATGATATTCGCAATGTCATTAAGCAACAACAACAACAAAAACATAAATAGCTACTACAATTTCTAAACATGATTTTGTCATCAGTTCAGTACCATTTGTTTGATTTTGTGGACCCACGACTAGACTTTATCCATGTTAGCTAGTTGCTAGCGATGCTAGTCAGCATAGGCTGCTACGTGATAAACAGTTCGCGTGGGTTCTGGAGGAATTTTCTAAAGTTACGGAATTACTGATGTCTGTTCAGAAATAAATGAAATCATTCAGAATAGCCTAATACGTCATGAGAAGCCCTATAATTTAGCTACAGAGGACCAATAGCTTCTTTTTTAAATAGCCTAGCTGCGGATTGTAGCCCAATAACAAAGAATAGCCTACAGTCGGGAACGCGAGGCAAATCTGTCAGTGAAAAAACAGCAGGCAGACAAAACAGGCCTTTTGCAATATTCAAATACAATCGAGGGAAAACACAGATTGAAAAGCAATGACTCTTGCTGAAAAGATAAGACTATGCTGTAGACTACCAAAATATTTGATCAACTCCCAAACATTGTTTTACAAAACAGAGAGAGGGAGAGATAGGCTTTTGACACGAGCGCATCGACAATCTCCAGCGAGTGAGCTGCGCATCATTGGGTGAGTCAGTGAAACTGGAAAGCATTTTTAGGACTAATTTCCTCCTCATATTGTAGCCTACTATATGTTTCTCCACAAACCTAGGCCTATAGGCTATTGATGGATTCAAGACAAGGTCGTTTTTATTGATCTCAGATACTAAGTTTGTCAGTGTCAAAGTAGCCTGCCATTTCGATCATTTGTGCGGATTAAAAAAAAGATAATGCCAAAGTCTCCAGTCATGTAAAAGGATGTAGAATTGCACGAAATGCGGTTTTAAAAAGGCCAACACTTTCCCGGACCCTAGGCTACTAAAAATGTTCCCCATGTGTGCGTGCACCTTTTATAAGTGGCTCTACCCAAATGTGATGATATCAAATCAAATTTATTTATATAGCCCTTCGTACATCAGCTGATATCTCAAAGTGCTGTACAAAAACCCATTCTAAAACCCCAAACAGCAAGCAATGCAGGTGATGATATGTGTTCAATGCTCTATTATAAAAGGTGATCTTTTTTCTCATGAGTTCTGGTACCACAGAACCCCCCCTCTAGCACCCACTCTTTGTTCTGGCACCTCCCAATTTACAAATTAAGCTCTGCTTCAAATTTTTATTTTACAAGGCAAGTCAGTTAAGAACAAATTCTTATTTTCAATAAAGGCCTAGGAACAGTGGGTTAACTGCCCTATAGCAATAAGGCACCTCGGGCTTCCTGAGTAGTGCAGTGGTCTAAGGCACTGCGTAGTACTAGCTGTGCCACTAGAGATCCTGGTTCAAGTCCAGGCTCTGTCGCAGCCGGCCGTGACTGGGAGACCCATGGGGCGGCGTACAATTGGCCCAGCATCATCCGGTTTAGTGGAGGGTTTGGCCGGCAGGGGTGTTCTTGTCCCATCACGCACTAGTGACTCCTGTGGCGGGCCAAGCACGCTGACACGGTCGACACGGCTGGTTAAGCGGGCATGAAGCAGTGTGGCTTGGGTTGTGTTTCGGAGGATGCACGGCTCTTGGCTCTCGCCTCTCCCAAGTCCATATGGGAGTTGTAGCAATGGGACAAGACTGTAACTACCAATTGGATACAACTAAATTGAAAAAAAAAAAAAGTCACATGATGGGTTTGTGGTATATGGCCAATATACCTCCGCGTTGCGGAGAACAGCCCTTTGCCGTGGTATATTGGCCATATATTGACCACACCGCCTTATTTCTTAATTGTACACAATTGGACACTTTTACAATTATTGTGTGGGACACCCTCCATTACGGCTCCATCAGTTTTGAGCCCTCTCACTCTGATTGTATAGGACACTCGCAGGATTACTTCCACGTGCAACTGTCAGACGACAAGCAGGTGAGGCACTTCCTGGAGCTGAGCTATGCTGGTGCCATCCTTCGGGACAGCTGGGTCCTGACAGACGTTGGCATCACCCCTAGCAGTGCCATCTGCTGCCTGCTGAAGGTACCAGCCGAACACCTAGCTGTTTCTACCCGTGCTTGAAAATGCATATCAAAGTGAGCTGGCTATTGCTTGAAACAGCTTCATACTATCATTAACATAAAGTGTTTCAGATATAGTGTGGTAATATATAGTATGGTGATATATATATAGTGTGGTGATATATAGTATGGTTAAATAGTATGGTTATATAGTATGATTATATATATAATGATATATAATAATGATATAGAGTGTGGTAATATATAGTATGGTGATATAGTATGGTTATATAGTATGGTGATATATATAGTATGTTTAAATAGTATGATTATATATATTGTGGTAATATATAGTATGGTGATATAGTATGATTATATAGTATGATTATATAGTATGGTTATATAGTATGATTATATAGTATGGTTATATAGTATGATTATATAGTATGGTTATATAGTATGATTATATAGTATGGTTATATTGTATGATTATGTAGTATGGTTAAATTGTATGATTATATAGTATGGTTATAATAGTATATATATAGTATGATTATATATATTATGGTTATATATAGTAAGGTGATATATAGTGTGGTGATAAATAGTATGGTTATATAGTATGGTTAAATAGTATGATTATATATATTATGGTGATATAGAGTGTGGTAATATATAGTATGGTGATATAGTATGGTGATATAGTATGGTGATATAGTATGGTTATATAATATGGTTATATAGTATGGTTATATAGTATGATTATATAGTATGGTTATATATATAGCATGGTGATATATAGTATGGTGATATAGTATGGTGATATAGTATGGTGATATAGTATGGTTATATAGTATGGTTATATAGTATGGTTATATAGTATGGTTATATATATAGCATGGTGATATATAGTATGGTGATATAGTATGGTGATATAGTGTGATTATATAGTATGGTGATATGATTATATAGCATGGTGATATATAGTATGGTGATATATAGTATGGTTAAATAGTATGATTATATAGTATGGTGATATAGTATGGTGATATAGTATGATTATATATATTATGGTTATATATAGCATGGTTATATATAGTATGGTAATATATAGTATGGTGATATATAGAATGGTAATATATAGTATGGTAATATATAGTATGGTGATATATAGTATGATTATATAGTATGGTGATATAGTATGGTGATATAGTGTGGTGATATATAGTATAGTGTGATATATAGTATAGTGATATATAGTATGGTTATATATAGTATGGTGATATATAGTGTGGTAATATATAGTATGGTGATATATAGTATGGTTAAATTGTATGATTATATAGTATGGTTAAATTGTATGATTATATAGTATGGTTATATAGTATGATTATATATATTATGGTTATATATAGCATGGTTATATATAGTATGGTAATCTATAGAATGGTGATATATAGTGTGGTGATATATAGTGTGGTAATATATAGTATGGTGATATAGTATGATTATATAGTATGCTTATATAGTATGGTTATATAGTATGATTATATATATTATGGTTATATATAGTATGGTGATATATAGTATGGTGATTTATAGTGTGGTAATATATAGTATGGTGATATAGTATGGTGATAAAGTATGGTTATAAATATAGCATGGTGATATTTAGTATGGTGATATATAGTATGGTTAAATAGTATGATTATATAGTATGGTGATATAGTATGGTGATATATAGTGTGGTAATATATAGTATAGTGATATATAGTATGGTGATATATAGTATGGTTATATATAGTATGGTGTTATATAGTATGATTATATATGTATTATGGTGATATATAGTACGGTGATATATAGTATGGTTATATATAGTATGGTAATATATAGTATGGTGATATATAGTATGGTTAAATAGTATGATTATATAGTATGGTTATATAGTATGATTATATATATTATGGTTATATATAGCATGGTTATATATAGTATGGTGATATATAGCATGGTGATATATAGTGTGGTGATATATAGTATGGTGTTATATAGTATGATTATATATGTATTATGGTGATATATAGTGTGGTGATATATAGTATGGTGATATATAGTATGGTGATATATAGTATGGTGATATAGTATGATTATATAGTATGGTTATATTGTATGATTATATAGTATGGTTATATATATAGTATGGTGATATAGAGTGTGGTAATATATAGTATGGTGATATAGTATGGTTATATAGTATGATTATATATATTATGGTGATATATAGTATGGTGATATAGTATGGTGATATATAGTATGGTGATATAGAGTGTGGTGATATAGAGTGTGGTAATATATAGTATGGTGATATAGTATGGTTATATAGTATGATTATATAGTATGGTTATATATAGTATGATTAGGTGATTTAGTTCATTCAAACAGGTGCCATTAATACAGGTAACGAGTGGAGGACAGAGGAGCCTCTTAAAGAAGAAGTTACAGGTCTGTGAGAGCCAGAAATCTTGCTTGTTTGTAGGTGACCAAATACTTATTTTCCACCATAATTTGCAAATAAATTCATTAAAAATCCTACAATGTGATTTTTCTGGATTTTTTTCTCTCATTTTGTCTGTCATAGTTGAAGTGTACCTATGATGAAAATTACAGGCCTCTCTCATCTTTTTAAGTGGGAGAACTTGCACAATTGGTGGCTGACTAAATACTTTTTTGCCCCACTGTATAGTGTGGTGGTATATAGTATGGCGATATATAGTATGTTGAGGTCACCCTGCTTGAGACTTAAAGTAATATTGCCCTTGCTCAACCAAGACCATGGTTATGGTAGAGTAGTGATTGGTTAGTAAGGACACTGCTTTATACTGAGACCATGGTTATGGTAGAGTGATTGGTTAGTAAGAACACTGCTTCGTGAGTGTGAAGTGTTGTTGTACAGAGGTCCCTGGGTACATGTCCAGAGCCAGACAGGGACAGAACTCACTCTGTCCCACAAAGTTCTGTGGAAGATTTGCTAACAGAGGAGAGTGGTTATGTATCTAAGTACAAATTTAACCATCAGAATAATGTTTATTTGTGTTCCTTAATCCTTACTTACACATCCCATCATTGACATAGTCAAAGCCAGACCTTCTGTCTGTCTCTCCTTCTTGCTGGTTGACTAGAGTGGAAATCTATAGTATTGTATGGTTGACCTGGGATAGAGCTGAAATGTGGCCCAATGTAGTGTTGCCTTTGTACCAAACACCCTTACAGTCATAAACCTTTTCCCCATGTAATCGCCTCGACCTCAGTCTGGTGTTCGCTAACAGTATCTGAAGAGTCTGTATACCCAGTGGTTTATAGTACAGTAGAGCACAGCAAAGTACAGTAGAGCACAGCAGAGTACAGCAGAGTACAGTAGAGCACAGCAGAGTACAGTAGAGTACAGCAGACAGAGTACAGCAAAGTACAGCAGAGTACAGTAGAGCACAGCAGGCCGTATAGTAGGAGAAGAAGAGGCCCTTTGGGTTCATTGAAATACATATTCATAATATTTCTGTTAACAATTTAATCTGCACCCAGATTAGTGTTCAATTTAATCTGCACCCAGATTAGTGTTCAATTTAATTTTCACCCAGATTAGTCTTCAATTTAATTTTCACCCAGATTAGTGTTCAATTTAATTTTCACCCAGATTAGTGTTCAATTTAATTAATCTGCACCCAGATTAGTGTTCAATGTGATAGAACAAAACTCAGTACAGCACATTAATTAGAAAATGTTGTTACAAGTTTGAGCCACGAGATGGTGGTAGATTATAAATTTAAATAGCATGGACCTTTGATTTGTCTCTGGATAGAAATTGCCCTTGGGCACAGATCTAGGATCAGCATACTCTCACCAAATCCTAACCTTTACCATTAACAGTAAAAACACAAACCAGACCTAAGAGCAGTGCAAAGGAGCCAGTTCATCTTAACCCTGTAATTATATGACTCCTAACTTATATATACTGAGTGTACCAAACATTAGAAACACCTTCCTAATATTGAGTTGCACCCCGCCTTTTGCCATCAGAACAGCCTCAATTCGTTGGGGCATGGACTCTACAAGGTGTTTGAAAGCGTTCCACAGGGATGCTGGCCCATGTTGACTCCAATGCTTCCAACAGTTGTGCCAAGTTGGCTGGATGTTCTTTGGGTGGTGGACCACACAGGAAACTGTTGAGTGTGAAAAACCCCAGCAGCATTGCAGTTCTTGACACAAACCGGTGCACCTGGCACCTACTACCCCGTTCAAAGGCACTTAAATATTTTGTCTTGCCCATTCACCCTCTGAATGGCACACATACACAATCCATGTCTCAATTGTCTCAAGGCTTAAAAATCCTTCTTTAACCTGTCCGCTCCCCTTCATCTACACTGAAGTGGATTTAACAAGTGACATCATTAAGGGATCATAGCTTTCACCTGGATTCACCTGGTCAGTCTTTGTCATGGAAAGAACCGGTGTTCATAATGTTTTGTTTACTCGGTGTATAAACACAACATAGGTATTTATGTAAAACAAGTGAATTTACTGAATGTCCATGGTCTTATACTTCAGCGGGAGCCGGTGGTGCGTGTGTTCAGTGCCGTGACGGGGGAGACCCTCTCAGTCTTGGGCACTGTGTTTCTCCTGAGTACGTCTGTGGCCAGGCTCATGACCCTGGTGTCCCAGCAGTGTGGGCTTCCCGTCAGCTCCTTCAGACTGAGCTCTCCCACCAGCCTGCAACTCTACGACTGCAACTGGCTGCACGACTACGCCATTGACCTGGGTATGGCCTTCCTTGTGCAGTAGATCAATGGTCCTCTGGCTCAACACCTTATGGATGTAACATAGAGACAAATGGACTGTATGGAACACATTCTTGGTTCATGGAAACCAGGAGGACAACCTGCATGTGTCTCTGTCTCCCAGGGGCTACTCTACGGTTGGACACCTGGGATGGGTGGGCGGAGTCCCTCAGAGGCTGCTTCCTGGGACACAGACTGACCGTCCAACGACACCTGTCTAGGGAGAGACCTGTGAGGAGGTCAGAATACACATCTACACACTGAACTGTATGATAGACTTACTATCAACAGTGATGGTACTGAACCTTTATATAGCTTACAATGATAGTACTGACCCTGTATATAGCTTACAATGATAGTACTGACCCTGTATATAGCTTACAATGATAGTACTGACCCTGTATATAGCTTACAATAATGGTACTGACCCTGTATTTAGCTTACAATGATAGTACTGACCCTGTATATAGCTTATAATGATAGTACTGACCCTGTATATAGCTTATATTCTCGTGTTTTTTTCCTTCATATGTTTTTTCTCTTACCCTGATATTTAATACTGCATTGTGGGAAAGAGCTTGCAAGTAAGCATTTTACTGTACTGTTTTATAACCGACTGTATCTTGTGAACTTGACAAAAAAAACTTGAAACGTGTTATAAATACATTGATTCTGTATTATTCCAGGTTCCAGCTCCGGGTGGCACTCTACATCGCTGCTTCTCTGGGCCACCTGGACCTGGCCGGCTGGCTGCTGGAGAGGGGGGTGCGTGTCATTGAGCCGGTGGGGGTTCACCCTTACCGTGAGTGGTGCCACCAGACGGCCCACCCCGACGTCGCCAAGTGTCCCGCTGTCGCCTCCATCGAGCTCGGCCAGCTCACCATCCTCAAACTCTGTATCGCCAGCAGCGTTCTGACCCTTGCCTGTCAGGATCCCCAGGGTCGTGACCCCCTGAGGATCGCCCTTCAGTACGGCCACAGGGAGTGTGTGAGTCACCTGGCCACCAAGCTGTGCTCTGTGGTGGTCCTCCCAGGTATGGCCCTGCCCATGCGGACATACCTCCAGATAAAGGGCTGGGTGAGGCTGGGGCAGAGGAGGGCAGCATCCAGGCACTGCATGGGCCTCAACAGGGCTCCGTTCAGGACCAGGGTGGGCGACACGGTCCTGGTGGACGGCTTCACCCTCCCCAAGATGTCTTCCAAGCCCAGGAGGAGTGAGGCCAAGGCGGGTATCAGGGTGATGTCCACAGCCTCTCAAAGTTTGACCCCCATCAACTGCCCATCTCATGTAACCTGCCAGCTCCGCGCCCTGGCATCCCAGGATAAACCTCTTCAACTACCGAAGCAACACCCTGTGGCCACGAGTGATGAAAGAGAGAAGAAGAGGGGATGTGGAGGGAAGGGATGTGAGGAGGATGAGAGTGGGGATCAGAACAGCAACCAATGGAGGAGCAGAGTCCCGCTCCCGCCCATTTCCAGAGACACCAATCTCAGACCTGTGTTTGCCTCGCCAAACTCCGCCCAGATACTCACCACCTCACTGGAGGCCTTTTCTCTCCACTGCGACCGCACACCCAGAGAAAACGCCATATACTGTTTGGCCTTGGCCAGGTTAGTCCAAGTTTAAATGACAGCTACGGTGAATATGAATATTTCTCTGGAGGTTTCTTATGAAAGGTGTGAATACTGTCAGAAGAAGCCTCCTATAATCAGTGGTGGGGGGGGGAGAACACATGTAAAAGCTGTTTACACACTTTTTATTTTATTTTGTTCAAGCATTTACCCACCTTTTGTGGAAGATGCATTGAAAGTAGAGGGAGCGTTACTTCTTTAATCCTGAACGGCAATCAGCATTTACCAGTCAATGGTTTTACCACTACATCACTGCCTATGATATATACCCTTATCCTCCCTGAATAGATTTCAGTACAAACAAATCATGAGCCAACCATCATGCTTAGAAGGTACATAATCAAATCAACTCAAACTTTATTTGTCACATGCGCTGAATACAACAAGTGTAGATCTTTCCGTGAAATACTTTACTTACAGGCCCTTAACAAACAGTGCAGTTCAAGAAGAGTTGAAGAGAATATTTACCCAATAAACTAAAGTAACAAATAATAAAACATTTGAACTTGTCCGGTGGCCATTTGATTAATTGTTCAGCAGTCTTATGACTTTGGGTTAGAAGCTGTTATAGGTTTACCCTAACAAGTCCTGAAACAAATCATGAGCCAACTATCATGCTTAGAAGGTATATAGTGTCAGTCTTATTGGTTCACCCTAACAAGTTGTTTCAGTATGGGGAGAGGATAGAATGTAAGGGCACTTCATTAATGTATTGAGGCCATTACATATACAGTATTTCACAATGCTAGGACACAGATTTGGTCTCCTAACCTTGTTCTGGTTGATTGACTCTCTAACAGTGCCTTCACACAGAGACCATGGTTGCAGCAGCTGAATGTAGCGCGGACTCTGTCCAGGAGGAGTGCTCAGCACATTGGGTAGACACCAGGATCCTGGTCATTAGGCAGATTAAACATACTGAAACAAGGAGGGACAACCTGGAATTGTCCAAAAAGGAACTCTTATTTGAGTTTTTATTTTTATTTTTTACAGTGAACAAGATGAGACTTTGGAACGGATGATGCCTGAAACAATGCGGACAACTTAGAATTTCGTTCCTTTGGATGAGGCTTATAGATATAGTCAGTACTGTGTTTGATTTGTGTGCAGAAAGTTTACAACGGCAGGCAGTGGATTCTCAGTCATTCCTCTCAAGGAACAAAAAACGTATCATATTTCACTGGCTATTTGTAGTAGCCAAATGTGAATGGAATTATTATTATTCTAGAATCATTCAGTTGACTGAATGTGACTGTGGTTGTGCTGTATGTGACTATGTGGTTGTACTGAATGTGACTATGTGATTGTACTGAATGTGGTTGTACTGTACGTGATTGTAAGTGTTTGACATGGGTCTAATTGAGCCCCCCCCCCACACTTAACACTAGTTTTTATCCATAGAAATCCTCACTTGCTGATGAAGACCTATAGTGGTTGAAATCAATGTAAAATACAGTATGAACACTGCTGCCTTAAAACTCTTTTATTAAGATGTGGATCATTATTGCTCATTTAAATGAGTCTGTGCAGTGTCAAAATAATACACCTGATACATAAGGGGGGAAAAAATGCTAAAAATACCACAAGACATGAAATAATGGCATTATGGGAAAATAATACATACTGTATTTCACATAGAGTATTTGACAAACTCTTTATTTACGTTACAAAACTGACAACTACTGTGACGATGTGTTAGCACAGCATGTGTCATCATTCCCCTGCAGTGTGTGGATTTACACAGCAACATAGCAGACAGCTTAAATAGTTTATTTTTTATTTAACCTTTATTTCACTAGACAAGTCAGTTAAGAACAAATTCTTATTTACAATGATGGCCAAACCCGGACGACGCTGGGCCAATTATGCGGCACCCTATGGGACTCCCAATCACTTGGGAGTGGGAAGGATACCAAATCCAATATCACACACTTCTTCCTTAGTATTCTGAGAACTGTCAGATAGCTGTGAGAGCTATGAGTGGATCGTGGACCCATGCATAAATGATAACTTTGCTGTAACTCAGTGGGGCAAGTAGAACATCCGGGTTAGTGTATGTGCATTATCTGGACAGTTGATTGTCTTTGTCTCAAAGCCTTTCCATTTCTGGGGTATTGAAGAAGCTTCTGATCTCAACCTTCTTGACAGGTAAGAAACACTTGGTTAGTGTATGTGTCTTATCCAATGGGTTGTCAGGTGAACGTTGAAGATGCTTCTTGGAGGTGATCTAATGATGTCATTGAATCGATGTCATTGAGTTGCTCACTGGACAAGACAATTATTCACTGAAAATTAAATCTGTCTTTCATTTCACTTATGTTGATACTTGATTGGCTATTTGCTGTCTTTTGAAAATACAAAAATAAATATAACTGTTTTATGAAGCACTTGTAGACATTCATTGTTTTCAAAATCATATTTTCAGCAAAACAGATACATACGTTTACAATATGACATCAAATCAAATAAAAATAAAGTAAGTGATATGTAAATGATTGGCAAAAGGCTCCAACCACCCAAGTCATAGACTGTTCACTCTGCTACCACACGGCAAGCGATACGAGAGCACCAATTCTGGGACAAAAGGCTCCTTAACAGCTTCTACCCCCAAGTCATTAGACTGCTGAACAGCTTCTACCTCCAAGTCATTAGACTGCTGAACAGCTTCTACCTCCAAGTCATTAGACTGCTGAACAGCTTCTACCCCCAAGTCATTAGACTGCTGAACAGCTTCTACCCCCCAAGTCATTAGACTGCTTAACAGCTTCTACCCCAAAGCCATTAGACTGCTGAACAGCTTCTACCCCCAAGCCATTAGACTGCTGAACAGCTTCTACCCCCAAGTCATTAGACTGCTGAACAGCTTCTACCTCCAAGTCATTAGACTGCTGAACAGCTTCTACCCCCAAGTCATTAGACTGCTGAACAGCTTCTACCCCAAAGCCATTAGACTGCTGAACAGCTTCTACCCCCAAGTCAGACTGCTGAACAGCTTCTACCTCCAAGTCATTAGACTGAAGAACAGCTTCTACCCTCAAGCCATCAGACTGCTGAACAGCTTCTATCCCAAAGCCATTAGACTGCTGAACAGCTTCTACCCCCAAGCCACCAGACTGCTGAACAGGTTCTACCCCCAAGCCATTAGACTGCTGAACAGTTTCTACCCCCAAGCCACCAGACTGCTGAACAGCTTCTACCCCCAAGCCATTAGACTGCTGAACAGCTTCTACCCCAAAGCCATAAGACTGCTGAACAGCTTCTACCCCCAAGTCATTAGACTGCTGAACAGCTTCTACCTCCAAGTCAGACTGCTGAACAGCTTCTACCCCCAAGTCATTAGACTGCTGAACGTTAATTAAATGGCCACCTGCACTATTTGCATTGACCCCCTTTGTTATTGATGTATTTTTCTAATTGTTTTCCACTGACTCTCTTGAATTGGCTCGATGCACATTCACTACACTCTACCCACACATTCACTGTGACACTGACCGACTTTCACACTAGCTGCTGCTACTGTGTTTATTATCTATCCTGATTGCCTAGTCACTTTTACCCTTACCTACATGTACATACTGTATTACCTCAACTACCTCGCACCCATGCACATTGACTCGGTACTGGTACTCCTTGTATATAGCCTTGTTATTGTTATTGTGTTACTATTTAGAAAATATTTTCTTAATTTTTAACTCTGCATTGTTGGGAATGGGCTCGTAATAAAGCATCTCACAGTTGTTTTCGGCGTATGTGACCAATACAATTAGATTCTCATCTGAACAAATGAATGCTCTCGTTGTTATAATGAGGAATTTATTTAAATAATTTGGTTTTCCTTGAAGATTTGAATGGGCTGAGAAAGCCTTTTGTGATGGATCTAGACAATCTGGTGAAAAGGGAGGGTTTGCGACTCTTCTCTTCAAGTGGGAAGGACGATGCGATATCATAAATTCCCTCTGGAGAAAAGGAGCCATGAGATGTTGTCATCGTCTCTGCAACGAAAGACCATCCAGCATGCCATCAATTTACATTTTTACTCATGTATCAGACACTCTTATCCAGAGAGACTTACAAGGAGCAATTAGGATTAAGTGCCTTGCTCAAGAGCACATTGACAGATTTTGCCTCGTGAACTCAGGGATTCTGAACCAGCAACCTATCGGTTACTGGCCCAACCTCTTAACCCACTAGGCTACCACCCAGCCCACAGTACAGTATGTCATAGGTAACAACTCAGAGGAGTACAACGTCTTTCCAAATGAATTAGTGGAATGGTAAAGGGATAATGTCTCAGTCTTGACTGAGCAGCAGCCTAAACAGCAGCAGGGCTTACCTGTAAAGTACACAGTAGGGGAAATGTTCTGAGGCTGGTACTCCAGAGACTCTTGAGGACAGAGGTTCTTACTAACATTATTGGAACCCTGGTTGGTGGGAAAAGGCACATTAAAACAAACTGAAATGTTTTCGATATCTTAAAGTACAGCATATCAACTGCAAAGAAGCAGTGCAATGCCATGACACAAAGAATCATATAAAAGGTCAACAGCAGTGTTATTCATGAAAGATGTATGTGTACTATACCTTTGTATTGAAGGTGAGGACCTGCTCTCCAGTACTGCTGATGGTATCCCTTTCCAAATCAAACACGCCTTCTACAATGTCACTGGTGGCCACGCTGGTAGCGGACTCAAAATAACATTTAGCAGTGGCTTTGGTGATCATTTGAAGAATGACCATGCAAGTAGAAGTCTTTGGATCGTTCTGGACTGAAACATCAAAGTTTATGTTTTCATACTCATCTGACCACTGTCTCAGGAAGCCCTTCACTGTCTCTTCAGCAAATATCTGGAGAAGCTGAGAGGAGAGCTCCTTGGATATGGCACATTGTTCCTTTCCCCATTTCAGCCTTGAAAGAATGGAGTCTGAAGCACTTTTGGCTGCTTCCAATGTTAAGACCTGTGGAGTGCTGTGGCTGTCCTGAATGGCTATCACTTTATCCACCAATTCATGGCTGAAAATGTGGATGGTCCAAGTGGAAATGATTTTTCTCAATTTCCTAACAGCAGATCGGAGGTCGTCAGGATGAGAAGCACCCTGTCCATCTTCCTGTGTGTTCTCAACACTTTCCACCATAATGTCCACTACCACCCCAGCAGCTTGCCTGACTTTGTCCACAAAGGTTACAGGAAGTAAGTCCTCTGTGTGAAAGAAGTCCTCAATGATTGTGTTTCTAACAATGGGAAAGTCAATCTGAGCAGGAAACTCAGTGGGGATGGGAGTCCCGGGTAAAGCAAAGTGCCATTTCGACTGCCTTAATTTTGAAGTAGGTGTTAGAGAGATGGAGGAGCGTGAAGAAGAGGTATTTCTTGTATTTTGGCTGTCAGCACTCCTACAACGGATCGTGTCAATATCCTCCAGCATGGATCCTGAGAGCTCAGTGGTTTTAGGTAGTAATTTGTGCAGAATGTCCACACAGGCATCGTTTACACCAGGTGTAACACTGCTCTGGTTGACCTCAAGATGGCCGAGACTTGCTCTTTGTGATGCAGGACTGCTTTGATACGTAAAGATTTGGATTGAACCAAGTGTTGTGTCTGATCTTTGAAGATCTTTTCTGAGAAACTCCGTAATCTTACTTTGCAGACTGTTGTAGATGTTACGAGCAACAGACCAGATTCTTTTCTCAGAAACCTGTCCAGTGGTGAGCAGGGAGGTTCCAGATACCATGTCAGATGATTGGGTGGTCTGGGTGAGCTCCTGCTGGTCTTTCACCATGGTTTGTATAATATCAGTAGATGTGGTGGATGTAGATACAGACTGGAGGTACTTATCTGTTGTACCTTCCTCCACAATGTTAAATGATCTAGAGAGGACCTCACTCACTCCTTTCTCAGCTTTGGTTTGGAACTCATGACTAGAACGTTTTTGGAGGCTCTTTGTTGAAAGACTGTGGGAAGATGCAATGCCTTTGGAGGCAGCCGTGCTGCAATCTAGACTTACTGGAGAGGTTCGCTCAGGAGAACCTTGGAGACGTTCAAACATGTCTTCACATGGTGTTGGGGACCTTGACAAGGAGATGTCCTTCAGCTGAGACAGAACACCACCTACCAACATGTTGACCTCAAGGGACATATCAGATATTTTCTTTCCTACTGTGGAGAAGCAAGGTGCATTTGATGCCTGATCCTCGCATGAGGTCAAGATTGTTGAAATGACCTCTTTGGTACTATTGGTCAGTAGAGCCTCGTCTGTTTCAGTCCAGAGAAGTTTTGAACTCTCGCTGCCACCCCTGTGTAGAGCCACTTCAAGGTTCAAACTGTGCAAGTGAGGCACACTCTTACTAGCTTGCCTCAAGTCCTGGCTTGCCAAACAAATGTGCTCCTTAGTCCCAAGATGTCCAGAGTCCTCTGTGGGTATATGACTAGACATTCTGCTCAGCATGTCTGACCTCCGCTGATGAATGATGAAGTCCTTTAATGTCTTCTGAATATTGTTATATAAACTAGTGGTAGCAGACCAGATCCTGCTCTGTAGCTTTTGTGCATTTTCCTGGAGGTCAGGTTCTCTCTCCTCTACTTCTGCAGGTTGCGCCAAGCTCTGCAGGTCTTCCACAAATGTTTCAATGATGCCAAAGGCAGCAGAATCCGCACAAATATCCTTTGACCATGTGTACTGGTTTTGAATGGAACAAGACCTGGATGCTACAGAATAAGCAGGCTGTGCACTAGTTAAGCTACTGGCGGACTTTTTAACTAGGAACTCACTCACTGCTTGAGTGGCATTTCTCTTAAATTCATCACTTGAGAGTTTTCTAATACAATCTAACAGACTGGTCAAAGAAGCTGTGGCCTTACTTCTGCTGTCCTCAATTTGACAGGGGAACTCACATACTATTGGTGATGAGGCCCTGGAATGGGCAATATCCCCAAGCTGAGCCAGAACACCCTCTACAAATTTCTCTCTCTCAATAGAGAAGCCTGATCCTTTTTCTCCAACAGTGTACAGGGCGTCCTCCTTTGATATTTCAGTCTTGTACAAGACCAGAAGCTCTGAGATGACTTCTTTGATGCAAGTTGTCAGAAGGAGCTTGCTTTCTTCTGACTCAGTTTTTGCCCAAATAAGTTTTGAGCTCTCACTTAGGCCTCTTTGTAAAGTAACTGCACCAGTGGACTCTGGCAACTGAGGCTCACTCTTACTGGGCCAATATTTCATGTTTAAGCAAGGAAGTGGAACTGTCTCCTTAAACTCAGCATTTGTGATGTTGTCATCAGATGTGACAATGCTCTTTAAGGCACATCGCTGAAGCTTGCCGAAATAATCTTTCAAGTTGTTTTGGATGCTGTGGTAAATGTGAACAGCAGCAGACCAGGCACTCTTCTGTTGGGGACTCTCTTCAGATTCAACCAAGGACTTCATATCTGACACGAAAGTCTTAACAACTACTGACGCTGTTGAGCCCACTGGGTGAATTGACTCTGTCTTTACAATGCCAGACAATGTTTGACCTGATACAGCACCTGTTAACTCAGACTGAATGACTGAACTAGGAAAGCTCAAACTACTGACTTTTTTGTCAAGAACTCCACTCACTGCTTGTATTGCTGATGTTTGAAACTCCCGGCTGGAGAGTTTTTGGATGCTCTTAGATGTGAGCGTGCAGGAGGAACCAGATTCACCAATATTGTAGCTGGTCTCGTATTTCCTTATCAGGGCATCAAGATCCTCAATGAAGCCAACATGCGATGCCAAAAACGTGATCTTGTCCTTCAGATCTTCCAGCAAATTCTGTTCGTTCTCGTCAACAAAAGCCACCATTGTGTCAGAGATCATGGTCATGACTTGCCCTGTTAGACTTTTGCTCTCTTGGTCAACTTTTTCAAGTTTAGCAGCCAGCTCTCTCACCATGCTCTCAGTCACCTTGGTCTGTGAGTCTCCCCTTACCGGTGTCACTACAGAGGTTTGGCTAGCGGAGGCACTCTTAACGACCACTGATAAGGCCGACTTGACATCTTTAGCCAACTCTGCCATTACAGCAGGGGTTAGCATCATAGAGCCTGCACTTCCAGATGGAGAATTGGACATGCATGCAAGTTTGGATAGAGAACCTTGCAGGCTGTCCTGCACACAGGTGACAAGGGTGTCCTCTGAGACACCTAAGAGGACTTGTAGCGTCTCAGAGTTGGTTGTTTTCTTCTGCACATCAGACAGAGAGGTTAGAGTCCTTGGGGAAAAAAACGCAGAAATCATCAAAGTCAAACAAATAATATGTAAGGCTGTGATGCACATTCAGTGTGTCAAATACATCTGCACCATTGAAAACAATGAGGAAAACGCTGCTGTTTCTCTGAGAAAAAACCTTAGTGTGATGTCAGCCTAACTGCTTAATTTCTAAAGCCCAATAAAATGTATTTTGTATAAGTCATTTGTATTGAAACTGGCCTGTAGATATCTATCTATCCTGGCAATATCTATCCTCTACAAAAATCCAAATTGCTATAAACTTCAAATACTGTAACTTCTAATAACTTCAAGGACAATCATAAATACAAGGCAGTTTGAAGAAATGTTAAAGGGAAATTTCTAAATGTTTCAACTTCATATTCATCATCTCCAGCACCACCCCAACATCAGCATATGTGAAAAACGGGCATTTCTATGTTTTGTAGTAAAAAAGAAAGAGGAAGATAAGTGTTTTCTATGACATCATCAACCAATTAGCAGGCAATGCCTACTCATAATTGGTTAAAAATCACACGATGCACACTGATGATGTCATTAGAATCTAGAGCTGAGCATTTAACCAACATTTTTGTTATTTTTCGGTTTTTAAACAATTAATTGACCGGCGTCGGCTCAATTATTTGAATTCCATATAGTTAATTTTTTTCTTCTTCTGTGAGCTCGATGCTCAGTTTCTGTAGAGATAAATCAGATCAAGCACGAACTATGCAATGTAGTAGGGAGTTGTAGTTTCCAACAGGCCAATATTCTACATAGTTTAGCACAGAAAATACGGCAATTAATTCCCATAATCCATTGCACGCCCATTTGCTTGTCCACTCTGTGTGGAGCAGATACGGAAACCTCATTGACTGAGACGGAGAGACGAGAGAATGCATGAGAGAGATAAAAAGCAGTTGCGTTGCGAGGATCCTCTACCTGGAAATACATGATCTAAGTGATTGACAGTTGGTGTTCAGCGGTCATAAAAGTAGGTCTTATTTACTTAGAAGAACTACTAAAATAGTAATTTTGTCAGACAGAATAAGCAGCAGCTCTATAGAGATGAGTTGATGACTTGGAATGAAATAATAAAGTCATCAAATAAATATTTTATATGAGAAAGTAAATGATGGTTGATAAGTCATAAACAGTAATGGACAGTCACTACCATCATGGGACTTTTATTCATTGTTTTATTATGTGTTGTTACAGCATTCAACACACATAATCCATAGTGCATTCAATGTCTAAAAAAAGTATTGAAATCCAAAACCGTGATTATTTTTTAAATATTTGAATGGAAACCAAACCAACCTCAAAAAGCACTAATTTCTCAGCACTATTGGAAACAGTTACGTCCCTCTATATTTTTTTTACTACAAAGCATGGAAATGTGTAATTTTCACATATGGTGATGCTGGAGATGAATATGAAGTTGTTAAATTTCCCTTTAAGAACATACCTCATGGCCCCCTTGGGCAGGTAGCTTCCACTGCCCAGACTGCCCTTAGTCAGGTAAATCTCCTTGAACTTAAGTTGTGATTCCTGTTCTTCTTCCTCTTCCTGCTCCATACAGTTGGAGGAAGGGTAGGGAGTCGGGATGCGAAAGCTATTGTAAGACTTTCGACTGCCTGGCCTCTTAGGTACACCAGCCTCAGTAAATCTCACGCGGGACTTGGTGTTAGTCTTATCGTCTAACAGACTGGTGAGTGACGCTGTGAGAGATCTCTGTGACAATGGAGAGGAGGCAGCATCTTGGATGCCCAGTAGTTCGTAAAGACCTGGGATGATGATCTGCATCAGCTTGTCCGATAAAAACTGGACAATCCTCAGACACAAGCCGGCAAGCTGTTGTTTTGTCAGCTGTATTCCAGAAACAGAAGAAGTGTTTTAAAATGTTGCATAGTGCGTCTTTTTAAAGCTTATGAACAAGGTTAAACATTAGGCAGAGTTTTCATGGTAATCTAATTAAATTGTCAGTAACATGATCTTACCGGGTCAAACATGCCCTCACGAATCCCCCTCCATTGCCTGAAAACAATATTGTTATAAATGTTGTCATATCAGGATGCGTGGCAGAATAGTTTTTATTTAATTATTTGCCTGATCGTGAAGTTATACTTGCTTTGTGTCAGTTGTTTTGGCAAAATTGCAATGTGACAACTTTTCTAGCACTGAACATTTTTTTCCGATTGATCAGTTTCTAATTTGATCCTATTTCCTTGAAGGTGTGATAGTACCAAAGAAAACAGAACATACTTCTCAGTTAGGTTTTGAAGGAAGTCCATAAGTGTCAGATGTTCCACATTGTTGAGCTTTCCCTCTTCTGTGGTTTCCATCACTGAGGTTGCTCTGCTCCTGGTACAATTGCTCTGCTCCTGGTAGAAATGTAATTATATTGCAAATAATCAAACTTAATATACAACAAATATCATACTGAAATAATTATTAACTGTTAAAGAGTGGAGGAGCATTGGCAACGTTGGGCCAATTAAACAACTGCAACACAACAGAGATGGTTGTGGTACGTCAACATTGCCAATGATAGCATCACTATAACATTTTACTGGATTAATGTTGTAATATGAAATGACAAGGTCAACTTACCACCTCATTGACAGCTTCAGAGGTCATCCATCACACAGACAGGCAGGTCTAGAGACTGGGACAAGGCTCTATGGTCATAACCAGGAGAGAATGGAAACATCAGAGCAGTCCCAATGGCAGAATCTAACCACTGTCTTCATGTCAAAGACTCACTCACTCATTTGCTTTGTCAAACCTACCCCTTAGAATGACTTCGATATTAACACTGAATATATTTTGTTATTAAGAGATCTCTCAATAATTAATCACAATAGCATATTGGTAGTAGTCAGTGACATATTAAAGCTAAGCAGGGCTGGGTGTAGTTAAAACCCTGGATGGGGTTCGATCCCGGGCTGAGGTGCTGCCTATAGTTTTTTTCTGAAAGTGTATATAATATTGAAAATCTGACATGGTTTCAAAGGTACAAATTCAACCTATTTTATACAAGGTTTGGCTATTCTGAATTTAGTTTACAATGATGACATCATCCTGTGGTTGAAATTTCACCCTCAAAACAACAGTTAGGCCTATACCCCATTATATCCACTACACCCCTCCCCTCCCCCCCCACACACACACACTTTATATTTTACCAATATATATGCAGCCCACCAGCCCTAAAGCATGAACATGTTTTTTTGCTAGAAAAAGTGGATTAAGAGAAGCAAAATGATCCTTTACGCTAGTTTCATCTAAATGGAAGGGCAACATGACATTGACAAACTTTGACATATCTGCTTTCACCGGGATTTAAAAACCCAGGCTTTCCTAAAATGTTTACCTCAGCCAGTCTAGAACCCAGGTGTGTCTGCAAAACACATGTACTCCTCCATAAGGTTCATGGGTTCCCTATTGTTTTATCCCAGTACAAGAGGGGCAACTGGATTCAGGATTAAACACAAGCAGTCTTTAAGGTATATCTTATTACAGTTTAGGCCTACCTTATTATTTTCTTCCATCTGGCAATATCATTTTAAGGAATGAAATCTGTTTTGTTGCTAGTATTATTAGTAACTGTAGGAAAATACAGCTGTAGAGTACAAGAATCAGCTACTTTCTGAAGGGCAGCCAAGCTCATAAGCAATTTAGAACCTACAGACAATTATGACAAAGTTGGAACGCATAAATGCGTCACAAACGCCTTGTGGTCACATGTTATTTTAGGGCGTGGCTCCGCATTCGTGACCGGTTCTCTTATTTCTATTTCCCGGTATCCGTTAGTGCTGGAATTTGCGATTAATACTTTTCTCATGCCGAAACCGGATTAAATACATACCGGTAGTTAAATGACAAAAATGATTATATTCGCAATGTCATTAAACAACAACAACATAAATAGCTACTACAGTACCATTTGTTTGATTTTTGTGGACCCACGACTAGACTTTATCCATGTTAGCTAGTTGCTAGCGATGCTAGTCAGCATAGGCTGCTACGTGATAAACAGTTCGCGTTAGCGAATTAGCTACCTAGCTAGCCAGCCTAACAAGCTGTCAAATCCAATGGAAACCGATGCAACCCTGCTGCCAAATAAGGGCTAGCTCGATGACCCGTGGTAACAGTGAGGTCCCCATGAGTTTCAAGGCTTTAATAAGTGCTATCGTGCAGAAAAAGCGAATAAAATACTGGTTGATGAGCTAGCTAAGTTAGCTAGCAAGACGGATATGACCGTTAACAGCGTGCATGCACAAATGCATGACGACACTTTGAATATAAGTGAAGCAGGCATGCAGAACGAGATCGCCCCACCAAGCCAGATAGTAGAGGGGTACAACAACGCCGGGACACAGAGGCATAGCTCATACAATTATATTTTGTCCGGGTCAATGACTATCCTTGTTGAATAATAAATACCTGCGTCAAATATATGGCATCGCATGCTAGTGCAAAGATAGCTTGCATGAGTTTTAAAAAATCAGGTGACCACTAGATGTCCTCGTATATCCACATTTAGATCAAATATACTTGGTTTTTCATCAGCACTGTGAATGACAAGCCCACTGAATCTAGTTTAATAATCTTTATACTCAGCAGGTAGAGGCCTAGGTACTTCAAATCAGTGCTTAATTTGAGCCGGATCATGCCAGAACAGGATCCGGCACCTTTCCGTTCTGGACTGCTTTGTTCCGGAACCTATTTGGCCGAATCCGGTACCTCTCGTGCCATGAAAAATAATGTTCACTTTTTGCTATGTAACAATTATAATAAAAGCGATCAAAGTTCATTCGAGTTGCCTCTTCGTCAATTATCCTACCCACTCATCTCTCCAGAGTTGCACTTCATCATTTGTTTCCTTATAGAATCATAGCTGCATGAAGGGTTCTGGGGGAATTTTCTAAAGTTACGGAATTACTGCTGTCTGTTCAGAAATAAATTAAATCATTCAGAATAGCCTAATACGTCATGAGAAACCCTATAATTTAGCTACAGAGGACCCATAGCTTCTTTTTTAAATAGCCTAGCTGCGGATTGTAGCCCAATAACAAAGAATAGCCTACAGTCGGGAACGCGAGGCAAATCTGTCAGTGAAAAAACAGCACGCAGACAAAACAGGCCTTTTGCAATATTTCAAATACAATCGAGGGAAAACACAGGTTGAAAAGCAATGACTCTTGCTGAAAAGACTATGCTGTAGACTACCAAAATATTTGATCAACTCCCAAATATTGTTTTACAAAACAGAGAGAGGGAGAGATAGGCTTTTGACACGAGCGCATCGACAATCTCCAGCGAGTGAGCTGCGCATCATTGGGTGAGTCAGTGAAACTGGAAAGCATTTTTAGGACTAATTTCCTCCTCATATTGTAGCCTACTATATGTTTCTCCACAAACCTAGGCCTATAGGCTATTGATGGATTCAAGACAAGGTCGTTTTTTATTGATCTCAGATACTAAGTTTGTCAGTGTCAAAGTAGCCTGCCATTTCGATCATTTGTGCGGATTAAAAAAAGATAATGCCAAAGTCTCCAGTCATGTAAAAGGATGTAGAATTGCACGAAATGCGGTTTTAAAAAGGCCAACACTTTCCCGGACCCTAGGCTACTAAAAATGTTCCCCATGTGTTCACCTACTGTAAATGGCTCTACTCTACTCAAATGTGATGATATGCGTGAGTTCTCATATCTCATGAGTGCTGGTACCACAGAACCCCCCTCTAGCACCCATCCATCCTTCGGGACAGCTGGGTCCTGACAGACGTTGGCATCACCCCTAGCAGTGCCATCTGCTGCCTGCTGAAGGTACCAGCCGAACACCTAGCTGTTTCTACCCGTGCTTGAAAATGCATATCAAAGTGAGCTGGCTATTGCTTGAAACAGCTTCATACTATCATTAACATAAAGTGTTTCAGATATAGTGTGGTAATATATAGTATGGTTATATAGTATGGTTATATAGTATGATTATATAGTATGATTATATAGTATGATTATATATATTATGGTGATATATAGTATGGTGATATATATAGTATGGTGATATATAGTATGGTTAAATAGTATGGTTATATAGTATGATTATATATATTATGGTGATTTAGAGTGTGGTAATATATAGTATGGTGATATAGTATGATTATATAGTATGGTTATATAGTATGATTATATAGTATGGTTATATAGTATGATTAGGTGATTTAGTTAATTCAAACAGGTGCCATTAATACAGGTAACGAGTGGAGGACAGAGGAGCCTCTTAAAGAAGAAGTTACAGGTCTGTGAGAGCCAGAAATCTTGCTTGTTTGTAGGTGACCAAATACTTATTTTCCACCATAATTTGCAAATAAATTCATTAAAAATCCTACAATGTGATTTTTCTGGATTTTTTTTGTCATTTTGTCTGTTACAGGCCTCTCTCATCTTTTTAAGTGGGAGAACTTGCACAATTGGTGGCTGACTAAATACTTTTTTGCCCCACTGTATAGTGTGGTGGTATATAGTATGGTGATATATATAGTATGTTGAGGTCACCCTGCTTGAGACTTAAAGTAATATTGCCCTTGCTCAACCAAGACCATGGTTATGGTAGAGTGATTGGTTAGTAAGAACACTGCTTCGTGAGTGTGAAGTGTTGTTGTACAGAGGTCCCTGGGTACATGTCCAGAGCCAGACAGGGACAGAACTCACTCTGTTCCACAAAGTTCTGTGGAAGATTTGCTAACAGAGGAGAGTGGTTATGTATCTAAGTACAAATTTAACCATCAGAATAATGTTTATTTGTGTTCCTTACTCCTTACTTACACATCCCATCATTGACATAGTCAAAGCCAGACCTTCTGTCTGTCTCTCCTTCTTGCTGGTTGACTAGAGTGGAACTCTATAGTATTGTATGGTTGACCTGGGATAGAGCTGAAATGTGGCCCGATGTAGTGTTGCCTTTGTACCTAACACCCTTACAGTCATAAACCTTTTCCCCATGTAATCGCCTCGACCTCAGTCTGGTGTTCGCTAACAGTATCTGAAGAGTCTGTATACCCAGTGGTGTATAGTACAGTAGAGCACAGCAGACTACAGCAGACTACAGTAGAGTACAGTAGAGCACAGCAGACTACAGTAGAGCACAGCAGAGTACAGCAGACAATACAGCAGAGTACAGTAGAGCACAGCGGAGTACAGCAGACAGAGTACAGCAGAGCACAGTAGAGTACAGTAGAGCACAGCAGGCCATGTAGTAGGAGAAGAAGAGGCCCTTTGGGTTCATTGAAATACATATTCATAATATTTCTGTTAACAATTTCATCTGCACCCAGATTAGTCTTCAATTTAATCTGCACCCAGATTAGTGTTCAATGTGATAGAACAAAACTCAGTACAGCACATGAATTAGAAAATGTTGTTACAAGTTTCAGCCACGAGATGGTGGTAGATTCTAAGTTTAAATAGCATGGACCTTTGATTTGTCTCTGGATAGAAATTGCCCTTGGGCACAGATCTAGGATCAGTTTACTCTCACCAAATCCTAACCTTTACCATTAGCAGTAAAAACACAAACCAGACCTAAGATCAGTGCAAAGGAGCCACTTCATCTTACCCCTGTAATTATATGACTCCTAACTTATATATACTGAGTGTACCAAACATTAGAAACACCTTCCTAATATTGAGTTGCACCCCGCCTTTTGCCATCAGAACAGCCTCAATTCGTTGGGGCATGGACTCTACAAGGTGTTTGAAAGCATTCCCCAGGGATGCTGGCCCATGTTGACTCCAATGCTTCCAACAGTTGTGCCAAGTTGGCTGGATGTTCTTTGGGTGGTGGACCATTCATGATACACACAGGAAACTGTTGAGTGTGAAAAACCCCAGCAGCATTGCAGTTCTTGACACAAACCGGTGCACCTGGCACCTACTACCCCGTTCAAAGACACTTAAATATTTTGTCTTGCCCATTCACCCTCTGAATGGCACACATACACAATCTATGCCTCAATTGTCTCAAGGCTTAAAAATCCTTCTTTAACCTGTCCGCTCCCCTACATCTACACTGAAGTGGATTTAACAAGTGACATCATTAAGGGATCATAG